>NW_015505285.1:43684-57455 GCF_001515645.1 Sinocyclocheilus grahami | reverse complement strand
TCAGTATTCGACGTTTTTTGTTTACAATATCAAAACATTATCTATGCTTTTGTAACTGCAGGTTAAAGCATCCCATGTTCCTCTGAGCTGCATTAAACAGTGTGACATCTAAATGTCACTTCAGATGCAACTTGTTTCCTCTGCATTGTAAAGATTAATTTTGTTGATATTTATACCATTTGTTTGGTAACAGCCCAAATGTCTCATTATTCTAATTGACAAATTATATGCAATAATTTGACTCAAAAAGATGAGGCACACTTTAAGAAAAAATGGCTTTATAAATGTAAAAATGCTTTTAAAATGTAAAATATATATATATTTAAGCTTATTGGTAGATTAATTTCTATTACTGATGTGACCACCACAGAATATCAAAAACTTCATACATCGTTAGATCCACATAGCAGCTCATATACATCGACTTGACTGAAAAACTGGGAAATGCTGTTGGCTGTTGTGTGACGGCAATTTAACCTATTACACAAACAAATGTTTATTATGAGGTTGAGTTCAGTTATTTATTAGTCAGTTACTTATTGACACTTTTATTTCCATATTGAATAAATTACGCTTCCATATCGCGTTTGAATACAGTATAGCATTGTACCCATATAGCCGTGATTTAAAGCTTTCTCTGGCATTTTCAAAGGCACGTAAAAACAGATCCACTCCTATTGATACGCCCTGATTTTTATTCGTTTGCCCACATCCCTTTTTTCCTATAACCAACTCAGCTGTTTTTCTTCTCTATGCTAACTATAGACCTACGGAAACCAATGGCAGGGTACAAGACTTTATATCATTTCAAATTAGAAAATTTTGTGTTTTCACCATTTTGCAGTGTTTAAACAATGTGCATCTCCTAGACAGAGTCTGCCTTCATTTCATTAATCATTGAAATAGTTGGGTTAAAGAAAATTGTAAGCTTTACTTCAGCTTAGTAACAGCAAGCAGTCTAATAAAATTAGCCTATTATGCTATAATGCTTTCTGCTTTGACGTTTTGCATGCTGCATTAGTCAAGCATGTCATGCAGATCACATGTTTTTGTGGTTTTACTGGTGAATCTGTCCTGTTGATGCTGGTTTCTGCCGCTAATATAGCATCTTGTTATAACCACAAATAATATTATGGTATTACCATGGCTTTTGGTGCTCAAAAAAGATAGATTCATTATGTCGCTCTCCATTTTTTCAGATCTCTGCTGCTGTGATGGTAATACCATGGTATTTTTGAAGTACCATGTAAAAACTGTGGTGTATGAACAGTTTAATCATTCAGGACCACAGTACATATCTAAGTACTGTTGTATTGTCATCTGATAAAGCAATACTTCTCATAGTAGTATAATCTGCTAGATAAGATAAGAAATCCTCATCAAAACTGTAAATTCCCATATGTGTGAATTTTGAATGCAGAGTTGTTAGATCAGTTTTTTTGGAAAAGCTAACTAGGATCTCACTCATGACTCTCAGATGGAAAATCCCTAGAGCTTTGTGGGTGAGGCTGCAAGAGTCAAAGGTTCTTATGTTTGTTTCTCTCTCCTTTTTTTTATATCCTTATACCCTTTTGTGCACTTGAGTACAGGGCAGGTCTGTTAAGAATAGCCCAGTCTGGGCTAAATTAACCATGGGTGTGTGTTAGAGAGAGAGAAAGTCCCATGCATATGGTCAGTCAGAATAGCCCCCTTCTGCTCTATATTTAGTCTCTTAATGCTGGTATGGAACACATTAAAGTTTAGAGCACATATTTTAAAGTGAGGCCCCACTGCGACCCACTCCCTGGTACCCTCCTTTTTGGAGAAGATGTGTGTGTTGTACTACCCTGTACTAATTTCCATTCATGCTGTTATTCTTTGGCTGAGTGCTCTTCTAGGTTGTCATTAGTCATGGATATATTCTCTCTTTAAGGAGAGGCTCTTGGTGGCCCTTCACAGAAAATGTGCTCCACCTTCAGTTTGTCTCTGACACAGTGAGGCCAATATCATGGAACAATGAGCAACTCTCTCTTTTTTTTCTCTGTCTCTCTCTTTGAGTGGCCAGTTTTATCTGTGTGTAGTGTTTTTCTCATTGAATGAATTCTTGAAGTGAACAGGATAGATCTGTTGAATCATTCATTCTGAAAGTAGCTTTTATGTTTTGTTTTTTTTCTGAATGGAAAGGTGAGCAATCTGAACATCCTTTTAAAAGCCTTTACACTGTTACCATGCCAATCTCACTCTATCTTTCTCAGTTTTTCTCTCTCATAACAGCCTACAGTCTTTACTGAATGGAGTCTACCTGAACGGGAGTGTCTGCATTATTCAGTGACTTGCCGTTTACAGCTCAAAGATGACCTTTCCTTCCTTTTTCATTTTTGTATTCATTCATTTATAGACTCATTCTGAAGGTGAGCAATATAGCTAAAATTAATATTGTTTTTATGTACTGAACAATATTTAACATATAAAATATATAATGAATATTCTTCTGAAAGATATAATACATATTTAATGTATAAAGTATATAATTAATGTTGTTCTGAAAAACATCTGGAAAGGTAGGTGTGTGTGTGTGTGTGTGTGTAATTTTATGCAAGACTGTAACAATACATAAATAGTAAAAAAACAATATTTACATGTGTTTTTAAAAACATAATAAATGAAACATCACACAGAGGCTTTCATGAACATTTTTGACAAACTAATCATTGAATTAGAGTTCACTGAAATGGACAGTTTAATTTATAGAACTCTGATTAGGAAACAAAATGGCTAAATAAGCACATTTTAATCTTATTTTTGTATTGCCAGCAAAGTCATTGAAAATGCACTTTGACTATTCAATATATTTCACAACCCTAACTCAATGTTTTTTTTTCAAGGTCTCTTAAGAGGTTTCCAGTGCTATTTCAGCTGAACCTGAATTTATCACAGAAATTCAAATTAGTGTAGTTCACTGTGTGTGTGTGTGTGTGTGTATGCATGATGTTCTGCTGACAGTAAAGCCATTGTATTCCGTTCAGTCCACCCTCTGTGACACACTGAGGTATTGTGTAGTGTTATGCACGGACACACACACACGGACATGCAACCTCCCTTTTCTGCCTCTCTACTGTTTTTTTACAGCATATTCCCGACATCCCGCAATTACCTGAACATCTACCCATCTGCTGGTCTGTTCGTCCCTCCGTGCTTCTGAACCTTAAATTTAATAAGTCTCTCACTTTCTCTCTTTGTCGTCCATAAACAGCCTGTATAATTGCCCCCTGCTGTTTTAACCCCCTCTCCCTCGCTCTCCTCCCACCTTTTCTGGTCATTTTCTTGTCCTCTCAAGTACCCACAGCTCAGCATTTATACAGCACCATGGAGATTACAAAAAGTGTTAGTGTTTGTGTGAGACAGTGTTCATTTTTTGGCTGGAATGAAAAGGTTTTCATTAGAGATGGAGGTAAGGCTTTGTGAGAACCTGAGATGGATTCTGCTCATTTTTGCAGTCCCCCGTTCCTTTGTTCTTCCAACACTTCCTCTGTATCCATACATAAGACCATCTCATGTTAGACATTCACACCTGGAGTGCCAGAAATCGCCATCTCACACCATCACACATCTGGTAATTAAACAATCTCCTCTCTCGCTCTCTCAGACTCTCTTCCCGGTTTTCTTCCTTTCTTTCTCTTGCTTCCGTCTCACTTCTTCTGAGGATCTTTCTGCTGTTGGCTCGAAGTTTCTTTCTTAATCAGCTTATACTTGCAGAAAACCTGCATCTCTAGAGAGAGAGGGACAGAGAGGGAGAAGTGAGTTGTCTGCTGTCTGTAAGATCAAAGAAAGTTGGGGTTTTCTTAAGGCTGAATTGACCCAAAAATGAGAGGAAGTTTTCGTCATCCTTGAGGAAAAGAGAGACCCTTATCTTTGCCTGGAACTAAAGCATGCTTCTGAGATGAAGACACCTACTTCTTAGGCAATGTTTGCTCATGCTTTCGTGCACTCAGCGGTAATAGTGTCAGGCTGGTGTCATCCACCTTCAGCGCAATCAAATAAATGCCCCTGTTGACATCAGCCATTTAGTCATACACTGAGAGCAGCGTGATGCAGAAGGTCAGAAGTAAATGCTGAACGTTTTTTAATGTTCTGTAAGGAAGCAATGGAGTCATTACAACCACAAACCAGAGACTTTGGAATGAGGTCATTCGCACATCATTACTAATGATGAGAGGATAAAAATAGATATGAAACAGTATTACAACCTCACAGTATTATTCTCAAATCTTTTTGATTTTGAAAAAAGAAAATTAGAACTATTGAAGGTACTCAACATACTCCTAAGGTTAAGAGTATAATTCTGAAAAGCACCAAGGTAGCGGTATATATCACAGTTTTGAATAACTGTCACAAAGAAGCACAATATTATTGTATTGTGACCCAGATATCAATGTACCGCATCAGCAGGTCCCTGATTCCCACCCCTAATCATTATTGTTGTGCTCTGTGTTTGAATAATTGACCCACTCAGTGGTGTGAACAGTTTATCAGCCCTTGACGCACATGTGAATTTGTGTGTGTGTGTGGAACAGACTGTTTCTCAGGAATAGAATGTTGTCACTGTGTTTTGGCTTTGACTGCTTGTTTTCATGCCAAATAGCGCACCACTCCCCATCCCAGAATGCACTGTAGCATCAATAGGACACTCGCATGCTGGGCTGTGAAGGACTGTCATCCATGCATGCCTGTCTTACTGACTGAGAATCTGAAGGAATCTATCCATCTATTTATCTATCGTTCTATCCGTCATTCTGTCGTTCTATCAATCATTTTATTTATCATTGTTTAATGTTCTATCTATCGCTCTATCCTTCTATCGATCTATATATTGTTTTATATTTGTATCCATCTTTCTATCTTTTCATTGTTCTATCAATGATCTATCTATCATTTTATCCTCCTTTCTTTCTATCCATCTTTCTATCGTTCTGTCCATCTTTTCATCCTTCTTTCTATCATCCTATTCATTTTTATATCCTTCTTTCTATCATTCTAAATCCCAGAGCTGCTTTTGAAAAATAAGTCATGTTCTCTTAATGGTTTTGTCTATATGTCTTTTCCCTGTCTCTCACTCTCTGTCTTGCTGAGGTGTGACCTGGAAGCGATCAGTAATATCATGGTCAACAAACCACTTGGAAGTGGTTTTGGCACTGAGGGCAGGTGCTAAAGTACTGCTGGAAAAGGAAATCAGCATCTCCATAAAGCTTGTCAGCAGATGGAAGCATAGAGTGCTCCAGAATCTCCTGGTAGACAGCTGCATTGACTTTGGACTTGATAAAACACAATAGACCAACACCAGCAGACGTCACGGCACCCCAAATCATCACTGACTTCAGAAACTTCACATTGGACTTCAAGCTGCTTGGATTCTGTGCCTCTCCAGTCTTTCTACAGACCTTGATTTAAAAATGAAATGCTAAATTTACTTTCATCTGAAAAGAGGACTTTGGACCACTGAGCAACAGTCCAGTTCTTTTTCTCCTTAGCACAGGTAAGTTGTTTCTGTTTCAGAAGTGGCTTGGTAGCCCTTTTCCTGAAGACGTCTGAGTGTGGTGACTCTTGATGCACTGACTTCAGTCCACTCCTTGTGAAGCTCTCCCAAGTGTTTGAATCAGCTTTGCTTGACAGTATTCTCAAGCTTGTGGTCATCCCTGTTGCTTGTGCACCTTTTCCTATACCCAATTTCTTCCTTCCAGTCAACTTTGCATTTAATATGCTTTGATACAGCTCTCTGTGAACAGCCACCCCTTTCAGTAATGACCTTCTGTGACTTACCCTCTCTGTGGAGGGTGTCAATGATTGTGTTCTGGACCATTGCCAAGTCTTCCCCATTATTGGGGTTTCAAAGAACAAGAGATGCCTGGAATTATACTGTAGGGATGCTCATTTAATGAAACTCAAATATAAATGTTCTAATATTTTGAGATACTGGATTTTTGACTTTCATGAGCTATAACCTCTAATCATCTAAATTAAAACAAAAAAAACTTTTGAAATGTTTTACTTTACATGTAATGAATCTAGAATATATGAAAGTTTCACTTTTTGAAATAAGTTAAACTATTTGGAAATGCTAGCCGTTTTTCTGACGCTGAAGCATTTTCTTCCTTTTCTGAAAGGGCATCATGTTCTCATGAGAACGGACAACACTACAGTTGTGGCTTACATAAACCGACAGGGAGGTCTCAGATCCCTTTCTTTGCACACGTTAGCACGCAAACTGATTTTATGGAGCAATGCCAATCTTTTATCCCTGAGAGCGACGCACATACAGGGTGTCATGAACCAGGGTGCAGATCTGCTGTCCAGGGGCAATCCCCTCTACGGGGAGTGGAAATTGGACCAGGAAGTGGTCGAACAGATTTGGAGCATATATGGCAGAGCGACAGTGGATCTGTTCGCGTCCCACGACAATGCTCAGTGTCCTCTGTTCTTCTCTCTGAAAGATCAGAGCGCGCCTCTGGGGATAGATGCGCTGGCGCACAAATGGCCTCACACTCTCCTTTACGCGTTCCCACCGATAGCGTTAATATCCCCAACACTCTATAGAGTGAGGGAGGAGGGACTGAAATTGATATTAATAGCTCCGAGGTGGCCAGGGAAATATTGGCTAGCGGAGATCATACATATGCTGTACGAAGACCCGTGGTCTTCTGGATTTTTCATCCTCATCCAGAACGCCTGGCACTATGGGCCTGGCCTGTGAGTGGTTCAATTTAAATACAACCGGTCTATCTGGCGGCGTTATTAGAACCATACAAAATGCTAGAGCTTCATCGACTAGGTCTCTGTATGAATGCAAATGGGGCGTGTTTGAGCGCTGGTGCGCCACTAAACATGAGATTCCCTTTCAGTGTTCAGTGGCAGTTGTTCTATCATTTCTTCAGGATTTGATAGACCAAGGGAAAGCATTTTCAACAATAAAAGTGTTTCTGGCTGCTATATCCGCTTGTCATATTGGTTTTGATAACAAAACCGTGGGACAGCATCCTTTGGTATGCAGGTTCATGAAGGGTGAGCGCCGCGCTTTGCCAGTTTCAAAACCGCTTTCCCCCTCATGGGATTTGGGATTGGTGCTTGATGCTCTTTCTATGTCCCCATTTGAGCCGTTAGACAAGGTTGATTTCAAAATATTGTCATTTAAGACGGCACTGCTGTTAGCTTTGGCTTCGGCAAAACGCGTAAGCGAGATTGACGCGCTTTCAGTGCATTCAGCGTGTTTGCGGTTCATGTCTGGGGATGCAGGGGTAGTTCTGAAACCTAATCCTGCATTCATGCCCAAAATAGTTAATGCTATCATTCCTCTTGAGTTAAGAGCCTTCTATCCACCACCTTTTGCTTCATCAGAACAGCAAAAGTTAAACGTTATGTCTGCCAGCCAATTGGGGCTGGCGTAATGTAATAGGGCTTCTAGGAATACGCGGAAGGGGCATATCCCATAGTGAGACACCTCACTTAATGCTATCAGTTTCTAGAGCCTTTTTAAAAAAAAATTATTATTATTATTAAATTATCTACTGGTCTGGTGAATTTTCCAGTTGAGCTAGTTAAGTTTTTGTTTAATGTCAGTATAATGGTTAAATGGTACTTTGATTAGAATACAATTATTTTTTATTTGATGGTTGCTGTTTTTCTGATTTATTATGGAGACATGGAAATCAATCCAAATGAGAATACTTGAAAAATGTATTCCAGATAAATGCTGTTAAAGTGTCATTGGCTTGATCTTATCACTGTTAAATATTTTGAACATTTACAAAATGCAATATATATATATATATATACAGTGGGGCAAAAAAGTATTTAGTCAGCCACCAATTGTGCAAGTTCTCCCACTTAAAAAGATGAGAGAGGATTATAGATTGATAGTTTAGTATTGGTCTGTTAATTAGTGTTTTAATTGTACTACTTATATCTAAATTATCAGTATGGGAAAGTTAGTGTTCTTTGAGAACATTTTACTTTATTTATAGTTTGTTCCCTCCCAGACCAAAAGATGAGCAAAATATTTTTTTTCCTTCTGTTAGAAAAGTATTTGAAGTTTCTTCTGTCAGTCATGCACGATACACACAACAGATAATACTGATGCAAAACCAAACCATTTTAAATCTGATAAAGGTGGCAAACCTAATAACTAAAAGTACAGGTAACAGGGTAACCATCTTAAAATGTTAGAAAATATATATAAAAAATACTAACTTTAGCTGGGTTTATTTAGCTCAAGTTGGACTGCAACCTCAACCTTTGAATTCTGATTCAAATATAGACCAAACTTCTGTATTGGCATCAACAATTGATAAATACTTGTTGATGTCTTGGTTAATTCTTGCATGTATAATAAAAATCTTTAGTATGCAATTCATCAGGATTTTTAAAAATGGACAGATTTACAGTTTTATCTTGGTCTTAAAGTTTAATCAGATCTTGCTCTGTAGATCATTAGAGCCAGTGTCATTTGGAGTCAATTGGTTTGGTCTTGAAACAGTAATAGTGACAATAAAACCGACTCAAAGCAGTGTTCCATAAACCTAAACAGTATTTATGGACAAATAAATAGAGTAAGCATTACGTCGTCTTTTTCTTTCAGTGTGATCACTGTATATGTATTTTTATTTTTTGTCTGCCGGTTATAATCTCTATAGTTATAGTCTGCTGTCTATCAGAGTCCTTCAACACTATGACCTTATACAGGCTATCTTCACTGCCAGTGGGTAAAGCTTTCTGGGAAATAAGGCAATGAAAGAGTTGAGCATCTGTTTTTAGGTTCATGAGCTCAAGGCTGTTATGTTTTGGATGGCATAAAAACATGAGCAGTAGTAATTGTAAGATCCCACTGGATGAGACCCTAGAAGACCTCTCTCTCATCTCTGCAGGGCAAGGGCTGCTGGGAGTTGAAGTTCTTAAGGTCATCTGTATTTACTGGATGTGATGGAGGGGTATTTGCTAGCCTTCAAGGCTAGTAAAAGCTCTGAGAGGAAGGGAACTCTGTAACAACAACAAAACTGGTAAACATATTCAAACTTGTAACATATTCTCTTTTGTTTTACCTGTTGAGATACAGAGATTACACAGTTTCTCTGTGTATTTAAATATTCAGCCTCTGATCCTAATGGTATTTAATGGTTCTGCATCCTTTGGGAGGAAAAGTATCTCTGAAGCTTCGATAAGTATCCACACAGACCCTGAGTGAAATGAACACGGTCAACTCACCACCTCTTCACAGTTCTGTCTTTCTCATGAGCTCTTTTTCACTGCTCTGGAACCTATTACAGTATTACTCTGACCTTTCACTGTCACACATGAGAAATAAACAGCGCTGATCTTCGATCAGGCCTGATGGAACAGTTTGTGGGTTCATCTTTTGAAGCATGTGAGAGAGAAAGGATTTCCCGAGATCGTGAGAAAGGTGAGAAAATGAGCCGAGAGGGAATATTGACTGGCTTTGCTAATGAGGGGATTTTTTTGCAAGGCTGTTTAGGAATGTAATAGTGATATCCATTCAACGCCAGCACACACAGATAACAGTTCCTGTAGACAAAAAAGGAGGAAAGGGCAAACCAATCTGTAAGTTACCTCTAAGTCTAGAATGGCGAGTATATACAATATACCGTATTGACCCGAATATAAGACGATGTTTTTTTCTTGGAAATGCATCTGAAAAAACGCGGTCGTCTTATATTCAGGGTCTAGACTTTGACATGCCAATAATACACCCACAACAATAGGTGGCGCCAAATACGCATAAAACGAGTGTGCCATGAAATACGTAATGTAATGCGTGTTGTAAAGATCGTGAGTAAAAACGTACAGCTGCATGAGTCGTGACTGTCACGTTAGCCTGATGGGACCAAACTCCCTTTGTGATTTTAAAACGTAAGACAATACCCAGATTTGAAGACTACAGTAAGATTTAACTTCTACTGTTAATACGATTTTGGTAGGCTACTATTAGATGGATAGCCTAAATGTCCTAATTCAGATGGGCTACCTGTTTTTTTAATGGTATATCAAAAAGTGTATATATTTTAAATGTGATTGTTGGTACATTTGACCAGTTTTTACCATACTTTCAAAACAAAAATTAAAATAGGAAAAATATGCAATATGAAAATAATTGAAGACAAAATGTGTTTTACTGAGAAAAAACAAGATTTGGTGTTTAAAAAGCCTTTTTCCAAAAGGTACATCTGGAAAAAGGGGGGTCGTCTTATATTCGGGCCAATACGGTATATGTGTCTGGGGTTACTTTTTGTACATAGAAATTGACACAAGAGGGCAGTGTTGTGCAGCGCTAGTGACTCCTGCTGGTCAAAATTGTGTAAATGCAACAAAAACTCAGGCTAAAAATGGATAAAAACCCATTGCATATTGAAAGCATAATACATTAAATGCAATAAAAACCATAAAATACTATTTAATATTAAGTGTCTGTATAACGTGGTTTTACATTTTTTTTATATTTATTTGCGAGGCTTGTTTTGTTTGTTTTTTTGGAGAGTTTGTATATAGAGGCCAGTAAGAGACTACTCATCCTTTTAATTACACAAATGTCTCGTTATAATGTGTACAAATTGATGAAACTGATCCGAGATCAGGTAAAAACCATAAACGCTGGTTCAATGGTTCGCCGCTGGGGGCGATCTCAATGAACTCGCATGATTCACTGGTTCACAGAGATCGCCCCCCAGCGGCGAACCATTGAAATTTCGAAACGTTTCGAAACAGTTATGATGTAATGAATAGGGTTGGGAATCAAAAATCGATTCCGATTCCAGAATCGGATACTTAAGGCCCGTTCACACCAAGAACGATAACTATAAAGATAACGATATTAGTGTCCACACCAGCGAACGATGTCGTCTGTTTATTCTAAGCGCATGCGCGTCTGCCGCTTTAAATTCTCGAGCTCGTTACAACTGGATGGATTCTGATTGGCTGTCAATGTTTTTATTGTTCATCAGCTGGAAAAAAAATCGTTCTGAAAGTGACTCCAACGATATCGTTTCTCTGTGCCTTTATCGTTATAGTTGTGGTGTGGACTCTGCTATTCTTTAATATTGAAAACGATTTTTAGAACTATATCTTTGTCACTATTTTTATAGTTATTGTCCTTGGTGTGAACGGGCCTTTAAGGTCAGGAATCGGATACTTGTCAAATTAAAATTAAAATTCCGCCTATCGATTCTTGTCACGAATCCAGTTCATGGATTTCCGTCCAATTACCACCAGAGGTCGCTCTTCCATTTTTATGACTCTCTCACTACACAGACTTTCACATGTCACCCCGGACTACATTTCCCAGCAGCCATTTCAATAATCACACGTTCACCTGAAACCAATCACACACACTATATAACACCCACTCAGATCCTGTTCAAACTGCTGAGTATTGTTTAAGCATTTATGCAGTTTAGAGTAGCTACTTTACGGAGCCAGTTCCTTGTCCTTGTTTAAGTTTTTAGTTCTAGTATCCTTAGTCTAGTCAAAGTCTTGCCTTGCCTGTTTTCTGATCTTCTGCCTGTCTTGGATTAACCCTTTGCCTTGCTGTTGCGGAGAAACACGACCCCACACTCACTCGTGTAATGGCAGCAACAACAGAGCCTGATCGCAAAATGGCGGACACAACAGCGCCCCGTTATGTCACAGCTGCCAATCTTGAATCAAGTCAAGTCACAGTTGATCGTCATGAGTCAAGTCAAGTCACAACTGATCTTCCTGAGTCAAATCTAGTCACAACTGATCTTCCAGAGTCACATCACGTCTCAACTGTTCATCCAGAGTCACGTCACATTACACCTGATCATCCAGAGTCACGTCACATCACAGCTGATCATCCAGAGTCACGTCACATCACAACTGATCATCCAGAGTCTTGTCACATCACAGCTGATCATCCAGAGTCTTGTCGCTTCCTATCTGTTGCACCCAGATCTTCGAGGTCAGTTTTTCAGTCTCCCAGACTGGCATCCAGCATGGAGGATCCACCGCTGGTGTCAGCACATGCAGCTAGTATCCCTAAACCAGCGCTCTCAGACCTTTCTGTTCCTGAACTGATTCCCCTGTCTGTAGCGATTCCCACATTGGGGATCGCCTTATGGTGTATTTGGGCTGCATACACCACCACTGAAGCTCTAAAAACGACGGCGCCCACTATGATGTCTTCAGAGGTGGCAGCTGAGTTGCAGATCCTTCCGAAGTAGGCCGTCTGTGAACTTTCTGCCTTTCCTGTCACGGCTATGGAGGCTGCCTGTGAACTCTCTGCCTGTCCTGTCACGTCTATGGAGGCCGTCTGTGAACTCTCTGCCTGTCCTGTCACGGCTATGGAGGCCGTCTGTGAACTCTCTGCCTGTCCTGTCACGGCTATGGAGGCCGTCTGTGAACTCTCTTCCTGTCCTATTATGGCTATGGAGGCCATTTATGAACTTTCGCCCTGCTCTGAACCAGCCGAGGAGGCCATTTATGAACTCATGTCCTGCTCTGAGTTGGCCAAAGAGGCCATCTTAGAACTCCCAACCATGCCTGTAACAACCACAGAGACAGTACATGGACTTTAGTTTTTGCCCCGATTCAGCCAAGGGATTTCTCTGGGAGCTCTCAGCCCAGTCTGTTACGACCGAGGCCTTAAATGCACATTTTCCCTGCTCTGTTAGCCCTGTTATGGCCATAGGGGCCGTTAACTAACCTTTTGTCTGCCCTGCTAGCCCTGTCAGAAGCCCAGAGACCATTAATAAACTGTCTGTCTGTCTAAATCTTGCTAATGAATCTGTTCCTGAATCATCTACCAGTCCCGTTTCCCTACATGAGTCTGATGTTGAACCATCTGTCTGTGCAGATTCTATTAATGTCTGTTTAGTTTCAGTCACTGAAGTGTCTCCCAGTCCAGTTTCTGTTAATCCATCTGATTTTGAACTGTCTATCTGTCTGGATTCTGCTTTTGAGTGTGGTTTTGAGCTGTCGTTCTTGCCAGTTTCTATCAATAAGTCTAATTTTGAACAATCTGTCTGTCTGGTTGCAACTAATGAGTCTGATTCTAAGCCATCTGTCTGTTCAGTTTCAAACAATGAGCTTGAGTTTGAACATTCTGTCCACCCAATTCCAGCCAATGCAGTTGATTATGAACTGTCTATCTGTTCAGTTGTCTCCAGGGAAACTATGGATTAACTTTTTGCCTTCCCTGCCTCAGTCTTTAATGCCATAGATGCACTGTCTTGTCTTTTGTGTCTCAGTTTTCCCTAGGCCCCTGTCTCTGCCATGGGTCCTGGCTCCATCTGTTCCGCCCTGGTGGTCTTCTGCTATGTCTGCTCTGCCCTGGTGGTCTTCTGCTCCACAATGGAGGTTTTCTGTTTTACTCTGGTGGTCTTCTGCTCCAGCCTGGTGGTCTCCTGCTCTGTCTCCTCCTCCGTGGAGGTCTTCTGCTCCGACCTGGTGGTCTTCTGCTCCGCCATGGGGACCTTCAGACCCGTCTGCTCTGCTGTGGTGGTCCTCAGCTCCATCTGCATCGCCGGCTCCATCCTGGTTATCTGCTCCGCCCTGGCTTCCTGCTTTGCTGGTCCTGCCTTGCTGCCCTGCTCTGGTCCCCAGTCCCCAGTCTCTCCACTTCCATGTGGACCTGGCCCTCCGTCCCTCCCCCTGTTCCACCTCCGCTCTACTGCCCTCCTGGATTGCATTGTGTTGGAAGCGTCTGGAAGCCGCTCTTTGGGGGGGGGGGGGGTGCTAGCGTGAACGCGCTCTATTGGCCTCCGGCCTCTAC
>NW_015505285.1:26395-43603 GCF_001515645.1 Sinocyclocheilus grahami | reverse complement strand
GGCTCTGTCACGAATCCGGTTTATGGACTTCCGTCCAATTACCACCAGAAGTCGCTCTTCCATTTTTATGACTCTCTCACTCACACAGACTTTCACATGTCACCCCGGACTACATTTCCCAGCAGCCATTTCACTAATCACACGTTCACCTGAAACCAATCACACACACTATATAACACTCACTCAGATCCTGTTCAAACTACCGAGTATTGTTTAAGCATTTATGCTCTTTAGCATAGCTACTTTACAGAGCCAGATCCCTGTCCTTGTTTAAGTTTCTAGTTTCCTTAGTCTAGTCAAAGTCTTGCCCTGCCTGTTTTCTGATCTTCTGCCTGTGTATTAACCCTTTGCCTTGCTGTTTCAGACCGCTCATTTTATTGGATTACCCCTCTTGTCAAGCCCTTTGGATTATGTTCGCTGTTGATTGACCTACGCCTGTTTATTGGATTACTCTTGTGTCTTGCCCTCAATATGTTGCCATTGTCTGACCCTCGCCTGTTTCTGGCCATTCTAATGAATAAAGATTTGCAAATGGATCCGCATGTCTCTCATCCCTGTCTCCTCGTTACAATTCCTATGCGTTTTTTTTCTTCTTCATCTGCCATACAGAGCACTGTTCATCTGTCACAGCTGCCGCTGTACATTGCCCTATTTTTTTTATTATTATTATTATTTTATAATTTTTTTTACAGTTTTATTTTTATGCTTAACTGCCTAAAAAATCCGGGTTGCTAACCTGTCTACATATAATCACCATGGTCAAGAGAATAAACTATATAAAATCGCACCTTTGTGAGATATCAGTTAGCATTTGAACTGCTATGCGTGTGTGTGTGTGGGTGTGTGTGTGTTTTGTAGTTTTTCATATGTATCATTACATTATTCAAGTAAGCTCCAAGCCAATACCTGCATTCAAAGTTGTAATCCAGCAATTAAGGATGCAGCAAACCAGTGTAACTTAGGCTGCGTTCCAGTCCGTATTCCAGTCCGCTTTTTTATGCCCTTCACTCGCAAATTTCCCTCCGTCTCGTTTACTCGGCTGTACATCATTGATTACGTTGCATGAGTGCCCGCTACTGGTGGAACCCTTGGAATGGGCTGAATCGGAAGGTCCAAAGCCCTTGATCACTTAGAATCCGCTATGGAGTTGGTTTATTGTTTACATGTTTCCCCTTACGAATTTGTTTGGTGCTGCATTCTATATGTACATAGATGTGCATGGGCTGTTATAAATATAACATTTTTTTATATATATATATTATAGAGTTGTTTGGGGTGGGGATAAATTAAACGCAGACTCGCTCCCTCTGTCAAAATTGAGGGGTCGAGGGTATGTCCATGTAAACTTCCCTCATCCACTTGATGAAGTGGAACACATTTCAAAATGGCGGCTGGGATTCCCCCGGGGGTAAGTGCTTAGGGAAGTTTGCGAGTGCATGTCTAAAAGTAAACTAGAAGATTTCCACAGTCTGCGACAAAACCCCCGGATCGTGACCAAATCAGTGCTCGTTGCGGTCGCCGAAGCTCGTTAAGTATGAGCAGGTCAGCAACATGATCCGAACCTGTCTTGAGCTATCACAGACGCTACGACATTTTCAAACCTGATTGATATTAGGCTCGTTTGAGATGAGCAAAATCTGCACAGAACCGATCACCGGTGATCACCGCAAGATGCATGGCGGTTAGAAAAGTGTCCGAGTTACGTCTGACTTCATGTTGAAGATTAGCAAATAGGCTGTCGATTCATTAAATGATAAGCCGTTTCCTCTAAAAAGCTGTTTATTCATCGTAGTGAAACCTCTCCTCCATTGACATCCATTTAAAAAAACGGCCTCTGGTCTCCTTTCCCACGTACTGCCAGACCAGAAGTGTACACTTTTTCAGCTAATGTTTGCAGGCTTGCCTTCTAGTGGCTTTGGTGTCGTCATCCAGTCGTTTACCATCATGCTTTTGATCAGCGCAGTCGGTGGAGAGCAACTGCGCTCGACTGCGCAAACCGACAAAGCCGCCTCGCCATCGCAAGAGTTTTTTGGCACACGTCAGCATGACATCAGAGCAAGTTGGACGTAACTCGGACACTTTTCTAACTGGCATGCATCTCGCGGTGATCACCGGTGATCGATTCTGCGCAGATTTTGCTTATCTCAAACAAGCCTATTGTATTTTCGTTGAGGGTCGGGAACGCCTCTTCATTGAATGTTTTGTAGTGTGTGCACCTTGTTAGCGTTGTGTTGTGTAGTATGCGCGCAGCTATGACAAGACGACGACAGATTAGAACAAATCTTGTTGCATAGTGTGAGCTACACAGTGATTCGTCTAGTCTTTCAATCATGTAGTGTGAGCCATGTAGCGTCTCCTCCATTATGACTTAAAACATAAAAACAAAAATGAGCAATTCTAGCTCCACCTATCCTGTCAGGATGGTCCTCTCGTCAGCTGTCCTCTTGCACCGTTGCTATGTGACAGAGCCGTAATCAGGAACCCCTGGTGGCGCAATTAGGAAATCCTGAGAAGGTGTAGCATCCTTCATCCACTTTGGAGGGTCCTTTGTGCACTTTGGAGGTGTGGCCTTCGAAGTCCATGCCCTTCGAAGTGTGTGCACTTAACTTTGGGACACAGCTACTGTCTTATATTATGAAGGCCTTGCAAAAACAATGGGATGAAGGGAATAAAGGATGTAATTTATACAATATTATACAAGAAGTAGGGAAAATGAAGTTAATAGGAAGAAATACAAGAGAACATATCATTATTTCAAGGTTAAGATTGGGGCATACTGGGTTAAATAAAACAATGCATTTATTGAAAAAACATCCATCAGGGATGTGTGATTGTGGAATGGAAGAGGAATCAGCAGAGCATGTGTTTAGTCAATGTGTCAAATATGAAACACAAAGGAAAAAATAAAAGATGAATTGAAGAGATATGGAGAGAAAATATTAAATCTTGAGAATGTATTTAAAGTTGGAGATCAGATAAATAAAGTTTTGTATAATTTTATGAAATAAACTGGTTTAATGAAGATAATTTAACTATAAGTAGTAGCTATGATCATAACTATTTTTGAGTAATATCCATTTCTGGCCCACACTCCAGTACAGTAGGTGGCGGATATGCACCTTAAACGTTAGATGCCACCCGCCATTAAGAAGAAGATAGGAAGTACTTTTGGTGCTTCTTTCTTGTGCTTCTCGTCGCCTCTCTTCTCAAATGTGTACAGATTCTCGTGTACATAGACACTTTTAATGAACGTGTAAATATGAGGTGTGCCCGCACTGCTATGTCATTTTGTTAGAAAAACAGTAGAAAGAGAAATGAGGTGGGTTTGATTTGAAAATTATGAGGCGGTAACGTTAAACTATTAATTTCATCACCTGTAAATAGATATATAATTAATTTGTTTAACCAAGTGTAGCTTTAGGCATAACGCTGCATTTCTGAATAGGCTAAATGTTTGAACTTCTATTTTGTGAATTTAATTTAAATGTGCATTCATTCATTGCCTCATTAAAAAGTTTTAGCCATAAAGAAAGGAATAGTTCTTTAAAAAAAAGATGAATTCCTGTACTCTTGAATCATATGCCAACATTCATTGCAACATTACTGAGCTCACTTTTATGAAGGGATAACCAAGATATTTAACTTCTCGTAGTAGCAATATTGAGTAAACCAAAAATTGTAATGTTATATTTAAATATTTGTGTTTATTTTTGTTAGTTGTTGAGTGAGATTGGACTCAAACTTGAGGTGTCGATTACGTGATTCAATTTTTCAGTAACATCACGTACAGTTTTTCTACTGTTTTCACAGCAGCAAAATGGCAGAATCTTCTGATGATCAGAATCTCTTTAACTGTCCAATCTGTCTTCATCTTCTGAACAACCCAGTAACTACAATTTGTGGGCACAGTTTCTGTATGGACTGTCTTAATGAATTCTGGGATCGGGACAATCAGAAAGCCGTTTACAGCAGCCCCCAGTGCAGGCAGACGTTCAGCCCAAGACCAGCTCTCAGCAAAAACACTGTGCTGGCTGAAGTTGTAGAGAGAATGAAGAGAGAATCACCAGAAGCTGGAACAGACTCTCCTGTCCTGAGTTTTGCTGTGTCTGGAGACGTGGAGTGTGACATCTGCACAGAGACCAAACAAAAAGCCATCAAGTCTTGTCTGACATGTTTGGCTTCTTACTGTGAATCTCACATTCAAACTCCATTATGCATCTCCTGCATTAAAATGGCACAAACTGGTCAATGCCTCACCACATCTACTTAACCAGATCTGCTCCCAACATAAGCTACTGGAGCTGTACTGTTGCAAAGACCAGCAGCTGATATGTATGCAGTGTGCTTTGATCAACCACCAGAACCATAGCATGACTTCACCTGCAGCAGAAAGACAAAAAATACAGGTAAAGTGACTGATTTGTCTGCAATAATATTTTGCATTAGTAAATAAACTGATGCAAAATTTGCCAGTCAAATATATTAAACGGAGAAAACTTGTCTCTGACATAGATGAAAATATCGTTCTGAACTGTTATACAAATAATATTAGACTAATTATCATAATCTTATAATATTGTCAAAAGAAGCTCAAAGTACCTTTTATTAAAATTTAAAACAAATTAGGGTTGTTTTCACAGCCAGTGTTTCACACACTCAGTTGTTACATATTATGAAATGATATTAAATAACATATTATGAAATGATATTGAACTATTGCAAATGCAATCACAGGTACAGTTGAAAGAAAATCAGGATGGCATACAAAAGGAAATGCATCAGCGAGAGATGAAGGTACAAGAATTTAGAGAAGCTGTGGATACTCATAAGGTAAGTTGATTGTAACTTATAGTTACTAATTTTACCACCGTTACTTCACTTCTTCTTCAGATAGATGTGCGTACACAGTTGATCTGGACTACATCTGTATGCAGGGCAGGACTTGAGTACTAGAGGTTATGTTTGGGCTCTATACCTATGCACTACACTACTTTTATGGAGTAAAACAAAATACACAAAAATTAAAATATGCTTTGAGGTTCAACATGTGTAGCCTAGTCTATGTTTAGATGCAATATTTAATAGTCATGTACAATAAACGGGATCTGTGCTCTCAGTTGAGATATAACCTGAAATCCAGAGATGTATAAATGTATAAACTAGAAATGTATTGTCATATCGGTGTCCTCATGCCAGATTCTTCAATTTAATCAATAAATTCAATTTGAATAAAAATACATGTTGGCTATCAACAATCAAATGAAATCACTCAAGTTTAAATATAGCATTTTAATGTAGATGTATTTAATGATTGCAAAAATGAAATAAGCTACTTTTTAAAATATGAAACTACAACCACCAGTAGGTAGCAGCAAGTGACTGTCTTAATGAGTGAGTTGAATCCTTAAATCAACTGATTTGTTTAAAATGCTAATTCATTTAACTTCACTTATAGCCTGATTGAATCATTTACTGGTTCATGTAACGCTGAGAAACAAAACACAGTTTTGCTCAGAGACGCAGCGGTTCAGGGGTCTCATTTATAAAACTCTTTGTAGATTTCATTCTAAAAGTGTATGTAGGCACAAAAGCTAGATTTAGTGTACGCACAAAAGTTTTCAGATTTATAAAACCATGCGAACACCAGAACCTGCGCAAAAAGCCCTTTATAAATCACAGTCAGGGGAAGATTGTGCGTACGTGCATCTCCACCCCGACTCCTCCCCAAAATCACCATATATATGGAGCTTACAACCTAGTTTTACTATGCATAACCTCATCTGCATATCATTTCCATGCATATTCCCATCCACGTGACACCATGTTTAACCCTGTCAAAGATAAAAGACATTAAGTAATTATGAGATGCGGAATATAAATGCAATTTGTTACATACACATTTATTTTTATTGCTAAAATTATCCAGTATCCTTATGTTTTAGAATAAATATATAAAACTATTCATAAAAACAAAACTGATTAAAATAGTTCTCAGATAAATAGGCCTATTTAAGAATAGAGTTGATCTCATTCTTCTCCACTGGCCAAATAGTATTTCAATTGTTTTAAACAATTCAAATAAAATAAAATTTATGCGGTTTTGCTAATAAGATGAAAATTTTTCATAATGTGGAGATTCCTTCACACGACATCAACACCTCCGTGCAGCTGCTGTTGTACACTAAGCTATTATCATTGGTCCTATTCAAACCGGACAATGGACCGTTCGACCACCGAATCCAGCAGGGTCCGCCATAATATCCGAGCATAAGCTCTGCAGTTTCGTTAAAATTTATGCGGTTTTGCTAATAAGATGAAAATTTTTCATAATGTGGAGATTCCTTCACACGACATCAACACCTCCGTGCAGCTGCTGTTGTACACTAAGCTATTATCATTGGTCCTATTCAAACCGGACAATGGACCGTTCAACCACCGAATCCAGCAGGGTCCGCCATAATATCCGAGCATAAGCTCTGCAGTTTCGTTTAAAGATTAATTATTGTGCAGCCATAGCACTCCTCAGTCCTCACTGTCATTAAAACATAGCATGCCACAGAAAATTGTTTATTGTTAATAAAATTGTTGTTTGTAAAATAATGTAATTTCAGTGCTTATCTCCATTAATGACAGTGGAATATTTAATGTAAATGTGCATATCGAAATCGATATAAAATCGTTGTTGACTTCGTTACTTTTCTCACTCAAGGAAAAAGTTTGTGTACGCATGGTCTGAATGTCCGTACGGTGCGAACATATTCACGGCAAGTTTATTTTTTATAAACCACGACATATGCGTGGAAAATTGCGTACGCATATTTCTATGCCCATTTTGTGCATACGCAACATTTAGAAATGAGACCCCTGGTATTTGTTCTATTTTCTTTTTGACGGAGCAAAACGGAATTTTGTGTCTGAAAGTTAATCAGTACATTTTTGTTTATTGTGCATTTGCGATCATCCATATATTCGGAAAAACAGGACTTTTGTTTGTGTGAAAGGCTAGCTCCTATAAGCATGTATAAAAACAGAAACTCAATAAGTGGCTATTAGTATCTTTATTTAAAATATAAATTTTTAAAAATAATTTTGATGACATTTCTTCCCCACTATGTGACGGGAAAGAGCGCTTAACTCTTCAGATCGCATAACTTATTGGAACATTAATGTAATATAGAATTATCCTCAGTAATGAAATGAGGTGTGAACATATGAGATCTTTATAAATTTGCGCTTTTTTGGGCTAAAGGCTTAGTGGAGGTGTTTAAAGTAGCCATGTGATCACCAATTAATCGACGCAGACGCAATTCAATACGTGTGTCCTTCTATGTGAAATAATCATAAATAGCCGTTTATGCCATTTGATTATGGCCTCGAATGTCGCAGTTGGAAGCTGTGAGCCCCGGCTGGCACGTTTAACCCTTGTGTGCGCAGTGGAAATACGGCTCATTTCTGACTGCCATATAACTGAACAAATCACGGGTAAAGGCGGGGCCCCCTACAACGTGGGGTCCAGGGGCTGCAGCCCAGTCAAGCCCAATGGTAAGTCCAGCCATGGCTGTATGATGTATAATGTAATATACTGTATAGTTATTATATTATAGTACAATAATGTACAATTATACTAAGCTAAAGTAAATTATACTGTTTTATAGTTTTGTAGTAAATGTGCCGTGGAGAAAATGAATTTTCCTTGGACTATGATTGGGAAAAATAAGAAAGTCATGATACAGTCCAAATTATTTTGCACAAATAAGGTACATTCTGAAAGTTTTGCATGCTTTTTGTTTGCAGAGGCAGCAGTGGAGCAGAGATAATAAAGATGTTCAGAGCTCAGGAGAAAGCAGAAGTAAGCGGAGTAGAGAAAATCATACTTACACTGGAGCAGGAGATCAGTGACCTGAAGAAAAGACATGATGAACTTGGGCAGCTTTCACTGATAGAGGATGACGTCTATGTCATTCAGGTAACTGATCATCAATAGGAGATTTTATTTTATTTTATTTTTTAAGTTCTGACTCTCCTCCCCGATTAACTCTCTTCATATTGTATTTTTGGTTTTGAACCAATGCACATTTATATCATCTATGTGAGTACCATCGTGAGTAGCTGGTTACAACCATTTGCATAACTAGATGTTTGTTTGTTAATAGCTCTAAATGTTTTTGTAATGAAAATAAGAAACAAGGCTTAATGTCCATTACACATGACTCATTTTGAGTAGGGTACAAAATCATGGCAGGCTGCAATTCAAAATGTTATTGAATTCTGGTTAGTGAACCCTACGTAAAATTGACAGTAAAATAAAATTGCATAAATTGACTATTGGCATTGTAACTTTTTACCTGCTGTTCATACTAAATTCATGAGACATGGGAATTTTCAGTATCAGGCATTGAAGTGTTATTATTCAAGTTTTAATTCTAAATATATAAACTATAATCATATTTACATTCAGTGAACATTGATTGGTTGTAATTCTTGCTTTGATCCTCTGCATTTTACATTCAAATAGGTTGGATTCCTTTATTGTATGCCTGGCATTTGCTTATAAAAATTTCTCAAATTTTTCTCAAAAGATTACTTAAATCTTGTAAGGAAGGAATCTGATTAAGTTATGGCCTTGTACTAAGACCAGGACATCACTAAAATCTACGAACAACCATAGTTACCACTGTGTGCTAACACAGTGTGAGAGGCTAATAAACTATTTTAATGGATCGTTTAAGGGCTTGGAAATAATTCGGAGCGAGAAGGTGCCTGCTTCACGGTTTTAATCATAATTTTGTTCCATTTGGATTCTGAATCACACTTGAATTCTCATTCTAACATCCAGTCAAATCAGAGTTCTCTTGAGCTGCACCCACCATTTCAAACAGGCAAACCCCTTTCAAATCAACCAAATAAACTGAGCTGTGATGTCAGACTCAGGTCTGCACTAAAAGGCCTGTGTGAAATGTTTTATGATTTTTTTTTTTTTAATTATCTTTTTTTCTGTCTTTAGAATTTCTCCTCTTTTTCCCGCTACCATTGTTCAGCCTTGTGCAACACATCTGTCAGCCAACGACTAACATTTGAGGAAATAGAAAAAGTCATCAGTGAGCTCAAAAGCCAACTGGATGATCTCTGTGAACAAGACATTGTGAGGATATCAGAGAAAGGTGAGAGATCTTTTAAGGATGTTTATGTATTTAAATTTACTGTTTGTATTTTTTTTCTGTTAAGTTTTCATAGTTCATGGTTAAAGCCAAGAAAATTTTAAAGCCAGAATAGTAATCATCATTTAGAATTTATTCCAAAACATACACAATATACAGAATGCAGGCAGATTGTTAAAATTATGGTAAACAAATTTAGCTTGTTTATCTTTTTAGTTCCCACTGTCCATGTAATGGTGAGTTCTGTGAACAAAAAGATGATCAAAAAGTGTAAGTCAACATTCTTTTTTCTCATTCTTTACTTAATGTTTTGTTTTTGTTCAGATTTGCCATCTCAACCCAAGACCAGAGAAGAGTTCCTGATATGTAAGTTGCCTTGTAATTGTATACAAATGTGCATTGGAGAGTGGAGTCCTAGGGGAATTAGAGGATGCCCGGAGAGGCTTTTATTAAACAAGAATACAAATAAAGTCAAATTATTTGAAAGATTAATCCAAGATCTGCTTTTGACAGAAACCTCATGCTAACTGAAGTGTTTAATACAGTGGTTTTCTTTTTATCAACCGATTCCGTTGATCTGAATCTGAATGATCCAGCCTGCTCTTCACTCTTTATGAAGGACAACAAATTTGTGTTAAAGTGTAATAACGGTTACGTGGGTAATGGGGACTATTTGCATGTTTTGTGTAAAGAGAAACTATCTGGACGCTGTTATTTTGAAGTACAGTGGGAAGGAGCAGGTTGCTCTATTGCATTCTCATATGACTATAGTACTTCAAGTTTTGTCTTTAGATCTAACAAAATATCTTGGAAATGTGACTTTACCCAATCGAATATTTGTGTGCAGCACAATTGGCGGCAGACTGACATTTCAGAGAGGCTTTTATTAAACAAGAATACAAATAAAGTCAAATTATTTGAAAGATTAATCCAAGATCAGCTTTTGACAGAAACCTCATGCTAACTGAAGTGTTTAATACAGTGGTTTTCTTTTTATCAACAGATTCCGTTGATCTGAATCTGAATGATCCAGCCTGCTCTTCACTCTTTATGAAGGACAACAAATTTGTGTTAAAATGTAATAACGGTTACGTGGGTAATGGGGACTATTTGCATGTTTTGTGTAAAGAGAAACTATCTGGACGCTGTTATTTTGAAGTACAGTGGGAAGGAGCAGGTTGCTCTATTGCATTCTCATATGACTATAGTACTTCAAGTTTTGTCTTTAGATCTAACAAAATATCTTGGAAATGTGACTTTACCAAATCGAATATTTGTGTGCAGCACAATTGGCGGCAGACTGACATTTCCTTGGTCTCCAAAATTGGAGTGTTTCTTGATCACGAAGCAGGAACGGTGTCCTTTTACAGTGTCTCTGATTTAATGACCCTCCTGCACAGAATCCAGACCACATTCGCTTCGCCCCTCTACCCTGGGTTTTCATTTCAAAATTTGGAAAAGAAATCACCAGTGACAATTTGTGATCTGCCAAAGCTAAACAAGCAAATCTAATCTGTACTAACAGTGACAATTAGTGAATGGACACTAAATACAACACTAACAGTAAACAGCAGCAAACAGTATTTTTGATGCTAATTGAGTGTCGCGTCCTATGTGTTCTCACAGAGCATTACATTTTTTAATTGTTAATTATATTAAATTTTAAGAAAGGGGGTGGGGGGTTGGTCATATAATAAAGTGAGTTACCCAAATACCCCCACTTTTTTTTTTTGATGATGATTTCAGTTGGTCTTTATGGAATAGCAACCACTTGTTCTTCTGTCTTTTGGTGTGATTGTGTGAAATGTGATATGTCATGGGAAGCTATGTGTGTTGTCCCTGTTTCAGTGACAATCAGTAAGTTCAGTAAGTTATGCTAAACACTGTTTTGTTTGTTTAATTGATTCCCTTATATCAGATTTAGACTGAACTTCCCATGTGAATTGAATGTATTATGAACAATAAATTACTTTTCTGTACCAACTGAGAAGTTGTTTATAGATCTGTATTACAAAAGAACCATTAAAGATATTTAACCATTCTCAGAACTGTCTAACTTGATTTTGCAGAGCACATTGGAATGTATTCATTTTGCAGATAGTTTTATCTCAAGTGACATGCCAATCAAGAATATTACGATAACCAGAAATCGATCATAAGAGGACGGTAAGACTTGAAGCATTAAGTTATAGACAATAGCGTTCTATTGGGGAGGCAGGTGCCATCTGACCTTTTAACCTCTGCTGGCATACATGTGGGGTTTTCTGTTTCAAAAGACGGATGCCAAGACCTGTGTGTGTATAAGAGGTCAGAGGTTAAGAATGCCTGGTTACTGAGGCATCCAGCAGTAGGTGGTAGTAGATACAATAGGAAAAGCTTGATTGAGACGTTTAAACCTGCTTTCTTCTTAACAACACATCCACCCACACACACTGGTTGTGGTCTGCTTCAGTCGGGGGTAGTACCAAATCTATTTTTTGCGGTCAGCATTCTTATTTTAGCTCTGAACCGCTAAATGTGGACTATGAAACATCTAGGTATAAACAATAACATGGACTTCTGTAAAGATATTTGAAACAATGAATATTATGAAAAGCGCTGTGCAGATAAAATTGAATTGACGAACTGTAAAATGCACTGACATAAAGCGAATAGGAGGGGCATTAAAAAATGTTGCTGTTTTTATTGAAGCATGATAGCTTATAAATCAATCAAACTCCTGCTTTGATATAAATGTGCGTGCTAGACATGAAGGAGCTTGTATTTTGAGGAAAGCCTTATCAAAAATCCATCAAATGAGGAAATCCATACCAGCCGACGCTGTCAGAATTTATTTCTTTTACAAAAACCTTTAGGGTAGAACAGCTGGTTACTGGAGCAGTATCCTTAAAGGGACAACTTACCTTATCTGCTGCTAAAAAAGGTGCATACCTTTGTACCTATTAGAACATTTGAGTAGCAATATGTATGACTAAATTTAACTTAAGATTTTAAATAAATTGATTTTTTTTAAATAAACATTTTTCATGTCCAGTATAAATTTACACAACAGGGAAGGCATTCATTTTATGTTTTACGTTATTGGTCTTCTAAAAATGACGAAATGAAGGAAAAGTTTATGACTAATACTTGCTTGGACATAACACTAATTTAATTGTTTCAAAGATAATACATCACAATGTATTGTATCATGTCAAAACACTAGTTTTCATGACAGCAAAAAATATAAACAAAATCAGTATTTTTTTTAAGGATTATACATCTAACATTATATACATATATACTAAAAATATATATAATGATAATAAAATAGCATGGCGAATTGAGACAAATAGTAAAAGTGTGTGTTTGTGTACAGCTACACCTGCTGGTCAAATGAGGGAATAGATTCCCTTTATGTTTCTTACTCTCTCCTTCTCTATCTCACACACACTATTCTGAACAAGCTCATTCATTAAATCTGTCTTTTGTGAGGTTCTCTCTTTCTCAAAAGAGGCTGGGGTTGTACACATCTGCATAAATTATAATCTTTTCATATTCCAATAAGGCCCAGTTGTCGTTAAACCCATGAGGGGTTAATGAGAGAAAACTCGTTAAGGCCAGGCCAATTAAACTGCACAAGAGTCCCTGCAGAAGAGCTCTTTTTAAAGGAGGGCAATTAAAGACTAATTGGGAAGACTTTTCTTAATTAATTCCAAAAGGGCACAAGTATGTGAGACCTATATGATCGTTACTGTTATAAAAAAAAACAGACTGTGTAGGCCTAAGTAGAAAACACACGTACATCTTCATATCCTTCACCCAGTTCTCAGAAAATGGGTCACCATCAAAGAGAAACTGGAAAATAGACACATTATGAAATATTTCTGCTCAAAAATCATTAGAATTAACCACCAGGGATTTTTACTTTACAACAGCTGTCCAGGCATGCTGTACAGATGGATATACTGTATGTGCTAAATTAAGATTTTAATAAGATGATTAGATAGGATGAGATATCGAGTGTGATCTCACAGCTCCCAGTGTGATAAATTCATTTCAAAACAGATTTGTCTGACTGCAGAGGGACATTTCTTCATGACATGTATCAGAAGAAAGTCCATAACTACTATTTTCCCTATTTGTAATTACCTACTTGAAATCAGTATTTTTCCAATAACAAAATTTCAAAATGACTTAATATCCTGCAGTGACCTTGCATTAAATTAAAGGCATCCAAGCACAGCATGACAATCTATTTAAACTGTGTTTAAAAGTTTGGTTGGTTGAAGTATTTAAAAATCTGAAACGTGAAAAGTTAAAGTTAGAAATTAAATCTTGATTGGCAACAATGATTCCACTTCCGCTGGGTTTTATTTTATTTTTATTTTTTATTCTACAAACCTTCTGTGCTCACTCAAGTGGTTAGGCCACTTAATTCTGGGGAATCCAACGCGCTGCATTGACTTTCTATTGCGGGAAGCTGCCTCCTTGACATTTCTGACTTGTAACAAAAAAACAGAGCAATGCCTAAAAGCTGCTATGTGACAAGGTGTACAGTTAACAAGCTAAAAACCCAGAACTATGTTTTTATAAGCTGTTGACCCCCCCAAAATACGAGCGTTTAAGGACACAAATAGTTGTAAATGTCGAGGTATTTCACATTGGGCCGTTCAGTTGGATCATTTCTCAAACAAAAGGAAGGTTAGGAAAAGGGGCACTGACATAGACCAAATAAAATTTAGTTTCTTAATATATCTCCAGATTCACATAGGGTGGTGAAATAATCATTTGACATGGTTAAAAATAATGAATGGTCTTGTCGCCGATTACGTTTCCCTCTGGGCGCAGTTCTCAGAGTAATATGGCCTACTTTTGTGTCCTAAAGCTCGTTTTTTGGTTAGACAGCTTATAAAAACGTAGTTCTGTTTTTTTATAGCTTGTTTACTGTACACCTTGTCACATAGCAGCTTTTAGGCATTGTTCTGTTTTTTGTTATAAGTCAGAAATGACGAGGCAGCTTCCCTCAGTATATCATATATGAAACATTTTTGTTTTCTCAGTGAGCGTGCAATGGGACATATTTGTGCTGAAATTATTTATCATAAAGACAGTGATTTACATCTTAACACTGCATTATTATGTGGTCAGGTAATAATTGTCTTCAGCGTAAAAGACTGACCGTAATACTGCATTTGAAGACACTTCTCTGTTCACACACACTATTAAGTTAATCCATATCCAGACATGCAGACACACACATACATTCTGAAGTCAAAACAGCTGCTCTATTATTGCAGGACCCACCTTCACAGATCTCTCTAAGCACAGAGAGACGCTGCGTCTGTTTTCGTGAGGTTTTAATGAATGATACTGTAGTTCAGTGGATGTATAGGTGGTGAGTGTGTGTGTGTGTTTGATGCAGTGTGGAGACATTATGTCTAGCAGTTTTTAAGAACAGTAATGCTCAGGTAAAGGTTGAATCAGCGTCATCCACCTGTCCTGTGTGTGGGCTTGTCATCTATCAGCCTAAAAGAAAAGCAAATGATCCCCTGCAAAGCCCTGGACAATAATAAAAAACATATTAGTTTATATCAGTGGTTCTCAAATGGTAGTTTTTGCAGGGCTGTTCTGATAGATGGGCAACAGGGGAAAAAACAATACTAAATGCAAATAATAAAATGACAGTAAGCATGTAATCATGCTTGGTTACGATGACAAAATAAGGCTTATCATCTTTTAAAAGAAAACAGAAAACACTTTTTCATATTGATGTTTACTTCAAAGGATGTGCATTGAATCAAACTATAAGGTTTGTTTATTTATTTAGTAAATAATCTAATACTCGACAATATGATTAATAATGATACATTATTTGGCCCAGGGTTTGTTCCATGTGTTCTTCTGGTAAATAAAATTCATGTATGCATTTATAGAATTTACAATGCTTCTATTTAGCCTACTGTATGTAATGTTAATAATTTTACAAGTTTTTTGGCCAATGTACACTGTAAAAATTATTGTAAATAAAAGATTATTGGAGTATGTTTTACAAAAAAAATACTATTTCAGACTTTCTAATTCAGTATGTCACATTTAATTCAGTGTACTACTTGGTGTTTTTTGTAATTTTGTGAAATTTACTAGCAAATTCTGATTAACATAGCTAAATCGTTAAAAAATAATTTAATAAAAATAGTTATCCTACACCATGGTAATGTGAAATTTCAATATTCCATATACATATTTTATGTTTATTTACTGTAAATAAATGTAAAGACATTTTAAAGACAAACATTTATGATGAAATTTTGAATTGATGTCCAATGGGAAATATGGGTCTTAAAATAAAAACTAGTTGAGAAACACTGTTTTATATGAATAGAAGAGCACAGAACAGATTAATAGAACAAGAGATGTAGAAACAAATGGCCTATTAAGCAGTCACAGATACAAAGTCTTTTTTAAAAAGTGTGATAAAAGTAAGGCACATCATATTATATATTCCAGATGAATGATGCATTTATGATATTTATATCAAAACATCAATATGTTCCCTTTCATGGGAACTTCGAACTGCGTCCTCTAGTGGTCGCTATGGGGAACGCCTCGTCGTGAGCCGTGTCTGAAGCATACATTGAAAAAACACCAACTCGTTGGCCGGCGACGTCACTACCGGTGCGACTATAGTATAAATAGGCGCCGGGAGCTACACATCATTCTCTTCTTCGTCTTCATTGATTGTTTTGTTTGAAGCGTGCATTTCTGTGGTAAGAGTAATCTCTATTTATCTCATTATGGCGAGCACTAGCAAAGCATTTAAGGATGTGTGCATCCGTGTTGACGTTGCTTTACATCTGATGACACACACGATCTATGTGTTGTTTTGTTTGGGCAAAGAGCACGCACGCGATGTCTCTGAGGGGGCAATCGGCGTGCACTGCGAGCGTTTTTTCCAAGGAAAAAAGCTCCGCTCTCTTTTGCCTCTCTTTTCGAGGAAAGAGGGGCAGCCATCTGCTTCCTGCGATCCAGGACCCGCCGCTGCTGAGGCACGGAAAGGAATGAGCTCATGGGGATCGGAGGTGGATCTGGCCGATGAGTTTGAAGGGGGGTTTCCCTTTCGTGATCGTCGGCTGTGCACGAGAGTGAGCTGCTAGAGGATGATGTTATTTCATTAACATTGTCTGATTCAGGGGCCATTGCTCTGCTGGGATCAGCCCAGCAAAAGCAGGAAATAGCTGAGGAGGGCAAAGAAGCTGAGGCTGAGCCTTCCCAATCCTCCTGCCCTGCGTATGATGAGCTTTTGGAAATTATGGATCGCGCCACGGAGAGGTTTTACTTGCCGTGAAGCGGGTGAAGAAAGTGACGTTGCGAAACCTATCTTGATGAACGTTATTTTTCTGTCCATAAACCCTCCAGCTCAGGTGAGCCTTCCTTTCTTCCTGTTTTTCATACAAAGATTGAGAAGGAATGGAAGAGGCCGTTTTTTCTTCACGCATCCATCGATTCCAGCATACAAGTTATGTCAACATCGATGCGATGCGCAAAAGTGGTTATGAGAAGATGCCCCTATAGAGAGACGCTGGTCAGCTATCTCTCTATGGGTGAGACGTCCTCTAAGACTCCCTTCCTTGACATATCGCTTGGATGCCAGGGCACACGCAGCAGCAGCAGGTCGGGCTGTCGCTTCATTGCACACGATGGGGTTACGCTTTCATGCTATCCTGACTGGTCTACCATATCTGGGTTGCCCTGAGGGGTTTCCTGATCACCAGGATAGCCCCTCTTGCTGAGGCAAGCGGGAGGCATAGGTGGCATTACGAGAACCTTCCTGTGTAAATGCTGTCTCGGGCAGTGCTCCCCTCACCTTTGAGGGTTGTATTTGAGCTTGCCTCTCCCGTTTGGCCCAGTACTTCCGGGTATCTGTAAACATATGCTTGGAAAACTTAAAAATAAGTGCAGCACGTTAAGCTTTGCACACTTTTCTACAAATCCACATAAGTGGTAAGTGTGCACGTTATGCTTTGCCCACTTTTCTAAAATCCTGTATGGTAGGGGTTACGCATTTTTG
>NW_015505285.1:21562-26381 GCF_001515645.1 Sinocyclocheilus grahami | reverse complement strand
ACTCCCATAGCAATATGGTAGAGTTGGTTCTTAGTGCTCGCCATGGTTCTGGCTTGCACTCCCCTCAGCATGGTGGCGTGGGTATACCGTTCCCCATAGCGACCCCTAGAGGACGCAGTTCGAAGTTCCCATGAAAGGGAACGTCTCAGGTTACTTATGTAATCATGGTTCCCTGAGTAGAGACACTGCGTCCTCTAGGTTTCTTGCCATGCTGCGGACGCAAGCTTCAGACGAAGAAGTGAATGATGTGTAGCTCCCGGCGCCTATTTATACTATAGTCGCACCGGTAGTGACGACCCCTAGAGGACGCAGTGTCTCGTTCCCTACTCAGGGAACCATGGTTACATAAGTAACCTGAGACGTTTTCCAGTATACACTAAATTAAAGTCTGTGGGCTCCTGACACCACCCATTCGTGCTTGCTGAACATTTTAATACAAAACCATCATCCTGAAACCATCATTTTGCTGCTAAAACAGCTTCCTCACTTCTGGGAAGGCTTTTCACTGCATGTCGGAACACAGCTGTGGGTTTGCTACCATTCAAACACAAGCGCATCAGGGAGATTAGGTGGTGATGTTGGGCGATGAGGCCTGGCTCACACTATTCACAGGGATTCAGGTCAAAGCTTTAAAAAGTTATTCCATGCCAGATTCTTTAAATAATTTCTTTATGGACCATTCTTGGAGCACTGAAGAAATTAACCCTCCATGAACTGTTGCAACGAAGTCAGCAAAGTAGCAGGTTATTTCAATCATGACATCACAGCGTTCTTTTGGCATGACGCCACTAAGCTGCCACATTATCAGTTCATATGAGAACAATCAGAAAATGATCAATCACAGACATGCATGCTTATCTTCCGAGAGACAAGATGCTCCCGGGAGCTTCTGAAATATAAACCAACATGAATCTGAGCAGCGCCAAAGATCTGAGGCATCAAAGACAAACACTTAAAACACTTAACTGTCAACAAAGTTGACTCCATTTAGAACCGAATCCAGAACCTGGAGTTGTGATGTCACAAAGAGCCATCGGATAACTCTGGAGTGTTCTGTGCTTACAGTAAACAAAGATAAGAGCCATTCTCATCTTCTCTTGTTTGACTAGAGTTTTCCTCTCTTCTGTTCTGCTTTGATTGATAAGATCTGCCCAGGCATTACTTTTGGCAATAGGACAAATATGAGTGTGCACTTTGTAGTCTTCTTGACATGTAGAGGCCAGACTTTCTTTCTCTTTGATGCTCTCTGTCTCCTTTTCCAGGGAAATTAATACCAGAATCATGCACATGAAAGGATTATTGCCCCACATATAAAGATATGCCCTCCAACATCGTGTCAAGGTTCAGGAATCAGTATCATTCATGCAAAAACTTGGAATGTGATTTGGCATGGGATTGTATTGTACAGGCTGAGATTTACTGTGGAAGAGGGAGAGTGATATGACCTTGACTCTATGTGTGCTGCTAAGCTGAGCTGTGAAGTGTTTGGAATATAATGGAATGTCTGTGGAATTCCCCTCGATTCTCCTGCATCATGTAGTAGGCCTATCGCTGACAGATTTTGCTACAGTGAAGTCTCTCAGTGAGTTTTCTCCTCACTTTTTTCTTTCATTCTCTTCTATCGCAGGAAATGTTACCTCATACAGAAAAATACCTCTATGTGTGAAACACAATTGCACAGGCTCTTTCCCTACCTAAGAACATTTCCAACAGTTCTTTTGTTCCTGTTAGAAAAAACATGAGAACACAGAGTGTGCAAGAAGTCATTAAAGAAAATCTTAACAAGTCTTAACAAGAGAGAAAAACATGTTCAAGCATCAGCTAATAAGTGAAAGTACATGCCTTTGAATAACACGGTAGAAGAGTAACTTAATTCAGTATAAGGTTTTTCTGGAAAAATAAGTATTTATTAAGATAGTTACGCTAGTTTATATGAGTAAGAGAGCTGTTGATACAAAAATCACCGATATTTGAACCAACAGCACAATTTCAAAAGTGATATTGCAACACATTCTCATGTCATTTCGTAACTGTTTTATACTTGTCAGCTAACTGGTATGAGTTCATACAATCTCATTCATACTTTTTTGTACAATCTGACAATTAGATTTAGGGGTGGACCATTGTGCTCCTACATTTTTTCTAAAAATCATGTTTTCCTTAGGGATCACAATGTACAAATTCACATGAAATCATATATGAGATTAAGTTGGTTGTACTTTGTCTATTTTTCAAGAGAAACCAAAGCAGGATTGGCATCTAGAGCAATACATTGCAGAAAGAATGAATCAGCGTTTTAAACTAATCATTTGAGTGAATAATTTATTGACCCACTCAAGAACAGCCACTTTGTTCTTTACTAAATAAATCTAGCTGCATCCAGAATCAGAAGTAGTAGGTAATCCGGGTACTTCTCTACTGCTGTTTTTCAAACATTATGAATTCAGACAGTTCGAATTTTTTTGGCAGTCTATTTTTCGCATGGGCTAATATGGAAGTAGGCATATTTGGACACAGCATCTGTGTTTTTTAACAAACTGCTTGAGTGAATGACTAAATGACTTGTTTCATTCTTGAATGAATCAGTTTTTTAAAACAAATTTATTAAATAAATGATTCAGGACTAACTCATAAAGTCACTAGATGCCACCTGGTGAAGTAACCTGCAGAAAGAGTCAAACAGTTTTGACTCAGCAGAATATTTAAAGACTGTGAATGTGAATTGTGAATTGAATGTGTTTTTAAGCATTTTAATTTAGATTTAAGTTATATTATTTTAATACATTGCTAATTTATTAATTTAAATTTAAGTCATCCTCTGACCCTCTTGGAGGTTTGCTGAGGCCCCTAGTGGATGAAATCTTCACCACTAATGCAGACCTTCTGTCTTGTACACAGACTGGCAGAGCGATAAAAACAGTGAAAAATGGGAGGAATGGTTTATGTATATACTAAGCCCCCCCCCAACACACATTAGAGAATATTCTCATGTGTAGAAGGTCACAGTCACACACAAGGGGTCCTTAGGGATTTCTCTGAGAAACATATAATCCATGCTCAACCAGCCCTGCCTATCTCCTTCTATTCAGCAATGTATATAAGCAACACAATGTCTCATTGTGTGTGTGTGTGTGTGTGTGTACTCCTCCCTCTCTTACAGCACACTAATGCAATGAATGATTGGCACAGCTGACTGAGCTGATAACAGCTCCATCCTCTTCATACCCACCCACTGCTAGGCACGCACATATCCGCCTGTGGTTAACCCTCATAGGCCGCAGACCTATACTCTGACATGGCATCTTTTTCCAGAAGCCTGGATCAAAACCACAGCTGGACTTCAAAAACTGGCCCATGTGCCATGGTGGGGTCACATAGCTGTCTAATTACCAGTGGTTTACAGTCTCAGGCTGGATATGTGAATTTTTTTTAATTTTAAATTTATTTAATTCATTTTGACTAATTCAACCACTGGAGTAAATATGGTGTTTGTCCCAACAAATATTTGCTCACAATTTTATTTGGTGCAATGGTGCCAGTAGTCACAGAAATAATCATCAAAATAAAATAAGGTTAATTTGCTTACAAGCTGTATCAAATTTATTAGTGGATGGTTTGTCAGTTTGAAATCTGATAAAGATATACAGTATTTCTATGATACTTCCAAAATGTTACTTCAGCTCTCTATTAAAATTATATTTTGACTTTCTTTCTTCAGTTGAATACAAAATGTGGAACAAAGTTCCATACAAGTGGATGGGGACAAGGGGCAGTCAAGCTCCGAAAAGGACAAAAAAGTAGGCTACCATAAAAGGGCTATAAACCGTGTACATGATGTTTCTATCCATTTATTTTATTTTATTTTATTTTTTATTTGTTTAAAGTTTAAACCATGAGACACAACCGCTTGCGCTTCTTGTCCCGCCTCCGCCGTCTTCTGATTGGTCCGCTGTTTCATAACTGACATTGATAAGCTGCACTGTGTGCCAATTAAAGTTTATTTTAACTTAACGCGGCGATACGCGAGATGAGGCACAACACCTTCACCTATGCTTACTTATAGAAAACATGAAAAAGCAGCAAAGTGGAAACCAAAAACGCGGTATTTGTGAACCTGCCATGTATGATTTTGAAAACAGATATTTTCTGTGAGTGCACACAACATGTAAGTACAATTCAAGATATGTCCTGCTTTTTCTGTGAGAGCATAACCCACAGCTGTGAATAAAAACAAAATGTAAAACTCAAGAGTAAGCAAAGGGATTTAAACAGTTTTATTGCTGTCACCCTTTTTAGGAACTACAATCAGTTCCCTTTCATGGGAACTTCGAACTGCATCCTCTAGGGGTCGCTATGGGGAACACCTCGTCGTGACCCGTGTCTGAAGCATACATTGAAAAAACACCAACTCGTTGGCTGGCGACAGCCATGACGTCACTACCGGTGCGACTATAGTATAAATAGGCACCGGGAGCTACACATCATTCTCTTCTTCGTCTTCATTGACTGTTTTGTTTGAAGCGTGCAAAACATTTCTGTGGTAAGAGCAATCTCTATTCATCTCATTATGGCGAGCACTAGCAAAGCGTTTAAGGATGTGTGCATCCGTGTTGACGTTGTTTAACATCTGATGACACACACAATCTATGCGTTATTTGTTTGGGCGAAGAGCACGCACGCGATTCCTCCGAGGGGGCAATGGGCGTGCACTGCAAGCGTTTTTTCCAAGGGAAAAGCTCCGCTCTCGTTTGTCTCTCTTTTTGAGGAAAGAGGGGCAGCTATCTGCTTCCCGCAATTCAGGACCCACCGCTGCTGAGGC
>NW_015505285.1:20134-21383 GCF_001515645.1 Sinocyclocheilus grahami | reverse complement strand
ATGAGAAGATGCCCCTATAGAGAGACGCTGGCCAGCTATCTCTCTATGCGTGAGAAGTCCTCTAAGACTCCCCTTCTTGATATCTCGCTCGGATGCCAGGGCATACGCAGCAGCAGCAGGTCGGGCTGTCGCTTCATTGCACACGATGGTGATGCTCCAAGCATATCAGGCTGACCTGCTGAAAGACCGGGATAGCGGCCTTCACGAAGTCCAGGTCTGAGCCCGAACAACCCAGGGGTCCTAGCCCATCTCGATCAGAGACTGTCTCAGAAGGCTAGTGTCGCGGCTCGCGCTCCTCCCCGGCTCAAAGGAAGGTAAGTAAAAGACCTAAGGGATGTGATCCAGACAGGGCGTCAACGCTTTTGTCCGGATCAGAGTGATACCTCAGTATCTACGCATTTCCTTCGGGGGTCTTACATCTGCCCTTATCTTCACCTTCCTAAGCGGCCATAACACAGGCTTCTGCGGGAGCCTTCGTGATCATCAGGCCTCTGGTGCGTCACTGCAAAAATTTCCTGGACGTCCCGGCTGGGGTTATGCTTTCATGCTACCCTGACTGGTCTACCATATCTGGGTAGCCCTGAGGGGCTTCCCAATCACCAGGATATCCCCTCTTGCTGAGGCATCGAGTGGGAGGTATAGGTGGCATTACGAGAACCTTCCTGTGTAAATGCTGTCTCGGGCAGTGCTCCCCTCACCTTTGAGGGTTGTATTTGAGCTTGCCTCTCCCGTTTGGCCCAGTACTTCCGGGTATCTGTAAATAGATGCTTGGAAAACTCTAAAATCCAAATACTATGGTAAGTGCACACGTTAAGCTTTGCACACTTTTCTACAAATCCACATAAGTGGTAAGTGTGCACGTTATGCTTTGCACACTTTCTAAAATCCACATAGCTGGTAAGTGTGCACGTTATGCTTTGCCCACTTTCTAAAATCCACATAAGTGGTAAGTGTGCACGTTATGCTTTGCCCACTTTTCTAAAACCTATATGGTAAGGGTTATGCGTTATTGATCTCGTTCCCTTTCTCTTAGTTGGTTTAGACCCCTGTACCTTGGGCTCCACTCAACTAGTGTGTCTCTGTCGACACACTCTGGAAGCATTGCTCCCCTCACCATTAAGGGTTTTTGTGAGTATGGTGTTTTCTTTCAAGCGTTAATCCTCTCTGAGGAGTTGGATTCCTCGCTCCATGGGCTGTCCTCGTGGTAGTATTGAGCAGTGCTCCCCTTTTATCAAAGGGTTACCTGGAA
>NW_015505285.1:4623-19921 GCF_001515645.1 Sinocyclocheilus grahami | reverse complement strand
TTGGTCGTATTCCCTTAAAGGAATCTATTCCTGATTCCAAGCCTTGAGCTCTACCCCGGGCCCAGGAGTCTGGCCCTAACAGGTAAGTATTTTGGGGTATGTAGCCTAGGCCTTTGGCCGTAGGGAATAACGTCACTGACAGCCGTCTAACGTCCCAGGGGCGACTCGCATAGCAATATGGTAGAGTTGGTAATTAGTGCTCGGCCATGGTTATGGCATTCACTCCCCTCAGCATGGTGGCGTGGGTATACCGTTCCCCATAGCGACCCCTAGAGGACGCAGTTCGAAGTTCCCATGAAAGGGAATGTCTCAGGTTACTTATGTAACCATGGTTCTCTGAGGAGGGAATGAGACACTGTGTCCTCTAGGTTTCTCGCCATGCTGCGGATGCAAGCTTCAGACGAAGAAGTGAATGATGTGTGCTCCCGGCGCCTATTTATACTATAGTCGCACCGGTAGTGACGTCATGGCTGTCACCGGCCAACAAGTTGGTGTTTTTTCAATGTATGCTTCAGACACGGGTCACGACGAGGCGTTCCCCATAGCGACCCCTAGAGGACGCAGTGTCTCGTTCCCTACTCAGGGAACCATGGTTACATAAGTAACCTGAGACGTTTTCAGAGCAAGCCGAGGTGAGCTTTAAGCTGGCTCTTCTGAAGATGACATATTCAGGTCAACTCATTGACATGTCGCACCCCTTCAGTGACCCTAAAAGAGTGCACACACTGAGGGAATCTGCATTAGCTGTAATTGAAGTCTGACTTGAAGTCAGAGGTTAAGCACTCTCACACTCCATCACTGACATTTATAAACCTGAGACAGAATTTCACACCTCCCAATGACACACCTGCTCGCTGCACTTCTGTTTCTCTTTGCTTCTTCAAGTGGAAGGAGAGAGACTGAGAAGAAAACAGAGTGAATGCATTTATGGTGGCCATAGATTTGGGCACTTAAGATATATTTAACCCGGTAAAGCCTGATACATTGACAACAAATTAAAAAATATCACATGAACCCTTTTCACAAGACTGTGATGGTCTTGTGAAAACAGTCATCAGTTTCAACAGTCATCAGCATCGTAAATCCTCAAAAGTTGTTTACATTTTTATTTTGTAAAAAAGGTATGTACATCCGTAACACTATACTTTGTATTAAATCACCTTTGCATCAAATTACAAAAAACTAGTTAACGCCAATGCAAGGGTGTTTCTAAAGCATGGGAGGGACAGTAAATTTGACATTGTTCTTTCTTCTGACTGCCGTAATCAGTCTCTCAATTTTTTTCCTTTTTTTTGAAAGTCATGAAAACACTATTGTGGAGTTTTTTCTTTTGCTATTTGAGCAAATGGGAATGCAAAAAAAAAAAATAATAAAATTATATATATTTGTGATACTCTCCCATTCACTGCTCTCGAAGTTTACCCAAGGCTTCCTCTGCTGAGAAACCTGGAAATGTGAAAAAGGTCATTTATAAAACCTTTTATAAAACCTTTAGACAAAATATTTTTAAAAATGTTAAATGTTTTATATCATATTTGATACATCAGTCTTTTATGGCCCCTAAAATATGATATATTGAGTATATTATTATATATACAGTGGGCTACCCACTGTATATTGCTGTTGCTGTTATTTATATAACAAAAATATTTCATTCTAATAGTTTGTAATGTAAATCAATTAGATATCTATAACAGTTGAGCAAACTGCTTACATAAAGTACATGTAAATGTCAGTTGTCACTCTATATCTCCCAATAATATGTCTTATTAATATTCAAATTGGTTTTATGATCAACATTCTGTTTATTGAGATGTGTATATAACATTATATAACACGTGGACACATTTTAGGAATGATATAAGGCCATTTACTTTTTTTTAAAAGTATGAACTGTCAGTCCGATGGCAGAAGGCATGCAGTAAATTGTGTACAGGTTTCTCAGCATTTTATCATGTAAGTTAAAGGCCTTGAAAATTAAGATATTGTCAAATAAGATACTGTAGGCTTTTTAGGGTCACTGCATGTATAAATGTTATTTCATATGTGAGCGAATCTCTTATGTTAACAGACAGAGCTGTAATCTTTTATCTTATCCTGCAACCAAACAAATCAATCAACAACACTGTATCAAAAAAACTATGTGTTTTACTACTGTGGTAGGTACTACTGTTTCTGTGGTGTAGATATTATTCCATGTGCATTCGCTGGAAAACATAAATATTTCCAAGTTTCCTACCCCCCTCCCCAATCTGTACATGTTTTATGAGCTCAACGAAATGCAGGTGCATTTCTTTCTATCACAGCCACAGTGTGCCACATCCTCAGAGTGCAGCAAGCATTGTTAACATCTAATTCCTCTGCATGCAGCTCTCGGGCTGACTTCCTCTCTTTATTCTGGCTATGGACCGGCACTAGAGGAACGCAGGATGGAGTCTGACAGCTAGATTAGGACTATGGCGTCACCCATTTCCTAATGAATGAGAGAGCGAGAGTAAAGACAGACACAGAAGAATTAACAAAAAGCAGGATGTAGCCTATTTATCAGGGAATTTTCAAAAAGAACCCTTTTTGGATTATGTTGAACTAAAACCATCAACAACAACTAAAAATAAATAAATAAATACAATTTAAAAAGCATGCAAAAAGCCAGGACTAGATAAGGCCAAAGAGTGAATGACAGTCTTTTTTATTGAAGTTTTCAGGAGGAAACCTAATAATACTGTACCTTATTCATAATAATACACTAGAGGGCGCTCTGTATCTGTTAGCCACAATCATTCACCCGTGCCTTGACATGAGTGTAGATTTGGATTGTGAAAGAGTACAAACAGGGCAAAATGCTACCCCAAAAAAACAACAACAAAAAACTTGTGTGTAATAATAAAGTGTGTAATAATCGTTTACAGAATGTCAACATACTTCTAGCAGTAATTATAAAACCATTCAATTGTTAAAAATTTTAGAATCGAAAATTATTCCTGTTGTGAAAGATTACATTTTTTATGTAATAACAGTTTTTGTTGTCGTTTTCAAATCTTTTTCCTTTACTCTACAAACTAAGTCAACAAGCCTGTCAGATCTATCGTTTATAGGAAGGCCCCGCCCTCTGACTATGCGATTGGCTGACGCAGACGTTCTACTACAACTGATGGCTTGTCACTGGTGTATTGAACTGTCAATCAAGCCCGTTCAGACGGCTAGTAGTTAACTGTGAGAGCAGCGCGCTGGAGGAGCGAGTGGATGTATGTGTGTGACTTTCATTTCATCTTCTGGAGGTCTTGCGGAGAAAGGAATCACTTTGAATGGCTGGATTTTTGTGGATAATGATGCATATATGTGTTTTCTTTTTTTAATCATGTCGTATTAACTTCATAGGAGTCATGCATAACTATTTTGGAGCTTGTTTCTTAATTTTGACGTTTTGGACTGAGGTGAGTTAAACTTCCTTATGCCTTTTTAAGTCCACCTTTTTCTTCACTAGTTGTAAAGTCATAGATTAAACAACCGATTTACACTGAACTCAAAATCATTCATTTTTGTCAAATTAGATTTTGGGATTCTTGTCCTAATAGAATTATCCTGCTGTCAGTGGAATCATGTGATCCTTAAACTTTAAAGGCGTTTTAAAACCAGTCCGCGTGCACTGTAATGCACCTACATCGAAACTTTAAGCATTGCCTACATTAATCATACAGTGAAGTGTAGCTATATTTCATTATTGCACAAACATGTTTATTCATATTTGCTGCGAGTGCACTGGATTGGTATGTTTGCAATACCTGTGTATAACCATGAGATCACTCCTTTAACACAAATGTAAGTCAGTATCCGCTATATTGTGTTCTGCTGCATGTTCTGTCTTGTATTTTAATGGGAGAAAGACAAATTATTCTGTGCAGTCTTACAAAGCCAAACTGTTTGCATTTCATCTTTTAACTGCTGTTAATGTTATTTTTAGGCGTGCCGGTCGTCGGGTTATTTGGAGATCCAGTTGATCAGCGTGGAGAATGACAGGGGTGAGCTCGCGAATGGAAACTGCTGTGACGGCGCACGGAGCGCGCAAAACGGTTTGTGCGATCAGGACGAATGTGACACGTACTTGAGAGTGTGTCTAAAGGAATACCAAGTGGAGGTCACCACGTCTGGCTTATGTACGTACGGCACTGGAAGCTCGAGCGTGGTCGGAGGGAATACGTTTCAGTTGAAAGGATTCAATGGAAACCCAAGCAAGGCCAATGACCTCGGGACCGTTATCATCCCCTTTCAGTTCGCCTGGCCGGTAGGTGTTCACCGATACCCTCTTTCATCAGCCCTTCAACAACAAACAAACCCTTTTTGTGAGCATTTTCTATATAGGCTATTGACACTGTGAAAAAAATGTCTGCTCGATTTTATGAGTTTGAACTCGAATTTTCTTAAGGGTGTCAAAACTTAACACTGCTAGTTGTAACTTTGATTTTACTTTAAAAAAAGAATAAGAAAACAAGTAGCTAAACTTAAGGTTGTACATTTTGTACAGTATAAATGTGTTTATCGTAACCATAGAGCTTTTCCTATACTAGCTTTACAATTGAAAACACATTATATGCCCATGTGGCATTTGGGGAGTATCAAATCAAAGCCCCGCTTATGTTAAGAATTTCTTGCTATAGCCTATCACATATTATCCAGCTTAAGGTGGAATCTGTGGAAATGATATCTGGTCTTATTATTAAGTATAAGGCTATCCAAACTGGGTGATATTTCCACTTTAAGCCAGCCTGACGACTTTAAGATTGGTTTGTCTGTCCAATATGGTCTGTTAGCTTATACCAGCTAACAATCAGTCTAGACCAGCTAGAAACCACCTTGTTCCAAAACTTGTTTCCAGCAGATGGTCAAGACGCACAAGTGAACATACAGCTATACTTTGTCTTAACAACACCAACTGGTAACCTACGCTTTAAACACTCATTGCAAAGCAAATGTTTGACTCGGTGGAAAGAGGAGAGCTCGGTGTCACGGTGGTCACTGGCGTTAATCGTAGAGATGATGAGTAGAGCATCTCCGGTTACGGCGCGCGTTTGGCTGCGCGAGCGGCGGCTGGTGCGTGTCTCTCGCGCGCGCGGAGTGTACAGTTACACGTTTAACTGATGGTGTCGTATTTATAGGACGTAGTGTGTTTTACTTCATGGCTTGCGGACGTGGCTGCAAGAAGTCCATGTATTGTGGAGTTTAGAAGGAAGACGATCAATAGACATCTATCTATCGGTCTATCTATCTCTGATATATATCTTTATCTAACTTTAAAAGCCTTATATAGTGTTTTTAAATGTCTTTTAAATACCCAACCAACATATCTATCTATCTATCTATCTATCTATCTATCTATCTATCTATCTATCTATCTATCTATCTATCTATCTATCTATCTAATGTTGGTCTAGCTGAAAAGTGGCAAAAACCAGCCACCTGACAAGGCTGGTTTAAGTTTCTTATCTTTTTCAGCAGTGAGTCTACAACATTTACAACAAAATAGTTGCTAAAATTGATGTTACTGTAGTAAGAAATAATTCATGAACATGCCACTTTCTCAGCAAATCAACTCTGAGCATGTTAGCCAATTTTTCTTAGTGAAAGAATGTTAATATATGGTCATTAGTGAAGGGCAACAGTCGCATGAGCTCACAGGAATTCTGTTTTGGGCAAAAATGAGATTGCATTTTTTTAAGAAAGGCACGATTTACACAAGACAGAGTTCTTGACTAGAGCTGGCTTGCTCATGGAGTGATATCACAATCAGAGAGATAGAGAAGAGAAAGAGAGGCAGTGGGAGTTGTCTTCACGATCATGTTTCAGATAGCAGCATTGTCGCTAAATAGACCAGAACAGATAGTTTGTAAGATAACGCAAGGCACATTACTGTGGGTAAAACATTTAACTCAAACCACACAGCGCTTACCTCAGTGTGAGTTTGTTGTTGTTTTCTTAACCCTGGTAAATATGTTTTGTAAGTAGTGAAAACGCTGAATCACTGTGTTTGAGTCTTGTTTGGACGTGGTGATAACAGTAGCGCTGTGGTGAGAGCTGCCTGTGTTCTTCTGTTATGTACACATGTCTTTTAAAGTGGCTTTGTTTTTAAACACACAGTAATTGCTCAATTGAAGATAAAATCATGTACACTAATGAGACGCTTTGGGACTGTGCATGATTATTTCCAAATCTCTGAGATGGTTCTTCAGTATTTTTCTTCAGTGTTGATCTTCATCCATTCTGAATCTATCTATCTATCTATCTATCTATCTATCTATCTATCTATCTAATCTATCTATCTATCTATCTATCTATCTATCTATCTATCTATCTATCTATCTATCTATCTGTCTATCTATCTATCTGTCTGTCTATCTGTCTATCTATCTGTCTATCTATCTGTCTTTCTGTCTATCTATCTGTCTGTCTGTCTGTCTATCTATCATCATACCCATAGTTGTTGATTTTCTGTTGTTTCTGGTATGCATAAGAACATCTGTGTTTTTCCATGCACCATATAACATGGTTTAATGTCGGTTTCACAGGTGCAAATTCTACTTTTTGAGTTTAGTTAGGTCTAGACCAGGGTTCCTCAAATCTTGCCCTGGAGGGCCAATGCGCTGCAGAGTTTAGCTCCAACCCTGATCAAACTCAGCTACCTGTGATTTTCTAATGATCCTGAAGGCATTGATTAGCATGCTCAGGTGTGTTTGATTAGGGTTAGAGCTAAACTCTGCAGGAAAGTGGATCTCGTGGGCCAGATTTGAGGCTCCCTGGTCTAGACTGTGTCTCAGAACTGTTATCTGGTCACCTGCCTGCGAATAGATTCATAAGTGCTGTTTAAACAGCTTTGCAGGTGAGTCATTTGAGAAACTGGTTTCACATTCAGCTGGTGAACTTCTGAAGATTCTTCCCTGCTGTAACTCTGTTGAAGTCTGAAGGGAGAGATATTTGCAGTCTTGTGTTAGTACTGGTGAAGACAGCCCATAGTAGGAAGGAAATCCTCCTGCTGGGATGTTTAATAGTTATTTTTGGCACTGGCAAACAACAAAAACAAACACTTGCTAATGTGAATAATCCTCCCATAATGTTTTCTGCAGCATGTGTATGTTTAATGAATGGAAATGATGGTAGACAATATACTGTTGGAAACACAATTGCTTGCATCACTGGACTCGGTGCATCATCAGTGTTATTTAGCTGAACATCAACTAATCTGAAATCTGTCAAGACACTTACATCTGCTGTTGTCCATAGTTTCTTTGTGAATCGGGTGTGCCAGGGGAGGAACGCAGTTTACAGAAGGTGATGTTTATGAGCCTTATAAGTCCTGCTGTGTCTGACGTCCTACAGCTGTGAGATCTTTGATATGCTTCCAGCATACCATCCTTTGTTTTTGGATAAAAATCCCATCCCACTGAGCACACACACACACACCGCAATTATTACACTGCAAAAAATGGCTTATCTTACTTAGTATTTTTGTCTTGTTTCTAGTCAAAATATCTAAAAATTCTTAAATCAAGATACTTTTACTAGATAAGCCAAGTGACTTAAGATATTTAGTCTTGTTTCCAGGGGGAAAAAACTAAATTAAGTGCATTTTGCTTAAAACAAGTAAAATTATCTGCCAGTGGGGTAAGTAAAATATTCTTAAAACAAGAGCATATTACTTAACCCACTGGCAGATAATTTTACTTGTTTTAAGCAAAATGCACTTAATTTAGTTTTTCCTTAAGTCACTTGGCTTATCTAGTAAAAGTATCTTGATTTATTAATTTTTTGATATTTTGACTAGAAACAAGACAAAAATACTAAGTAAGATAAGCCTTACTTAGGACAAGAATTAAAAATAAAATGAAATAAAATAAAACACTAAAATAAGATAAAATAAAATAAAATGAGAATAAATGAATGAATGAATACAGTCTGTTCCATAAAGATATCAAGACTTAAATCTAAACTCTGAATACACAGTTAAGAAAAGAGATCTTCTTACAAACCAAACAGAAATATACAATAGCAATATATCTTTACCAAAGATAACATTAGCTCTTTCTAAAGCAGTCAGTGTATCTGGCTGTTTTGAGATATGGGTCAGGACACTTAAATGACTGTATCTTTGCTGTCATTTCTGTCTCTGTTTTAAATCGCATATATATGTAGACCTGCCAAGATGCAAGGAATATTGATTCCCGTTAAAAGTTTTACTAAAAGAGAGAGGGATGCTAGTGACAGACAAACCTGACTCCTTCATTCTTTACAACTTATGTAACTTTACAGTTATGAGGGCCTAACTAAATGTTCAAACTTTATTTGATCTGCTCTACTCTTTCTATTTATTTCTTTATTTTCAGTTTGTTCCTGTCCTCCTTTCACCCCATCCTGCTTTCTTTAAAGGGGTCATGTGATGTTGCTAAAAAGAACTTTATTTTGTGTATTTGGTGTAATGAAATGTGTTTATGCGGTTTAAGGTTAAAAAAACACATTAATTTCCACATACTGTACATTATTGTTTCTCCTCTATGCCCCGCCTTTCTGAAATGCATCGTTTTTTATAAAGCTCATCAGTCTGAAAAGCGAGGCGTGCTCTGATTGGCTGCTCTGATTGGCCAACTATCCAGTGCGTTGTGATTGGCCGAATACCTCAAGCGTGTGACGGAAATGTCTCGCCCCTTACCATACTGTGATGCCCTGTCAGGCCGGAGCGACGAGACAAAAACATTAAAACCCCTTATAAACGAGGCATTTGTTGCATCCAGTGGGGAAATAATTATGGATTATAATGACTTATACTGTCTTCTTACGCGTTGCGTTGCATCGCGCCCCGTAAACATAAAACCATGTCTGCATTTGTGATCGGAGAAATGACAAACAACAAGTGCTACTCTACACTGCTCAAACCTCGCGTTTGAATCATCAGTGACAAATTCTTTAAATATAAAAAACGTACTTACAGTCTGTGAGTCAGAACAGCTGGCATTGTAGTCTACTCTTCCAGGATCAGGAAACAGTCCTCCATAAAATGCGCTGCACACATCTGAATATTTGGGTTGAAGTGTTCTGGAACAGTGTTGTAAATACAACTTAACCACTGATTTCTGGTCGTGTCCTCTTTTTTGGAAGGCCAAACAAAGTAGTTTCGCTTTCACAACGAAACACACGGCGGGCTAGAGTGAGCGGAGGCCAGCTTGAGTGAGCAGCGGCGGGCGGGCTTGAGAACGGTGTGGCCGGCGGATTCTACAAAGGAGAAACTAAAAAGAAAAACTAAACTAAACTATATAAAAACTAAATAAAAATGTGTTCACAAAATAAAAACTAAACTAAAACTAACAAAAATATTAATGAAACAAATAAAAACTTAACTGAATTTTATAGCAAATTTGAAAACGATATTAAATTAAAACATTTAAAACTATACATTTGAGTGAAAAACATGACCTCTCCCATCTTACAGTCAGTTCACCTCACTCACTGTGAAGTACTGCTGGTTCAGAAACCTTTTGAACCTTTTGAAGTCATTCTGCCCATGCTGTTACTTGACTTGACGTAGCAAACCATTTTCCCATGAAATAAACAAACTAAAGAACACTATTGAAGCACGTGTCTGTGTGAAAAAGTGCATGCATAAGCATCACGCAATCATTTATGAATTGTTGACTGCAGAAGTGACCTGATACACGCTCCTACAAACATCCTTGCACCATCTCATTATTCATCTGGTTTATAACCCAGCTAATCAGTCACCAGACCGTGGGAACCAGGTTATTCACATTGCTGTTATGACTTGCATCCTGTTAAAAAGGCACACACACATATACACACGTTATTAATATGAGGACATTAAATAGATTTCCATTGTTTAATAATGGCAACAAAATAATAGTAATTGAAAAAAAAATCCCTAGATATTATACTTCATGAATAAGATTTTTTTCTTCAAGGATGTCCCCAGATGCCCTTCTAAATGGTTTTGTGAGATTAATGTGAAAAACTCTTTCAGAAAGGAAGTTTTGTTGTTTTATTTGAAACGCATGAGTTCCAAATAGCCGGCATACCAAGTGTTATACTTTCTTTTATTCTCCTCCTTATATTGTCTCAATATAACACTACTGTTCAAAAGTTTAGGGTCAGTAAGATTTTTTTCTTCAATATATTATTATTACTTGTTGTCAGCAAGGATGCATTAAATTGATCAAAGTGACAGTACAGACATTCATAATGTTAAAAAAATCTATTTCAAATAAAATTCTATTCATCAAAGAATCCTGAAAAAATATGACAGTTTCCACTCATTAAGCATTGTTGTTTTCAACATTGATAATTTTAAGAAATGCTTCTTGAGTAGCAAATCAGCATATTAGAATGATTTCTGAAGGACCATTTGACACTGAAGACTGGAGTAATGACTGCTGAAAATAGTAAATTAGAAAGCCATTATTCAAATAAAAAAGCCTTTATTTTAAATTGGAATACTATTTCTGTTTTTACAATATTTTAAATCAAATAAATGTAGCCTTAGTGAGCATAAGATACTTCATTCATAAACATTAAAGAAATCTTACTGACCCCAAACTTTTGAACATTATGTAATAAGAGTCTTTCTTTTATTTTGACTCTGTCGGTAAACTAATATGATGTTTTTTTTATGTCTGTGCTTCTTGTGCCATTGTTTTTTTGTGTGGTATTTTATTGATATTTTGTGTTTGTCTTCAGCATAGACTTTGACTGTGGAGACCTATATGTCTGTGTATATTAGCTAACCAGCTCTTTCTCTCTATCTCCTATAGCGAGCGTACACTCTGATCGTGGAGGCTTGGGACTGGGACAACCAAACGATCCCAGACAGCAGTGAGTAATGATTTCTCAACACCTTGACACACACCACCATGCACTTCTGTGTATGCTCTCTCATCAGTACTGACAATCTCTCTCTTGAGAAAGTTTACATCTACATGTGACACAGAAAGTCAGATTTGACATTTGGCCTTTCACTGTATGAGAAACACACCAGGATATATTACAGCGTAAACATGCTATCTGGAGTGACATACAAGATCTTACAGATAAAGTTCCTCAAGCCAGTGTATAAGGACTGATGTATTAGCCTGGGCTTTGAAGTATGCTGTGTATGTAAAACTCTCCGTAAGTTCTGAAATTCTGAAAGTTTGTTAAAGGGATATTTCACCCTAAATTACCACGATTTACTAACCATCAAGTCATCCTTGGTGTATATGACTTTCTTCTTTTAGATGAATACAATCTAAGTTATATAAAAAAATGTCCTGGATCTTCCAAGCTTTATAATGGCCGTGAAAAGTGGTCAAGATTTTGAAGCAAAATAAAGTGCATAAATCCAACATAAAAAGTGCTCCACTCGGCTCCAAGGGGTTAATACAAGCCTCCTGAAACAAAGTGATTTATAACCTGTAATCTCTAGCTACTGCTAACTGTTTTACACGCATTCATGAGAGAGTGTTGTTCCAGCAGACGACGTAGGATGTAGGCGTAGCGTAAGCGCTGGTGAGAATATGCTAGTCTCGTGAGAACCAAGTTTTGTTTCAAGCAAAGGAAAAGCAGTCTCCTCTTGGCTTATGTTGAAATCCTCTCAAATTTTTCTTTACAAATCCTCGTTTTGTACTTCCAATTTGTGACCGGTGTTTTGTTTTGCTCTCTCATTCCACGTTCGTCACTTCCATGTTTGCTTATGTCCTACATAATCCTCTGGAATGCTACTCTTTAGTAAATGCAAGTACAACAGTTTATGAAGTTTTAAATATGGATATTTGTCTTACACATATGCATCGTTTCGTTCAGAAGGGCTTTATTAACCTTTTTATGATAGAGTTACGCACTTTATTTTGCTTTAAAATCTTAACAACCATTCACTGCTGTTATAAATCTTGAAAGAGCAAGGACATTTTTAATATAACTCTGATTGTATTTGTTTGAAAGAAGAAAGTCATATACACCTAGGATGGTTTAGGTGTGAGTAAATTTTCATTTTTTGGGTGAACTATCCCTTTAAATTCTCTGTAAGTTTTTCTTAGACAAATTCCTCGTTTTGTATCAAAGTGAGGCTACTTCCTTCAAGTTTTCACTCAGACAGTTGCTGTTACTTTTAGTACAACAAACAAAGCAGGTGGCCGATCAGAGCATTAAGACAGAGCTGGATGCCTGTGGTCTGACCCACAAAGGGTTACCGACAGGCCCGTGAAGAATTTGCCTGCACAGAACTCAGCAGAAAATTACACCGATTTCTGCAGAATTCGAATGCCTGTCATTCACTAAGTTCTACATATCCTCCCTTACACGCTTGTGTTTAAATATTTTGGCTAAATTGGTTTACATTACAAAAAGATACATAGTAAAGCAGTATAAGTTTAATGTGCAGGACATGTTAACACACTGTGTGAATGAATGTTGATATGTATGTGTTGTCTTATCCAGATGTGTCCTGTTTTCCTCTTTTTCTCCTGTGGTTCTCCATTGCTCCATAATAGATGATGACTCCGACAGGAAGCACCATTAATGAAGGAATTCATGTTCTGGGAGTTAGCTGATCATTTACAATGTACACTACAAACCCTAACAAGCTGAATACACTCAAAGAATTTCAAGTAATTAATTACCTTGAAGAAATTAAGATTCAATTTGCCGTCACAGGAATGAATTACATTTTAAAATATATTAAAATAGAAAAGTTATTTAAAATTTGAATAATATTTCACAGTATTACTATATTTTTGATCAAATAAATGCAGCCTTGGTGACTTCTTTTCAAAAACGTAAACAAATAAATAAACTTACCCCAAACTTTTGAATGGTAGTTTAAACATAATAAATAAACCAAATTCACCTAATGTGGTCTTCACAATGAGAAGATAAGTAAATGATACACTAGTGAAGTAGCTGCAAGTGTACTTACGATTAAAATTGTTTGTTTTCACTAGGAATTTCACATTATTGAGACTGGACTGGAGATTCACATATTCGACTGGATGGGAAGAGTTTATGTTAGAAAGTAAACTGTTATTTTATGTGTTTTGGGAAAAAACTAAGTGATGTGGAGATCAGTTAGTGTTAATGTTGCCGCTATGTGAGGAATGTTAATTAAGGGTTGTTATAAGCAGGTTGTTGTTTGGTTTATGGCTAGAGTCTGTGGTTTGGGCAGAAACAAGTTATTTGACAAAACTACAGATATTCTAAAAGAAGCAAAACCTGACCCATTATATCCAATAACAACTTATTGTATAAGCCAAGTATATTTCTTAAAAGAACAAAAAAAATTATACTGCAAAATAGTAGAAACAGGTAAAACCAACCCAGGATGGTAAAACGTCTATACTGTACATCCATTTCATGTAAAGCTTCATTTTACATCTCTCTAGACACTTTACAGCAGATTTGAGTATTTTTATTGGTTAGTTTATGTTTATTTGTGTATGAATATCTTGTTTGTTTCTAGTGTGCTAGTGCCCTTAATGGGGCATGGAGGTTGTTTTAGCATGCAAATGGAAACTGTTTATACTCAGCGTGTCATGTTTAAAGTCCCTGGAGAGAGTTTTAGTCTAAACAAAGAGTATGAGGTCATCGCCTCGTTAAGACATTAATTACTGTAGCTGCTCGTTATTTTCCACACATGTCTGTGAGCTAATTATTGTCTGAGCAGCTGCAATGCTACTATTCTTCACACTACACGCACACATACAAACAAATATACCGCCGCCAATTAGTCATAAAGCAAAGGGCTACTGACAGGACTGGCATGAATATACACTCTCACAAATACACACAACACTAACAAGGCACTGATATGTTCACAGACACAACAGTTGGATGGTTGTCATGTGACTTTTTGAAGTTCAGCGCAGGACATTCATTTTCTTCAAATGGAGACTAGATCTCAGACAGACAGACCATGAGCAATATCTAGTCTGCCTTTTTTTGAGATGATCACCCAGATGACATGATGTTGATGTTGAGACATCAACAGGTGAAGAGGCAGTGAGAGGCTGTGAATGTTCCTCTTGCAATTATGGGTGGAATGATGCCAAGAATTAATAGTTGGTCATATTTAATTAATACATAATAATAGTAATAAAACTTAATTTTTAATATTCTAATTATATATATATATATATATATATATAAATAAATTTATATTAGTGCTGTCAAACGATTAATCGCATACAAAATAAAATACACACACATACAGTATATATTTTTAAAATATTTACTTGTATTTACATGTTTATACTTATATTCATATAATTTATATTCTAAATAAATATATTTAATATATAGACATAACATATTTTTCTGAAATATATTCATGCACGTGTATGTATTTATATATACATAATAAATATTCACAGCATACAGACATATACTATCTAAACAAAAACTTTTATTTTGGATGCGATTAATCGCGATTAATCATTTGACAGCACTAATATATATATATATATATATATATATATATTGTTTTAGAAACTATTTATATTTTTATATATTCTTCTTGATTTTAAAATTTTTTTTCAATATAAATGTTTATTTTTTTTAAATAGTGTCATTTCTTATTATTAAGTACACAACTTCAGGTTTTTAGCAAATGGCTGCAATATTGTTAAGAGTGAAAATTTTAAGGGGGTCTGAATACTTTCCGTACCCACTGTATATATATATATGTATGTATTGCTGAATTTAGTGTAATAATTGTATATTATGAATAATAATAATAGTTGTAAAATATTATTACATTTAACATTTAATAATTTCATGGAAACCATGATAATATTTTAAATAGTTCTTTGATGAATAAAGTTCAGAAAAACAGAATTTATTCCAATCACATTTTTGCAACAATATAAAAAGTATTTTTTATAAGTAGTCACTTTTGATCAACTAAATCTTTTGATCACTACAAACAGTGTGTGTATATATATATATATATATATATATATATATATGTGTGTGTGTGTGTGTGTATGTGTGTGCGTATGTGTATCCATTCACCTAATTTATTTTACAGTTAAAATGTACAGTTTAATGCTTTAATGCCTAAAAAGGGGTCATATGATGCGATTTAAATGTTTCCTTTCTCTTTGGAGTGTTACAAGCTCTTGGTGCATAAAGAAGATCTGTAAAGTTGCAAAGACTAAAGTCTCAAATCCAAAGAGATATTCTTTATAAAAGTTAAGAGTCAACCAATCCTACCTAAAACGGCTCGTTCTAACACGCCCCCACATGTCTACGTCACGATGTGGGAAGATTTGCATAA
>NW_015505285.1:865-1078 GCF_001515645.1 Sinocyclocheilus grahami | reverse complement strand
GTATATATATATATGTGTGTGTGTGTGTGTGTATGTGTGTGCGTATGTGTATCCATTCACCTAATTTATTTTACAGTTAAAATGTACAGTTTAATGCCTAAATTCACTTAAAGGGGTCATATGATGCGATTTAAATGTTTCCTTTCTCTTTGGAGTGTTACAAGCTCTTGGTGCATAAAGAAGATCTGTAAAGTTGCAAAGACTAAAGTCTCA
>NW_015505285.1:0-855 GCF_001515645.1 Sinocyclocheilus grahami | reverse complement strand
TTACTCCAGAGGTCAGAGGTCAAACACGGTAAACGAGCGCTGCAGATGCACGCATTCCTGCGGTGAAGGAAGAGGAGGCGGATTTCCTCCCGTCCCGCGCCGCTCTGCTTATTCACTTACACTGGGAAAGGTCCGGTTGCCACGGAGACTCAGCTGTGAGCGGCCAACTGGCCTCACTTCCTGCCGTTACCATAGTTTCACTTCCTCGCTGGGCAGCGGAAAAAACAGCAGCAAGACGTAAACGACTCCTATGCTTTTCCCCTTTCCTCTGCCAACAATCACTATTCTGTTTACAGTTAGAGGCTTTTCACGTGAAGCACAGGCCCAGTTGCAATCTTTGGATTTACCTGGATATTTGCACAAATTGGTCTGTGTCACAATAAAACTTTATTTTGAGGTTTCCTTAATACAGTGTTTTGTACACATTTAAGTGCTGAGTAATATTAATTAACTACATGCACTTATTATAGGGTTTTGTTTAGGGTTAGTTGGCATGTAATTATGCATACTTTACTGTTATTACCAAAGTAAGTACATGTAACATGTAACAAGGACACTAAAATAAAGCATTATAAAAAAACATGCATGGATGAATCATCAACAAAAAAATAAAATAATAGAAATCAGTGGTTAAGTTGTATTTACACACTGTTCCAGAACACTTCAACCCAAATATTCAGATGTGTGCAGCACATTTTATTTCCTGATCCTGGGAGAGTAGACTATAATGCCGGCTGTTCTGACTCACAGCCTGTAAGTACGTTTTCATATAAAGGATTTGCCACTGAAGATTCAAACACGAGTTTTAAACAGTGTAGAGTAGCGCTTATTGTTTGTCGTTTCTCCGATCACAAA
>NW_015505284.1:1658368-1682299 GCF_001515645.1 Sinocyclocheilus grahami | reverse complement strand
CAGGGTATGTGATTTGGTTAAAAAAAAATGTTTGTTGTTTTTTTTATATGCTGGTTGAAAATCTCTTCACATCCCAATAGCAATCACTAAGTTAAATGGTCTAAATTGTATTAATATGTACTCATATCGTTTGTGAAAGGAGTAGGGTAGGACCATATAATGTTCGTCCAATCGAAATGTTCGGTCCGAACATTACAATAGGCTGTCATGCCTGTGTACCAAATATGTAGTTGTATACCTCAGCGCACCCTGTTTGCGCAGACATGATACATCATCAGCACATTCCAGCGAGAATGAAAGGTGCTATTATTGTAATATTATGTGCTTTGAACTGTGATGTTTTCTCAGCGGCTGAATGAGACATGAGGTAATCTTGACAGCATTGCATTCAATCCTCCACCAACGCCGTCTCTCATCATGTAGCAGGTTAGTCTCTGGTCTGCCTGAGTGCGTTCATGGGTGATTATGCAGGAGGGTGAGGAACTTGCTTATAAAGCTAGCTTGCTATTGCTAGCTAGAGTGTTACAAGCTGTTCGTGCATAAATAAGATCCCTAAAGTTGCAAAGACTCAAACCCAAAGAACTTTATAAAAGTTAAGACTTGTCCATGCCCTCCTAAAATGCCTCGTTTAAACACGCCCCCACATGTCTACGTCACTGTGTGGGAAGATTTGCATAACACCGCCCAAATGTGCATGCAAAGAAAGAAGGTGCAACTTTGATTCTCGCTGTAGTATTGTTGTTACCGCCGCCACCATGTCGTGGAGACGTGTGTGTTTCGTTGTGAAAGCGAAACTGCTTTGTTTGGCCTTCCAAAAGAGGATGATATCCGCTTCGTCATGCCTAGAGCTGATCCATGCTGGTCGCTGAGTAAATACATCAACTCCGCTGTGTGAGAGTAGCACTTGTTGTTTGTCGTTTCTCCGATCACAAATGCAGACATGGTTTTATGTTTACGCGTCGCGATACACAACACGTAAAAAGACAGTATAAATCATTATAATCAGTAATTATGTCCCCACTGGATGCAACAAATGCCTCGTTTGTAATGGGTTTTATTGGTTTTGTTTTGTCTCTTCATGCCGGGACACGGCATCACAGTATGGTAAGGTACATAACATTTCCGTCACATGCTTGAGGTATTCAGCCAATCACAATGCATTGGATAGCTGGCCAATCAGCGTACACCTCGCTTTTCAGAATGATTAGCTTTGTAAAAATTGACGCGTTTCAGAAAGGCGGGGCATAGAGGAGCAACAATAATGTACATTATGTGGAAAATAATGTGTTTTTTTAACCTTAAACCGCATAAACACATTGCATTACACCAAATACACAACATAATGTTCTTTTTAGCAACATCATATGACCCCTTTAAATAACCTTTCAAAATGCTCAGTAAGATAGATTTAAATCATCAGTGTCCGAATGACTTTCAGAGGGGTTGACTTTTTAAAATAAATTAATAGATATTTTTTTTTGGCACAAGCTTCTGGCACCTCGCAGTTAACCAAACTACAACACTGTTAAAAGACTACATTAATAAACAATAGACTAGTTTTTTGTAATATATCTGTTGCATATTAATTATTGTACTTGTTAAAAACATTATGTTTAAACCATTGTAGCTGTTTAGGCCATCATGGTGTAAATATCAGTCAATATTACACAAATAATTAAGATACCACTGTGGGACTCTTTGTTTTTCTCATAGGCTGTTAAACAACTTTCCCGAATGCCTATCATATCAATTTATTTTCCAAGGGCATCAGAACAAATCATTGGGATTAGATTTTAAGCCGTTCCAGAGGACTCCGGCAACTGCAGCTTAATCAAACGGAAAGCTGAAAGCAGCAGAAAGATACGCTCTCCTTCTTTGTCCAATGGCAGCAAATTACACAAGATTTGACAGAGTGCCAATGGATCCAAAAAGGAAATTAAATATTTAAACTGAGACAAAACTCCAAAGCGAGGGCATTTCGGTCAGCTAATGAGACTGGGCAGAAGCTGTACTGGATATCTGATCCAGTCATGTCTGTGACAGCGGCTTTTGTGTCTACTTCTGAACTCCTGGGAAAAGAACAACAGACATTTCTGAGCACACAGTGTTTTCATCATCAAGGCTCATGATTGCTAACAGCTAGTCGACAAAGCTCACTGCATATTGATTATATTTGTCATTTGCCAAATGTTCCTGTGTTAGAGAAAGCCATCCACACAGTGCAACTTATTTCAGTCGATATAAATTGTTAAAGCCATTTCAAATGATAATTTAAACTTTAAGACCGGCTTGTAATAATAGCATGTGTATAGTAGTAAACATTACACATTTGTATTATTTTTGGTGTGTTTTTGAGCAAGATGAGAAAAGGGAGAGACTATAGTGTTTAATGTTCAATTACGCTTGTGCAATTAGAACTGTTTCAACTAAAGTGGGTTACCATTTTGATGAAGAGTGGATCTTTTGCTTACGCTGAGAAGAGGAGTGTTGCCAAGTCAGCGGTTTTCCCACGGAATTGGTCTACTTTTATATTGCTGCTGCGGGTTGAAGCAAAAACCCCTCCCTCCAGGAACGTGATTTAGATAAAAATGGAAGCCCCTGAAAGGAGTTATTTTAATAATAATTTCCCCCCAGAATGTGATTAGATTAGTTTTGGCTGTGACTGGGCTAGGTTTACTACCAATTGGCATACCAGGTATGGTCTTGTGACTTATACCTGGCAATTCTGATAAAGAGTATGAGTCTCAATCAGCTCCGTAGTTCAGTAGTCTAGGCTCTGATTAGGATCAAGTGGGCCATTTTAAGGGCTGTCTCAATCACAAAATTATTCTGATGCATTGAAAGATTCGCTCCCTGAAAAATCTCACAATGCACCGCAAGAGTGCATCGAGTGCATCAGTTACTGGAAATTACATCACATTTCTGAAGCATGAAACACAACACACACAAGCCAACTAAATCAATATAGTAACACGTGATAGCATATTCAAAAAAACTAACTTTGGTAACACTTTATTTCGATAGTCCACTGTAGACATTTTACTAACAGTAAGTAACTTTGCAACTACATGTCAACTAGCAGTCATTAGAGTATTAGTAGACTGTCTGCTTAATATCTTCTAACACTTTATTTTGATGGGTCAACAACATACAACATACTGACTATCAGAAACTTTGCAAGTATATGTCAACTTATTCTACTAACCCTAAACCTACCCTAACAGTCTACTCTGAGAGTTAGTAGACATGTAGTTGCAAATTAATTAGAATTTGTTGACATGTAGTTACAAAGTTACTTATAGTTAGTAGAATGTCTAAATGTGGACTATCGAAATAAAGTGTAACCCAAACTTTTTTAATTAGTATTATATTTTGGCTTAAGCACACATCACTAGACAGGTAGTGAACACATCTAGTTGACATTTATATCAAAAAGATATGGGTCCTGTTGCTGATTAAAATCAGTGGTGACGTTCAATATTGTACATTGATGTTGTACATAATTATGTCACCGTAAATTGAGTAATCACTGTTGTTATGTTCAACAAAAACACATAAAAACAAAGCTTCGGGTGAATGCTAGTTTACTCAAGGAACTTCAGCGGCAACAGCAACGGAATACGGTACAACTGTATAGCATGCACATCAGCATGACTTCACGACAGTATTACTACAACAGATAATAACAACGAAGAACTGGTTAGCAACCACAACAACTGTCCCAATGTATAGTGAGCCATGCATGGTTGTTATAAGTGCCCAAATAGATGTACACAATATACTGATTCACAAGCCCGGGAACTAGGGAGCTGATTGAGATGCACTCTTTGTCTTTGTTGCTTTGCTTACTTAAGGTAAACAACTAACTGGTGTCAATGTGATTTGGATGTTTGGATTTCAAATATCCTTTTTTGAATTGTATTATTAAGTAATTAATGTTCTGATATTTTATCTAATGTAAAGATATTCAGTCATTTTTAAATGTGTCTTAAGCATCTAAACAATTTTGGGACCATTGTAAACTAACAAATGACACTACAACCTTCATTATCAGGTATAATTTGTGCAGATCAATAAATCTGAGACAGTGTCACAAGTATTAAAGTATGCATACAGTACACAGAAACAACCATATCTTGTTAAACACTAATTTACATTCCAGCAGAATCCCTTACCTCCTGCGATACTTCACATATGTGGAGCCCCTGTCGTCTTCCGGTTCCTGAGCTCTGGTGTGCGGGTGAGGAAGCTTGTCGTGGCTGTACTTGTGTCGCTGACTCAGGTCTTCAGTGCTACCTTTTCCCTCAGTAGAAGGGAAGTCATAGTATCCCTTCCTCTTGGCCTTCAGTCTAAGCTTATTCCTGTAGTGCTCAATGTCTGACTTCTGTTTCAGAGCCAAATTCACCTGTATACACATAGAGAGAAAGAGAGAAGGGGGATTGGCCATTCATCCACTAAAAATAAAAAAAATTGCATGCATTAAAAATGTGGCTCCAATTGATTTCCCATAGGTAAAGTGATATTCTAAAATAAATCTGTGCCAGGTCTCTTTGAAGCCTAAATTTGACTAAATTAAGCAAGAGTATCCATTGAGATGTGCTAAGAATAACCTTTTGTTGACTATAAAGACTATACATGATGTTAAATGAAGTTTTAGTACAGTTACAGTCTTGCAAAGAATGTATGTGTTAATTAATTAATTGATTAATTAATTAATTCATTCATTCATTCATTCTCCTTGCAAAAGCATCCAAGCAGCCTGGTAGCCTGTAAACATAACTTTGTATCCTTGCTGTACAAAACTGTATAAAACTTGTGCACCCTGACTTGCAGAAGTTGCATAACAGTCAGCCAATCAGCACTGAAGTGGTAATTTTGCATCCATCAGTGCCCTTTTTGCACGTAAAATGCATCAGAAGGTCAGTAAAATGACTTTGGTCAGTGGTTGCCATCCAAAGCTGTCTCTAATAAAATCAAGTCTTACCTCTCCATTGAATACAGCAGAGTCCTGGCTGCGGTCAGAGGACGCAGGATGCGAGTAGGTGGGTGGAGCTGCCATTGGTTTTATAGAAATAAGCTGAAGTGATCCTGAGGAACTATCATAATGCTCTGCCAAAAACAAAAACACATAGATTTTAATGTCAACAACAAGATTGAAAACACTTAATCAGATTATACAAGCAGAATACAGACAAATTCACTTCCTTAATTATGTGACAGCTGCACTGGCCAATATTATCACTTCTGCAGAAGATTAATTTCCTTAGCTCTCATTTCCTATTTAAAGTGGAAAAAGTCTGATCCTGAGATTTCAGCGTATCTTTTTATTTTAATTAACTGGGTCCATTTATCAAGACAGATTAGGTCTGTCCACCTCTGAGAGAATATATCTAAATATATTCATATGGAAGTTGAAAAATATGATAACCAAAACTGTACATTTTGTCTTAACTATAAAGAAATAGGCTCGATGTGAGCAGAATTTAACAAGTTATATCCATGGAATGGATCTTTCAGCCCTTTTTTTGTAAGTAATAGTTCACCACCCAAAAATAAAATGTAAATTATATCATTACACACTGCTGTTGCTTCTTTTGTAGAATATATATAAAGAAGAACTGAATGGATTATAATGCTGCTTTTAACATATCACAAAAGTTCATAGTGGCGGTCCATTTATCAAGACAGATTAGGTCTGTCCACCTCTGAGAGAATATATCTAAATATATTCATATGGAAGTTGAAAAATATGATAACCAAAACTGTACATTTTGTCTTAACTATAAAGAAATAGGCTCGATGTGAGCAGAATTTAACAAGTTATATCCATGGAATGGATCTTTCAGCCCTTTTTTGTAAGTAATAGTTCACCACCCAAAAATAAAATGTAAATTATATCATTACACACTGCTGTTGCTTCTTTTGTAGAATATATATAAAGAAGAACTGAATGGATTATAATGCTGCTTTTAACATATCACAAAAGTTCATAGTGGTCACATCTATCAAGCTCTGGAAAGGACTAAAAACACCAAAAGCACCATAAATGTAGTCCATATAATTGACATAATTTTCATTTTTGAGAAAACAATTGTTCTAAACTTGGAAGGATTGAGGGTTTTCAAACTGACATGTGTTGGCAATCTCTAAAGTACAACTTAAATATCTGTAATGTAGTTCCCTTTCGATACTACACTCGTATTGCTTCTTGTCTTAAGACGGTATGGGAAGGTATGCCTTTTTTCTCCTAAACTGAATCCTTTTTTCAATCACGCAGTGAAACTGCACAGCCATTGGTTCGTGCAGTGTATTAAAATCGAACCAATGGCTCGGCACCGGAGCTGAACGAGCCTATGGCGACGAAGCCTGCCAAAGCCTGCCAAAGCCCGCCAGAATGGGCGGGGCATCTGGCTATATAAGCGGGCGCTCGCCACAGGATTCTCAGATTTCTTCTCCTTCATCGACGACTCTACATCTCTACGCTGATCTACAAAGCCGCTCACAGTTGACACACCTTCGCAGTTGGAATCAGGACCTTTGACCAGCTTCTCCACTGCTTCAGCGACGCAGCAGTTCCGGTCCTCTTCCCCTGCCGCCATCCGGTGATATTAAAAGAGCTTTCTAAAAGAGCTTGGCGTTGTTGCAAATGCCACGCCGTTACTGCGGTTTGTGCGGCTCTCCCCTGCACGCCAATGACGGCCACAAGGAGTGCGGTTCCTGCTTCGGGAAATCCCATGTGGAAGCTGCGCTCACGGGAACTGATTGTTCTCACTGCGAGAACTTCAGTCTCGCCTCTCTCTGCTTGCGGATCGCTTTCTTTTAAGAGAGTGACTCCGCCCCTCGCGCCCTCCCGTTTTCTTCCTCCCAGGGACCTGTGAAGAATAAAACAGCAGGGCAGAGGACTCGAGTGACCAGCTGCGAGCGAGCTCACGTCAGCCCAGATCCCGTGTGCCTCGCCTTCGCCCCAGAGAGAGTGTTCTCCCATCCTTTTCTCACAGTCTGATCAACGTCCCTCTGCTGGCACGAGCAACCTGATCTCATTTGGGGGAAGTGAGGACGAGCTGCTTGATGACAGCTTGTCATTAACAGCATCGGACGCAGAGGAGCTGTTGGGCTCGGTGACTGACCCCACCCCTTCGCCATCATCCGCGCCCAGCGCCTTCAAGGATGGGAAGCATGCCGAGCTTCTCCATATCCTCTCGAAAGCGGTCGAAGTGCTGGGTTTGGAGTGGTCTCCGCCATAGGAGCCCTCCCGCAGCCGTCTGGATGAGTGGTTCCTGCCGGTGCGCCGCCAAGCCCCTCGTCAGCTTTCCTCTCCGTTCTTCCCAGAGGTCCATGACGAGCTCACCAGATCGTGGCGCGCTCCCTACTCCGCCTGCCTTCGTGCTTCTACTTCATCCACCCTCACTTCCATCGACGGCGCTGAGGAGAAGGGGTATGTTAAGCTGCCTCCCCTGGATGAGTCGGTGGCCGCACATCTCTGCCCGCCCATGGCTATTGGTTGGAAAGCAAAGATCACTCACCCGGCCAAGCCGTGTAGGGCCACTTCAGCTCTCGCTGGACGCACCTACACTTCAGCTGGACAGGCGGCTTTGGCGTTTCATTCAATGGCAGTCCTCCAGGTCTTCCAAGCCAAGATCCTCGCTTCCTCTGACGAATCTGGCCTGGACCCCACAATCCTCAGGGAGCTGAGGAGCGCAACCGACCTGGCTCTGCGCGCCACCAAGACCACTGCTCAGGCGCGGTGGCCGCACATCTCTGCCCGCCCATGGCTATTGGTTGGAAAGCAAAGATCACTCACCCAGCCAAGCCGTGTAGGGCCACTTCAGCTCTCGCTGGACGCACCTACACTTCAGCTGGACAGGCGGCTTTGGCGTTTCATTCAATGGCAGTCCTCCAGGTCTTCCAAGCCAAGATCCTCGCTTCCTCTGACGAAGCTGGCCAGCCGACCACAATCTGCGCGCCACCAAGACCACTGCTCAGGCGATCGGGAGATCGATGGCCAGCCTTATGGTGCTTGAGCACCATTTGTGGCTGACGTTAACAGAGATCAAGGATGTGGATAAAGTCCCCTTCCTCGATGCTCCAGTCTCTCCCAAGGGTCTCTTCGGACCGGCGGTCGAAGGATTTGCCGAGCGCTTCACGGAGGCACAGAAATCGTCCCAGGCTATGCAACATTTTCTGCCTTAGAGTTCCAGCTCTGCTGCTGCCTCTGCTCGCCCTAAGTCTGCGCCAACTCAGCAGCTTGCGAAGCCAGCACCTGCCGCCCCCGCCGTTCAGCCCGCTAAGGCACAGCAAACGCGGGGACGCTCTCGCTCGGCCAAACGCTACTGTTTTCCTAAGCGCCAGGGACCCTGACCCAAGATTGCATTGGACCCGGCGCCTCAGGCGTCATCCTGAACTGTGAAACAGGAAGAGGACGGGGCCAGATCTCGCTACAGCTAGACCGCCCCTCAAGCAGCCTCTCTTAGACCTCTTGACACCCCGTTCAAATCCGGGTGCAGAGGGAATTGTGTTTTGTGCAAACAACGGGTCCGCAAACTTCCTCTTCCATTACTCACAAGTGTTCTGCCCCCGTGCAGCCAGTCACTCGAGTTAATTCAACCCCTCGCCACACGGGCCGAGGCCTGGCAGGCCATCCCCGGAGTGTTGAGATTGGTTATGGGGATAATAAAATTTGCTCGAAGACCCCCATGCTTCAGCGATGTGGCCCCCACCTTAGTGTAAAGCGAGGACGCTCATGTCCTGCGCTCAGAGGTGATGAATCTGCTGGCAAAATGAGTTGTAGAAAAGGTTCCTCCAGCCCAGAGCGAGTCAGGCTTCTACAGCCGTTAATTCCTTGTCCCCAAAAAAGAACTCCCGACACCTGAATCACACCCTCAAGAAAAGGTCGTTCAGGATGACTACACTGAAACAGATCCTTGTGCAAATTTGCTCAGGAGATGCAAAATGAGTTGTAGAAAAGGTTCCTCCAGCCCAGAGCGAGTCAAGCTTCTACAGCCGTTAATTCCTTGTCCCCAAAAAAGAACTCCCGACACCTGAATCACACCCTCAAGAAAAGGTCGTTCAGGATGACTACACTGAAACAGATCCTTGTGCAAATTTGCTCAGGAGATTGGTTCTTTTCTCTGGACCTGAGGGATGCATACTTTCACATCCAGATAACCCCCCGTCACAGGTGATTCTTGAGATTCGCGTTCGAGGGAGTGGCTTATCAATATACGGTTCTTCCCTTCGGGCTGTCCCTGGCCCCCCGCACTTTTACGAAGTGCATGGATGCGGCTCTCTCCCCTCTGAGACAGATGGGAATCCGCATTCTCAACTACCTCGACGACTGGTTCGTTCTGGCCCAGTCAGAGGCAGAATTAATATCACACAGGACCCTCCTCCTCAGCCATCTGGAGTGCCTGGGACTCAGGGTCAACTTTGCCAAGAGCGCGTTGATCCCCAGCCAGCGAATATCATTCCTGGGAACAATTTTCGACTCAGCCCAAATGAGAGCTGTAGTCGCGCTGGCTCTGGCTCTGGGCTCTGGCCATACGGAGGCTGGCGTCCTCCTTCAAAATTGGTACCACTCGCCCTCTCAAAGCATTTCAGAGGATGCCGGGCCTCATGGCAGCGGCATCGCCAGTGCTACAGTTGCTTCGTATGCACCCCCTTCAGCGCTAGTTGAAACGATGGGTTCCATCCCATGCGTGGCGTCACGGACGCCTGCAGATCAGGGTGAGTCAGGCTTGTGTAACAGCCCTGGCCCCCTGGAAGAACTCTCTCTGGAAGGAACAGGGCGTGGTCATAGGGATGGTTTGCAGAAGGACAGTTGTCATGACAGATGCCTCCAACTCAGGTTGGGGGGTGCTGTGCGAGGGCATACCGACTTTCGGTCACTGGTCGAAGGCAGAAAAAGGCTTCCACATCAACTGCCTGGAAATGCTAGCAGTATGTCGAGCCTATCAGTTCTTCCTGCCAGTCCTAAAGGGGCACCATGTGTTAATCAGATCGGACAACATGTCTGTGTTGTCCTACATAAATCGCCAGGCAGGCCTCTCCTCAAAGCGTCTCTTCACTCTGGTAGAGCGCCTCCTGGAATGGGCTCAACTCAACCTGCCCTCGCTGAGAGCAGTGCACATACCGGGCAAATTGAACCAAGGAGCGGACATGTCATCAAGGAGCAATGTCCCCTCAGGGGAGTGGACGCTCTCTCCGCAGATGGTTCAGAGGATCTGGGAGATCTTCGGCGAGGCCGAGGTAGACCTCTTTTCCTCAAAAGACAACTCTCACTGCCCAATCTATTTCTCAAAGACCAGGGACTCGTTGGCCCACGATTGGCCCAACCTCCTTCTTTATGCTTTTCCCCCGATCGCCCTGATCCCACAGGTAATCAGGCGAGTAAGGGAACAAAAACACAAGGTTCTCCCGGTGTCCTCCCTTTGGATGAACCAGCTGTGGCTATCAGAGCTAACTCAGCTGTTGGTAGCGGTCCCTTGGCCCGTTCCGCTGAGACATGATCTCCTCTCTCAAGCGAATGCACCTCTGGCTGCTCGACGGGATCCTTCGAGCCTCCCAGAGCGAGTCTTAAACACAATTTCAGAGGCTAGAGCCCCGTCTACGAGACACCGCTACACCTTAAAGTGGTCTTTTTTTCTCAGCTTGGTGTCTAATTTGGATGAACCAGCTGTGGCTATCAGAGCTAACTCAGCTGTTAATAGCGGCCCCTTGGCCCGTTTCGCTGAGACGGGATCTCCTCTGTCAAGCGAACGGGACAATATGGCACCCTCTGCCCGACCTATGGGCCCTGCACCTCTGGCCGCTCGATGAAAGTCTTCAAGCCTCCCAGAGCGAGTCTTAAACACAATTTCAGAGGCTAGAGCCCCGTCTACGAGACACCGCTACACCTTAAAGTGGTCTTTTTTTCTCAGCTTGGTGTCTAAACCGCAGCAAAGACCCTCATACTTCAGATTTGACAGAGGTTTTGTAATTTCTGCAAGAGCTGCTGAATAAGGGACGCTCCCCATCCGTGCTCAAAGTCTATGTGGCGGCTAAAGAGGCTCCTCATGCCCCTATTGCGGGCCAATCGGTGGGCAGAAACAGTGCAGTTATCCGCTACTTAAGGGGTGCCAGGAGGCTGAATCCGCCTCGGCCCCCTACCGTCCCTTCATGGGATTTGCCCACTGTGCTGAGGGCTCTGAAGGGCCCTGCTTTCGAGCCGCTACAGTCTGCCAATATTCGGTTGCTGTTGCTGAAGACTGCTCTGCTTCTGGCACTGGAATCAGTAATGCGAATAAGGGACCTGCAGGCACTCTCCGTTAGCCCTGCCTGCCTGGAATTCGGGCCTAATGACTCTAAAGTTATCCTGAAACCAAGGCACAGTTATGTACATAAGGTGTTCTCCACTCCGTTCAGAGCACAGGTCATTACGCTCTCTGTAATGATCTCTGAAGAGGACAGAGAGTTATCTCTGCTCTGCTCCGTCAGAGCTCTGAGAATCTACATTGAGCGTTCCGCCCCTTATAGGTGGTCGAACAGCTCTTTGTCAGCTTCGGTAACCACACCAAAGGTCTTCCGGTCACGAAGCAAAGACTCTCCAGATGGAGGGTAGACTCCATCTCGCTAGCGTACTCTTCTTTGAGCCTTCAATGCCCCATTGGAGTATGGGCCCACTCGACTAGAGGCATCGCCTAGTCTAGGGCATGGTCCAGTGGTGTGTCCATCGTGGATATTAGTGAGGTGGCCGGCTGGGCCTCACCGTCCACATTCGCAAGGTTTTATAACCTAGAAGTCCCGGCCTTGCAGGCAAGGGTCCATTCCGCTTGAAGAGACACACACTGCGTAAACAACTCCGGCAGAGAACCCGTGGCCGTATCACGCTCAAGCTCTCTGGCATTAGTTTACCTGTTAGCTCTCGACCGCTGAGTGTCGAAGTTACATGAGTACTCTGGAACGATTAACCAGGCAGGTCACACCGACCTCAGAAAGTTCAGCCCGTCTTAGCCTTGGGTTGTTGGTAACTTCTCTATGGGCATTGGTTGCTTATGAAAGTTTGATACTTTTAGTCGTTTCACTACATTAGCATGGTGTGATTGTACTATGTTCCCATAGTGTCTTAAGACAAGATGCAGTACGAGTGTAGTATCGAAAGGGAAAGTACTCGGTTACTATCATAACCTTGCTTCCCTGATATACGTGGGTCAGACTGTTGCTTCCCTGCACACCATGGGGGTTCTGCAGGCATATCAGGCTGATCTTCTTAAAGATCTGAGTGCCGGGAGGAGGCTTCCAACAAGTTTCTCCCTCACTGTGCTCAAGTGTCAGGGATGTCGGCCATTCAGTCCCGACCCCGTCCAGGTCCTCTGAGGCAAGAGGCTCAAAGAGAGAGTGTGGCGAGTCGTGCGCCCCTCGTAAAGACTGGGGAGAAGCTCTTAGCACTTAACAGCCAGAGATGAAGCCGGACCTAAGAACGGTCATAACGACCAAAGAGAGGTCCAGAGGCTGTGCCCAGGACAAAGGGTGTGTCCCCTCGGAGAGGGCCACGGAAAATTCCAACAGAAGAGTAGGGGCTCCTTACTGGCACCCTTATGGGATCGCTGTACAACCTCCGCCACCACCGGTGTTTTGGGGAGCAGCGGTCTCAGTGAAATGTTACAAGTTCGGTTGTGCCTGCCGTGTTTCAGGACACCAAACTTTTAACATTCCCCCCCAGAAAAATTAAGTGTCACAATCAGTGTCCCTTTCAGAGAAGTTGGCAGTGTGGAAGCTACTGCCAAATAATCTCTTATTGGGTCGTAAGGACTGTAGAAAGGGCTACAGGATAAGGTTTGTGTATTGTCCTCCGCGTTTCAACAGCGTGGTCTCCACTACCGTGAAACCGAAACAAGCATACTTGATGACACAGGAACGGCAAATTCTGCTGGACAAGGAGGTCATAGAACATCTTCCCTCCCCAGACAGAGAGTCAGGCTGCTACAGCCAGTATTTTCTGGTTCCCAGAAATGCCGGGGGGTTGCGTCCAATTTTAGATCCTCGTGGACTGAACCACTTTCTAAATGCTGGCAATCAATGATTGTTCTTTCAGATCTAATCAGGGGATTGATTGGTGAGAATTAACGCATACTTTCATCTAGAAATTTTGCCACAATGCAGGGAGTTCCTGGGGTTCGCTTTCATGGGCAAAGCTTACCAGTATTGTGTGCTTCCATCCGGCCAAGCCTTGTCACCCCGCACATAAACAAAATAAATGGATGCAGCATTTGCATCAGCGACTGGCTGATTTAGCCCAGTCAAAAAAGCTTGCGCTTCAACATCGGGACACATGTTGTCACATGTTGTCTTTGCTAATCTAAAGTCTCTGGGGTTGAGACTCAATGCCAAGGAAAGCTTTTTCTTTTTTGCCCAGGGGACAATGCATTTAGCGGTTGTACGGGATTCGATTGCAACGTGGTCACAGCTGTATCCTGCATATGTCGAATCCATTCTAGACACCCTGAAGGATTTCAGACTAGGCCAGAAAGTTAATGTACATTACTTTCGGAAAGTTCTAGGTCTTATGGCGACTGCATCTACGGGAAAACTTTGGGCATACTGCACATGAGACCATTGCGGTTGTGGCTCAGAGCCAGGGGATTTCATCAAAGGGCCAATCCCCAGAGGCATATAAGGGTTATGTGCTAAGGACTTCATACACACTCCATGTGGTTCAGACTCCGGTTTCTGACTTTGGGTCCCACTCTAATCACATGTTGTTGTCACGAGATGCTAACGACAGACGCTTCCCTTATGGGCTGGGGAGCGGTCTTAAATGACCGTCCAGCCCAAGGGATCTGGAGAGGTCATCGCCTCGACTGGCACATCAATTTCCTCGGAATGATGGCTGTATTTCGGCCCTGAAATACATCCTCCAGCAGGGGCTACCACATCCTAGTGCGGGAGGGCAAGGCTGTGGTAGTCACTTACATAAGCCGCCAGGGCAGAATACATTTGCGCCGCCTGATCAGGCTAGCGCAGCAGGTTCCTTCTTTGGACACGGAACATCATGGAAATTCACATTCTGGGGCATATGAATGTGGGAGCAGATTTGCTGTCCAGACAAGCTGGGAAACACAGGGAATAGAAACTCCACCCTAAGGTAGTCAGACACATTTTCAAAGTGGAGGTGGACTTCTTTGCTTCACAGGAAACAGTACAATCTGGACGCTATGGCCCATATGTGGCCCAGACTGCATCTTTACACATTTCCTCCGATCGCTCTGCTCCCGGTAGTCCTGGCCTAGATCGGTCAACATGGGTCTTGCTTCTTACTGATAGCGCCATGATGGCCAACCAGAGTATGGTTCTCAGATCTAATATCCCTCCTTGACGACTCGCCGTGGGCGATTCCGGTTGGGAGAGATCTTGTATCTCAGGCACAGGGGACAGTTTTTTCATCCCCGGCTCTGGAACCTTCATCTCTGGCCCCTGAGGAGGACCAACGAGAGATGCTGGGCTTCCAGCCAATGTAGTACAGACAATCCCCAGAGGCATATAAGGGTTATGTGCTAAGGACTTCATACACACTCCATGTGGTTCAGACTCCGGTTTCTGACTTTGGGTCCCACTCTAATCACATGTTGTTGTCACGAGATGCTAACGACAGACGCTTCCCTTATGGGCTGGGGAGCGGTCTTAAATGACCGTCCAGCCCAAGGGATCTGGAGAGGTCATCGCCTCGACTGGCACATCAATTTCCTCGGAATGATGGCTGTATTTCGGCCCTGAAATACATCCTCCAGCAGGGGCTACCACATCCTAGTGCGGGAGGGCAAGGCTGTGGTAGTCACTTACATAAGCCGCCAGGGCAGAATACATTTGCGCCGCCTGATCAGGCTAGCGCAGCAGGTTCCTTCTTTGGACACGGAACATCATGGAAATTCACATTCTGGGGCATATGAATGTGGGAGCAGATTTGCTGTCCAGACAAGCTGGGAAACACAGGGAATAGAAACTCCACCCTAAGGTAGTCAGACACATTTTCAAAGTGGAGGTGGACTTCTTTGCTTCACAGGAAACAGTACAATCTGGACGCTATGGCCCATATATGGCCCAGACTGCATCTTTACACATTTCCTCCGATCGCTCTGCTCCCGGTAGTCCTGGCCTAGGTCGGTCAACATGGGTCTTGCTTCTTACTGATAGCGCCATGATGGCCAACCAGAGTATGGTTCTCAGATCTAATATCCCTCCTTGACGACTCGCCGTGGGCGATTCCGGTTGGGAGAGATCTTGTATCTCAGGCACAGGGGACAGTTTTTTCATCCCCGGCTCTGGAACCTTCATCTCTGGCCCCGAGGAGGACCAACGAGAGATGCTGGGCTTCCAGCCAATGTAGTACAGACTATTCTGAGTGCTAGGTCTCCCTCCACTAGAAGAAGTTATACCCTCAGATGGTGCGAACCATGCAGACCCAGTTCAATGCCAGGTTGTTTCAGTGCTGGAGTTCCTGCAAGAAAAAACTGTCCTCAAGTATATGTCCTGGTACTTTCAGAGTCTATGTGGCCGCCAGTTTAGCCTACCACATAGATATAGATTGATGGGGTTTCTGTGGGAAAGCACCTTCTCGTCGCCTGCTTCATTCGTGGAGCTCAGCGGTTGAGGCCGCCCACCAGAGAGACAGTCCCTTCGTGGGACTTAGCCTTAGTGCTCAAAGGATCAGGTTGGGACTAATTTTTGAACCACTAGAGTTGGCACCTGTCAGGTTTCTGACTCTGAAGATATTTTTTTTCTCATGGCTATTCTCTGAGGAGAATTGGGGATTGTAGGCTCTGTCGGTCTCTTCATCCTGCTTAGACTTTGCCCCTGGGCTGGTCAAAGCTATTTTGCATCCTCACCCTATTATCTTTCAAAGTTCCATTCTCGAACATGCATCTGATCATTGTTAAAGCCTTTTGCCCTCCATGACACTGGAGCAGGAAGGACTTCACTTATTCTGTCCAGGACATGCTCTTCAGATTTACATCCACCACACTAGCCAGTGGCATAAGTCAGAGCAGCTTTTCATATGCTATGCCATTAGGTGAGAGATGCTATTGCCCTAGCCTATGAGGCACATGTTCAAGCTTCCCCTCTAGGAGTTAGGCTCCATTCAACCAGGTGGGTTGCATCCTATACTAAGGCTCTAGAAAGAGTTGTCCCCTTGCAGCAAGCGCGAGGTGCGGCATTCTGGTCCTCTCTGCACACATTTGTCAACTGCGATAGTTTGGATGTTTATGCTACTCCGGGCTTGCATGTCCTTGAGTCAACATCCCAGAGTCATGTCTGAGGCCTCTTCAATGTTTGTACACACAGACTACACAACCTTGGGGGGTCCAGACACTTCCAGTGCGGTCGCGTTGGTATTCTCATTCCAATTAGCGTTATAGAAATGCAGCATCGAGAGTAGCTTTTGATAGGAAATGTCTCGGGTTATTTGACTGTAACCTTGTTCCCTGAAAAAGTGGGAACGAGATGCTGCGCCTCAATGCCGCACTGTAGGCGTGCCTGGACGTTTCTTCGGACAAAGGTGTAACCTGAAGATGTGTCTGTTTCACTTCTATTTATAACCCTCAGGTGCACGTAATCAAATTACGTCACCTGCCAAGGTTATTTAAGTCAATTCTTGGCGTGTTTGACACACATGCTTCACAACCAGTCGAACAAAGAATGTTCTCATTAGCGTTATTGAAACACAGCATCTCGTTCCCGCTTTTTCAGGGAACAGGGTTACAGTCAAGTAACCCGAGACAGACTTGAACATATGGCACATTATGTTGTTATTGTGAGGGACGTGCTTATTTACATGTGTGTGTGGTGTTGAGGGTTGTATATTGGCAAGTCTGTGTTATCCAGACCAGTATGAGCTCTGCCAAGCACAAGGTTATAAAATATTTAAGTTAGGTTTAAATGGGTGTGCCTTTATTTCCGTCTGTCAGTATGGCTTTTGGGATGCATGTGTCTGCAAAAATGTGCGTATGACCCTGTTGCTCCTCAGCGATGCTGGTAGCCACAGTGACAGACCGGATTATGTCAGAAGAGAGGGTTTCATTCATATTCATGAACTCGGTCACTATTTTCCTTCTGAGAATGGTCATCTGGTAAAAAGGGCCTTAGTTAAAAACTCATTTTCAATGCAAGAAGACGCCATACAACCTCACATTGCACCCAACACACACTGACTTAAAAGCTAGTGGGGACTAATTATACTTCTTATATATGTTGAATACAGTGAATACATTTTATATTGTCCCTCAGTGTAAGAAAGGAACAACTGGTAACATAACTGACTCCGTAAGGAAACACATAGAAGATGCCAGTCAATATGTTATTGACAATGTTATTTTAGCAATTTTGTACATTATACTTCTGGTCATAATTTGATATGAAATTAACAGTGTCAGTAAAAAGTTTGCAGAGTTCGCCGACAATAAATATTTGATGTGTAAAAGTAAATATCACTTGTGTGTTTTGTTAAATTGCTAAATTATGCAAAAATTGTGAAAATATTATTTAATTTACGTATTTACGATGCATATAATTATAAGCGGCTCCTGACTATAAATTTAGGTAGAGCAGATTCTGGGTCACAGAACTAGATTACGGTCCCACTTTATATTAGGTGTCTTTCACTACTATACTTGCTGTTTGTTTGGTACAATGTACTTATTGTGTTCATGTTGTACTGCAAAGCATTTTACTGTTATTGAGGTGCAATAAGATTAAAGTTAGGGACAGGTTTAGTGGTTTGGTTAGTTTAAGGGGTAAATGTAGTGTAATTATGTAATCACAGAAACTAACTGCAGATTTTCATGCAGGTATTTTAGAATGTGTGCCCAATGTAAAAACATGTAAGCACACAATAAGTTAATTTTATCAAATTATTTATTTAAATGTCAGTGCATAGTAGTTTTAAGACACTTCATATAAAGTGGGTCCGCTTAAGCTATATAATTAATACATAATTATGATTAACCACTCATAAGCTGCACATATAGCTTTTGGGAATGCCTAGTGTGTTTGCGTAATTTAGCCTGAGGGTAGTGCTCTAATGTTGATTGGCAGGCTCCAAGTACACACATGTTATCTTAAAATTACTTTAATGTTGCATTTAATGTGTTTGAATGTTGATTTAGAATACTGCGAGTTGAGGAGAAAATCAGGAGAAGAAAAGAAATCTATGTCGATTCTCAAAATAAACACAACAGAAAGACTTACAGGCTATACACATGAGCATGTTTAAACTAAAAGATTTATACTCCAACTAATTTGGTACACTGCTCCACACTTCCCCCTGCACCTGTTAAAGATGAACAGATGTGTTCACAATGTGATTTATTTGTTGCTGAACTGATGCAGACTGATATACACACGTTGTTGATGTGGATGGATTGTTCCATAAGGTTTATGTAAGGTAATGTAAAAACAAGTGGGGGAAACTGATTTTTATCCCTATTAATCTAAATTAGGGCGTACTGCATTTCCATTTTTCACCAGATTTACATTGGAAAAGTGTATATTTTTAAATCAACATTTGTTCACTTTGCCCACCATCAAGGATTTATTATTTCCAAAGAGCTTGGTGCAATGCATTGTGGGACGGCATGCTCTACAATGGACATTGTAGATGCATCCCCCCTCCCCAATAAATATATAAATACAATTAATTAATTATTTAATTTTGAGTATTTTTGGAGAGTTAGCACAATTATTCCTACATTTTGGAATCCTACCTTAATTTGTCAAGAGCACAACACCCTTCAAATGTTTATGGAGGCAGCTCATTAGGCTTTTGGAAAAGAGTGATTGTATTTTCTTTATGAGAATAGGACATTTCATGGATGTCTTGTGGCCTGACAGCACAAGTGCGAAAGTGCTGAATCTGTGGAGGCATTTCTCACCATTACTCTTCCTCGTCTCTTCCTTCGTGAGTTTCTGCTGTGCTGTAGTTTTTTGCACACTCGAGCCCTTTCCTGAGACCTCTTTCACTGATTCGCTGCTGATGACGGAACCATCCTCACTCGGCAACCTACTCCAAGTAACCATAGCAACAAGGAGCAGCGGTGAGTCGGTGCATGTGTGAAATGAGAGGATGGTTATGTCAAAACAGCAAATGGTGGGCAATATGCATTTAAAGTGGTAAATATAGGAGGAATATGTCAAAGTCATTTATATGTGCCAAACTTCCTGCTGCCAGCTGGTGGCGCTATAATTATAACTCAATGTTGGCATGTAGATGTCTTCAGGCCAGGACCTTTATCAAACATGTGAAGTCTGGTGCAGATTGAACATGATATGTTTGAGTTAGTGTAAAGCATGACATATCCTGTTGCCAACAGGTGGCGCTATGATCATAAATAAACATTGACGTGTAGATGTCTTCAGGCCAGTATTCTTACCAAACACGTGATGTTTGGTGCAGATCGGACATTGCATGTTTAAGTTAGTGTATACAAAGTAATTTCCTGTTGCCAGTAGGTGGCGCTATAATTATAACTGAATATTGGCCTTTAGATGTGTTCAGGCCAGGGCTTTTATAAAACGTGTGAAGTTTGGAGCAGATTAGGGATTGCATGCATGAGTTACAACAACTTCCTGTTTCATGGAATTAATAGCATGCTTTAGCACTTAGTAAGTGTTGCTAGCATGTTTGAGCATATTTCTAGCATATTTAGCACACAATGGCATATTTTACGTTGTTGCTAATAGTGCATCACAGTGTTAAACATGTCACTTCCTATTGACAGTAGGTGGCACTATGACTATAACTGAATCTTTGCATGTAGATGTGTTTGATGATAGGGCCAGGACTTAAGTTTCGGACAGATTGGACACTGCATGCCTGAGTTACATCAACTTCCTGTTTCACAGCATTAATAGCATCCTTTAACCCTTAGCTAAGTGTTACTAGCATGTTTTTTTCAAGTTTCTAGCATGTTGCCAGCCTATGTAACACTTGCTGACGCTTTTTAATATGTTGCTAGGAGTCTACAACAGTGATAAACATGTCACTTCCTGTTGCCAGCAGGTGGCACTATGACTATAACTGAATCTTTGCATGTAGATGTGTTTGATGATAGGGCCAGGACTTAAGTTTCGGACAGATTGGACACTGCATGCCTGAGTTACATCAACTTCCTGTTTCACAGCATTAATAGCATCCTTTAACCCTTAGCTAAGTGTTACTAGCATGTTTTTTTCAAGTTTCTAGCATGTTGCCAGCCTATGTAACACTTGCTGACGCTTTTTAATATGTTGCTAGGAGTCTACAACAGTGATAAACATGTCACTTCCTGTTGTCAGCAGGTGGCACTATGACTATAACCGAATACGGGCATGTAGATGTGTTCAGGACAGGACTCTTATAAAACTTTTTCATGTTGCCAGCCTATGTAACACTTGCTGACGCTTTTTAATATGTTGCTAGGAGTCTACAACAGTGATAAACATGTCACTTCCTGTTGTCAGCAGGTGGCACTATGACTATAACCGAATACGGGCATGTAGATGTGTTCAGGACAGGACTCTTATAAAACTTTTTTAAGTTTGGGGCAGATTGGACACTGCATGCCTGAGTTACAGTAACTTCCTCTTTCACTGCATTAATAGCATGCTTTAGCACTTAGCAAAGTGTTGCTACCATTTGCCAAGTCTCTTATAAAAACCAAAACTGAAATTGTTTTATCAAAATACTGTAAAAACATCATATTGTGAAAATATAATATTAACCCAAACTTTTGAATGGTAGTATAAATGTATAATGGTTCCCACAAATATATTAAAGGGGTCATATGATGCGATTTCATTTTTTCCTTTCTCTTTGGAGTGTTACAAGCTCTTGGTGCATAAAGAAGATCTGTAAATTTGCAAAGACTAAAGTCTCAAATCCAAAGAGATATTCTTTATAAAAGTTAAGAGTCAGCCACACCTACCTAAAACGGCTCGTTCGAACACGCCCCCCACATATCTACCTCACTATGTGGGAATATTTGCATAATGCCGCCCAAATGTTCCCGGACGCTATCCGCTTCGTCATGTCTAGAGCTGATCCGTGCTGGTCGCTGAGTGAATACTTCAACTTAGTGTTGTGGATCACCGGATCAGCTTTCACCGTTTTCATCGCTCCTTCGCCGGGACCGCCGTTCTCGACCCCGCCGCCTCAGCTCACTCTTAGTGTTTTTTTTTACTTTAAACCGCATAAACACGTCATTACACCAAATACACGAAATAATGTTCTTTTTAGCAGCATCATATGACCTCTTTAATAAGCAAAAACTTAATTAGTTGATGATAATAACATACTCGGTTACTAACGTAACCTTGGTTCCCTGATATACGGAACGAGTACTGCGTCTGTTTAAGACGCTTGGGGAAAACTCCTTTTTCTCCAATGACTGAAGCCTTTCAATAACGCAATGTAACTGCACGGCCATTGGTTCGTGCAGTGAATAAAAAACGAACCAATGGCTCGGCAGCAGAGCTGCATGAGCCTATGGCGGTTAAGCCCACCAAAGCCTACCAGAATGGGTGGGGTCCTCGGCTATATAAGCGGCACATCGCCATAGGATCCTCAGGTTACTTCGAGGGAAGCCCCGCAAAAGGCAGTAGGGCTAAGCTCAAAGAGGTCGGCCCAGCCTTGTATCATCGTCCCGAAATAATTCAGTACAGCCTCAGAACTCACTGAGGGCCAAGAGCGTACATGAAGGCGGCAAACGCCAAGCACTGGTTGTCATATGACAGAGTGTCCTGCTATGCAGAAAGGACCCAGGCCTGTAAGGCCGGGATGTCTAGACTATAGAATCTGGCAAATGTGGACGGCGAGGCCCAGCCGGCCGCCGCACAAATTTCTGCAATGGACACACCACTAGACCAAGCCCAGGAAGAAGCAACACCTCTGGTTGAGTGGGCTCTTACGCCCATAGTGCATTGAAGGCCCAAAGAAGCGTCAATAGCGTCGATTGTCCATTTGGAAAGTCTCTGCTTCGTAACCGGACAACACTTGGTGCGGCCACCGAAACACACGAACAGCTGATCCGACCACCTGAACGGGGCGGAAAGCTCAACATAGACTTTCAGTGTCCTGACGGGGCAGAGTAAGTTCAACTCTTGGTCTTGCTCCGATGGAGGAAGCGCCGATAGAGTTATTACCTGTGCTTTAAATGGAGTAGAGAGCACTTTTGGTACACAGCCATGCCTTGGTTTCAGGACGACCTTAGAGTCATTGGGCCCGAATTCGAGGCAGGTGGGGCTCACTGATAGCGCCTGCAGATCTCCCATATGCTTTACCGATGCTAATGCTAGAAGCAGAGCAATCTTAAGCGTCAAGGGACGAAGGTCAATGGACTGTAGCGGCTCAAATAGAGGGCTCTTCAGAGCCCTCAACAACGTGGGCAGATCCCATGTAGGGACAGTGATGGGGCGAGGCGGCTTGAGCCTTCTAGACAGCTTCAGAAAATGAACAACCAAGTTGTTCCTGCCCACCGATTGGCCAGCTATAGGAGCGTGAGAAGCTGCTATGGCTGCTACATAGACCTAGAGCGTGGAAGGGGAACGGCCCTTATCCAACAGCTCTTGCAGGATGGACAATATCAGAGATATGTCACAAGAGATTGGGTCTGCGCCACGGGCTGTACACCAGGCGGAGAAGACAGACCATTTAAGGCGTAGAGGCATCTTGTAGACGGTGCTCTAGCCTGAGAGATTGTGTTTAGCACGTTCTCGGGGAGGTTCCCATTGAGAAGCCAAAGGTGCAGAGCCCACAGCTTGGGCTGGGGGTGCCATATCACTACGTTCGCATGTGAGAGGAGGTCCCGTCTCAGGGGAATGGGCCACGGGGCTGCCGAGAGCAGCCGGCACAGCTCTGCAAACCAGTGCTGGATCCTCCAGAGGGGGGCAACCAACAGCACCTTGTGTCTCTGTTCCCTGACTCGCCTGATCACCTGTGGGATCAGAGCGATCGGGGGAAAAGCGTAAAGGAGGAGGTTGGGCCAGTCATAGGCCAACGCGTCCCTGTCCTTTGAAAAGTAAGTTGGGCAATGAGAGTTGTCTTCTGAGGCGAAGAGATCGACCTCTGCCCTGCCGAAGATCTCCCAGATTTTCTGAACCGGTTGAGGGTGGAGCATCCACTCCTCAGAGGGGACGTTGCTCCGATACAACATGTCTACTCCTTGGTTCAGCCTGCCCGGTATATGCACTGCTCTCAGCGAGCGCAAGTTGAGCTGAGCCCATTCCAAGAGGCGCTCCACTAGTGCGAACAGGCGCTTCGAGGAGAGACCGCCCTGGCAATTTTTATAGGACAATACCGTCATGCTGTCCAAGCGGACTAAGACGTGGTGTCCCCTTAGGTCTGGCAGAAAGGTTCGAAGTCCCAGACACACTGCCAGCATTTCCAGGCAGTTGATGTGAAGCCGGCCTTCCTCTTTCAACCAGTGGCCGAAAGTTGGCTTGCCATCGCACAGCACTCCCCAACCCGTGTTGGAGGCGTCTGTCGAGACTACCTTCCTTCTGCAGACCATTCGCAGGGGCACGCCCCGTTCCATCCAACGAGGATCTTTCCAAGGGTCCAGGGCTGATACACTGATACGGTCTACCTCTACGCGAAGGCATCCCAGACACCAGGCGCAGGATGGAACTCGTGGTTTCAGCCAATACTGAAACGACGCATGCGGAGCAGGCCCAACTGTAGTACTGGAGACACTGAGGCCATGAGGCCTAGCATCCTCTGAAACACCTTGAGGGGGCGAGAGGCTCCAACTCTGAATGAGGCCACGAGCTGCTGAATGGCCAGCGCACGTTCTGGCGCGGCTACCGCCCTCATTTGGGCTGAGTCTAAAACTGTTCCCAGGAACAATATCCATTGGCTGGGGGACAGCGCGCTCTTGGCAAAATTGACCCTGAGTCCCAGGCATTCTAAGTGGCTGAGGAGGAGGGATC
>NW_015505284.1:1647711-1657256 GCF_001515645.1 Sinocyclocheilus grahami | reverse complement strand
CGCAAAAGGCAGTAGGGCTAAACTCAAAGAGGTCGGCCCAGCCTTGTATCATCGTCCCGAAATAATTCAGTACAGCCTCAGAACTCACTGAGGGCCAAGAGCGTACATGAAGGCGGCAAACGCCAAGCACTGGTTGTCATATGACAGAGTGTCCTGCTATGCAGAAAGGACCCAGGCCTGTAAGGCCGGGATGTCTAGACTATAGAATCTGGCAAATGTGGACGGCGAGGCCCAGCCGGCCGCCGCACAAATTTCTGCAATGGACACACCACTAGACCAAGCCCAGGAAGAAGCAACACCTCTGGTTGAGTGGGCTCTTACGCCCATGGTGCATTGAAGGCCCAAAGAAGCGTCAATAGCGTCGATTGTCCATTTGGAAAGTCTCTGCTTCGTAACCGGACAACACTTGGTGCGGCCACCGAAACACACGAACAGCTGATCCGACCACCTGAACGGGGCGGAAAGCTCAACATAGACTTTCAGTGTCCTGACGGGGCAGAGTAAGTTCAACTCTTGGTCTTGCTCCGATGGAGGAAGCGCCGATAGAGTTATTACCTGTGCTTTAAATGGAGTAGAGAGCACTTTTGGTACACAGCCATGCCTTGGTTTCAGGACGACCTTAGAGTCATTGGGCCCGAATTCGAGGCAGGTGGGGCTCACTGATAGCGCCTGCAGATCTCCCATATGCTTTACCGATGCTAATGCTAGAAGCAGAGCAATCTTAAGCGTCAAGGGACGAAGGTCAATGGACTGTAGCGGCTCAAATAGAGGGCTCTTCAGAGCCCTCAACAACGTGGGCAGATCCCATGTAGGGACAGTGATGGGGCGAGGCGGCTTGAGCCTTCTAGACAGCTTCAGAAAATGAACAACCAAGTTGTTCCTGCCCACCGATTGGCCAGCTATAGGAGCGTGAGAAGCTGCTATGGCTGCTACATAGACCTAGAGCGTGGAAGGGGAACGGCCCTTATCCAACAGCTCTTGCAGGATGGACAATATCAGAGATATGTCACAAGAGATTGGGTCTGTGCCACGGGCTGTACACCAGGCGGAGAAGACAGACCATTTAAGGCGTAGAGGCGTCTTGTAGACAGTGCTCTAGCCTGAGAGATTGTGTTTAGCACGTTCTCGGGGAGGTTCCCATTGAGAAGCCAAAGGTGCAGAGCCCACAGCTTGGGCTGGGGGTGCCATATCACTACGTTCGCATGTGAGAGGAGGTCCCGTCTCAGGGGAATGGGCCACGGGGCTGCCGAGAGCAGCCGGCACAGCTCTGCAAACCAGTGCTGGATCCTCCAGAGGGGGGCAACCAACAGCACCTTGTGTCTCTGTTCCCTGACTCGCCTGATCACCTGTGGGATCAGAGCGATCGGGGGAAAAGCGTAAAGGAGGAGGTTGGGCCAGTCATAGGCCAACGCGTCCCTGTCCTTTGAAAAGTAAGTTGGGCAATGAGAGTTGTCTTCTGAGGCGAAGAGGTCGACCTCTGCCCTGCCGAAGATCTCCCAGATTTTCTGAACCGGTTGAGGGTGGAGCATCCACTCCTCAGAGGGGACGTTGCTCCGATACAACATGTCTACTCCTTGGTTCAGCCTGCCCGGTATATGCACTGCTCTCAGCGAGCGCAAGTTGAGCTGAGCCCATTCCAAGAGGCGCTCCACTAGTGCGAACAGGCACTTCGAGGAGAGACCGCCCTGGCAATTTTTATAGGACAATACCGTCATGCTGTCCAAGCGGACTAAGACGTGGTGTCCCCTTAGGTCTGGCAGAAAGGTTCGAAGTCCCAGACACACTGCCAGCATTTCCAGGCAGTTGATGTGAAGCCGGCCTTCCTCTTTCAACCAGTGGCCGAAAGTTGGCTTGCCATCGCACAGCACTCCCCAACCCGTGTTGGAGGCGTCTGTCGAGACTACCTTCCTTCTGCAGACCATTCGCAGGGGCACGCCCCGTTCCATCCAACGAGGATCTTTCCAAGGGTCCAGGGCTGATACACTGATACGGTCTACCTCTACGCGAAGGCATCCCAGACACCAGGCGCAGGATGGAACTCGTGGTTTCAGCCAATACTGAAACGACGCATGCGGAGCAGGCCCAACTGTAGTACTGGAGACACTGAGGCCATGAGGCCTAGCATCCTCTGAAACACCTTGAGGGGGCGAGAGGCTCCAACTCTGAATGAGGCCACGAGCTGCTGAATGGCCAGCGCACGTTCTGGCGCGGCTACCGCCCTCATTTGGGCTGAGTCTAAAACTGTTCCCAGGAACAATATCCATTGGCTGGGGGACAGCGCGCTCTTGGCAAAATTGACCCTGAGTCCCAGGCATTCTAAGTGGCTGAGGAGGAGGGATCTGTGAGATAGTAGCTCTGGCCAGAATGAGTTCAGCGAAGCCTTCAACTGCAGGTCCAAACAGGCCAGTAGAGGAAACAGGGGAGTCGAGGAAGGGGACCTTATCCGCATCCTTGATCTCCGTCTGGTTTAGCCATAGATGGCGCTCCAGCACCACTAGGCTGGCCATGGATCTGCCAATCACCTGCGCTGTCATCTTGGTGGGGCATAGAGCCAGGTCGGTCGCACTGTGCAGCTCCTTAAAAGCCACGGGGTCAACTGTCATTAAGTGTCATTTGCTCAGTTATGTAATTTTTTATGTAAAGATGACATTGTTTGAGATGTCTTTGTTATGGGCTATGGTTAGGGGTAAGGGTAGGGGTAGGGTTAGGTCAAATAATGTCATATTTGCATTAAAAATGACATAACTGAGCGAATGACACTTAATGACAGTTGTCATAAATATGCATAAAAAACCTTCATATTCATGACATGTGTCATGTCATGATTATGTAGGTGTCATGTCATGATTATGAAGGTGTCATGTCAGTCTTATGCACACCCCTTCAAGTAAAGTGTTACCGACTCGTCCATGCAATGGAGAAGCTTGGCCTGGAAGACTTGTAAGACCGCCATAGAATGAAGTGCTGAGGCCGCTTGTCCAGCAGACGAGTAGGCTCACCCGGCGAGAGCCAAAGTCGCCCTACACGGCTTGGACAGCTGGGCCGTCTTTGCCTTCCAGCCGATGCCCATGGACGGGCAGAGATGTGCGGCCACTGACTCATCCAGGGGAGGCAGTCAGTTTTAATCTTTTCCTTCGGCGCCATCGACTGATGTGAGGGCGGACGAAGATGAGGCACGAAGGCGGGCCGAGTAGGGGGCATGCCAAGACCTGGTGATCTCGTCGTGGCCCTCCGGAAAGAATGGTGAAGCTCGTTGTCAGGGGGCCTGACTGCGCCCCGGCAAGAACCACTCATCCAGGCGGCTGCAGGTGGGCTCCTCCGGCGCAGACCTCTCCAAACCCAGCTCCTCCACCGCTTTAGACAGGACACGGAAAAGCTCGGCGTCCATGCCCGTGCTGGGTTGTGCAGATGGCAAGGGGGCGGGGTCGACGTACAAGCCCGACAGCTCCTCCGCGTCTGAAGCCTCCAACGACATGCTGTCGTTCATGGCGTCACACTCGCTTCCTCCAAATGAGACCAGATCACTCGCAGCCGCAGAGGGACGCTGGTCTGGGAGGGAGAAGTGGACTGGAGAAACCTCTCTGAGCGGAGAGAGTGAGGCACGTGGGGGCTCAGCCGGCGTGGGCTCACTCGTCACTGAGCACGGAGTTCCTCTGCCCCGCTGCTTTTTCCTCACAGGCTCCTGGGAGGGAGAAAGCTGGAGGGTGCGAGGGGCGGTCTCTCTCTGAAAAGAAAGCTTTCCGCGAGCGCAGAGAGGCGAGACTCATATCCTCACAATGAGAACATTCCATCTCAATGAGTGATGCTTCAGCATGGGCGGCGCCCAAGCATGAAACACACTTGCCGTGACCGTCAATGACGTGCAGGGGGGCCCTGCACAAACGACAGTAACGGCGTGGCATTTGAAACAACACAGAAAATTTGCTCTTTGAAATATGTTCTTTTATATCGCCAGATAGCGGCAGGGAAATGGAGACCGTCGCTGCTGCACCGCGTGGCGGCGTGAAGCGGCGAGAATGGCCGAGCAGGAAGGGGTCTCTCGATCGGCTGCGAGGCTTGATGACGGCGAAGGCTTTGTAGTCTTGTAGAGTGAAGATCTAGTAGTCGTCGCTGAAAGAGAATAATCTGAGGATCCTATGGCGATGTACCACGAACCTATACCACGAACCAATGGCCGTGCAGTTACACTGCGTTATTGAAAGGCTTCAGTCATCGGAGAAAAAGGAGTTTTCCCCAAGCGTCTTAAACAGACGCAGTATGAGTGTAGTATCGATAGGGAACACATATTTCCTAAACACCAAATTTGCATATTAGAATTATTTCTGAAGGATCAAGTGACACTAAAATTGGAGTAATGGCTGCTGAAAATTCACATTTGCATCACATGAATAAGTTACATTTAAAATATAATCAAATCGAAAACTGTTTTTTTAAACAGTTCTATGCACCCTTGGTGAGCATAAGCGACTTCTTTAAAAAAAATCGTATTATATATTATCCAAATATTATCCAAACTTTTGATCAATAGTGTAGTTTGTGATTTACATATCATTCAGCTGAACCTCAGTGAACAGAGGCAGGAAAATGAAAAATGCATTTCTCTAGAAATTATATCTCAACTTTTTCAGAGATAAATGGTTAAAATCATGAACATATCCACTTATTAAGTCAAAGTTTCTGCTCTGAGAACACTTTGCCTGAAGCAAGATCCATTTATATCACACTTCTCCATGAAACTAACTGAAAGTTACAGTATGCTCATCCAACCATATGAAATTCATTAAAAGTCAGTCACCTCAACTATCAGACAAATCTTTAAGAGGCTAGTGATCTCATTAACAGTGTTAAGATCATACTGACATCCTGAGCACTGATTTTATTTTAAAAGCAATTACCAAACAAGTCTATGTCACTATATCCATTATCTCCATTGTAATTAATTGAACAAATGCCTGAAACTTGGTATTACAAGCACTTCCTGTGTCTGTTTGCCTCTTTAAGAAGAATTGCTTTATGTATTCCCCAATTGTAAGTCACTGAATCACTTTATGTATTGCCCAATTGTAAGTCGCTTTGGATAAAAGCGTCTGCAAAACTACTAAATGTAAATGTAATCTCACCCTCTCTTGAACACTGTATAGCATCTACTCTAGCTTATGTCTTCCATGACAAGTAGTTTTGTGGGCCTGTGCCAAATAACAGCAAATTACAGCATTACTGTTAGGGCTGAGACATGAATACTGAGTATTTACAGCATGACATAAGTGTCCGGTTTCTTCACACATACCTTTTCCTTATCTCACTGTTCAGGCTTTTCTTGGAAGTGGATCCATCTTGGCGTGCAGGTTTATCTAATGACAGAGGGGCATCTCGAATGGGGTGGGGCAGAACCATAGTCTCCTGGATAACCGGGAGGGTCTCCTCATCACCACCCTGCTGACCCAGGTGCTGCTTGGCATAGTCAAACCCCTGAACATGCTAAGTAATGAGCAAACATTCACATATTTGATTACAGACATGAAGGTTATTTTTATATACACCACACTGTAAAATGGTAACATCTAAATTAACTGGTCAAAAATATTTAAATAAATGGGTTTTGTTTTGTTTTACTACCAAAACAATTATCTGGTTGTGCATTCCTTTGGACAAATGTTTTGACTATGTATTTCAGGCATATATTATATTTGATTACAGACATGAAGGTTATTTTTATATACACCACACTGTAAAATGGTAACATCTAAATTAACTGGTCAAAAATATTTAAATAAATTTTGTTTTACTACCAAAACAATTATCTGGTTGTGCATTCCTTTGGACAAATGTTTTGACTATGTATTTCAGGCATATATTTAAAAAAAAAAGTATAGAGTATGTTTTGTCAAAAACATGACTGCTCTATTAAAATAAAATTTGTTAGCATCTTGTGAACATTAATGGTTCAATAAATGCATCGCTAAAAATAGGGTTTATGTGATACCATCAAAAGTATTAAATTTCATTCAAATAAAGAACTCATTTATATAACTGGAACAATCTGACTGCATTGGATTAGACCAAGGAAAATTCAAGAGTTCAAATGTTAATATAATCCTTAGATCTAATGAAGGTAAACAGATTTAGCAATGGAGGGCCTTGAAGATGAGACTTTACTCAAATTCTGATTAATTAAGCAGTCTGGGGGGAATTTAGTGGATATTAATGAATTTATTTAAATATACAAATTAGAAATTAAGGATGCTGTCACATGATTGAGATAATGAGCTATTTAAATATTTAATATATGACTGACAGGAATAAATTAACACTCTTAATCCCTAATTTAGACTCTGATTTTTTCATTTTTGGGGTCATGCCACATAGAAATATCACCTAATATACAACAGCATTTCTAGACTAGTTATTTTACAATATGGCAACAATGCTACTATGTTCTGCTGCAAAGCAGTCCTGCAAAATGTATCGTATGTATCTGCAAAATGTAATGTATTCTCTTGTGACATTATCCAGCCAAAGTTGTATTGAGTCTCAGCAGTTTCTGGACAGCAATGCCAGGACAGCACTCTGGGGTTGATAGTTTACAGGGGAAGTTACATGTGTAGTAAGTGTTTACTTGTTTGCCACTTAACTAGATGTTTTCTGTTAATGTCATTGAAGCTTATTTTGCTCTCAGAACTATTTTACCCTTGCTAAAGTTATGTGCTGAGAATCTAAATAGAGAAAAAATATAAAGGTCTATATATTTTAATACACTTAAATGTCACAAATTCTAAACAATTACATCTCTTAATGTTACAACTAGTTGGAGATGATTAAAAAAAATCAATTTGTCAAATAATTTATAATAGCAGAAACATAAGTTCATTGGAAATAGAATTCATTTGGACAATCCACTGAAAAAAAACAAACAAAAAAAAAACAGAACAAAATAGGTGGATGGCAATAGACAAAGCAAGTAATATCTCAGTTAAGTTCATTTTAGAATATCAAATCAATAAAGATATATTTATTTCAACATAAAAAAAAACGCCATGACAAGGTATTGGTTCAAAAAGTGTCCAATAACCACTGCTGTCACTGGCTTTGATCTTAACCCATAAGTGTAAGCCATCCTGAAACCACTGGCCTGGCACTGCTGTCCGGAAAACTAATGTGAGGAACGGCTGTGCAGCCCTGCAATAATATTCTAATAATAATTCTAATAATATTATATTATAATATAATACACTGCACATGTTTTGCAAATAGCAAATCCTCAGTTACTGTATAACTGAAGGCAAGGAGGCATTCTATAATGCTCAAGCAAAATTCAGGCAGTAGTTTGTCAGTCATAGCAAATAATAAACTAGGCCAGAGGGTGTATGTGGGGAAAAAGCAGGTCAGATCATTATACCTAATAAATAAGACATATTTGACATTTTTAAATAAGTGCTGCTGTCTGCATTTCTTTTAGAGAGGAGGATAGATGTTTTATGGTTTTACACAATTGATGTATTAAATGCATTTTTATAACAAAGAGGTTTCTGTCCCTTCCACAGTCCCGCTAGCCTACTTCCAACTAAATCATCAGAGAATTTCTGACCTTATTCCTAAAATATTCAGCTTGTTTAGGCATACAAGCACGCAAAGGAACACACACATATACAATCAGGTCCTAATCTAGAAAAAAAAATACTAGTGTCGATGTTCATAGGAATAGTTCACACAAAATTTTGTTCAATTCAGTAAATATCATATCATATCATGTCATTCAGAATCTGTACGAATGTCTAAATGTTTTGTAGAATGTCAAGGCTGCTCCTTTGCATACAGTGAAAGCATGAAGTGTTCGTTTTGAAACTCTACATTCCTGTCTCCATTCTTTTTCATTGTATGGAAAAAGCAGCCAACACACTTCACTGAACATCTCCTTTTATGTTCCACAAAATAAATATAGACATACATGTTTGGAATGACACACAGGTGAGTCAATGACAAAATAATTTGACTGTTTTGGGTGAACTAACCCTTTAATTGTGCACGATCATTAGTACTTTGTCCCTGAGACCTGTCTACTCTACACATCATCCTTAACACTGCGTGCACATCAGGAGTCCAGAGCAGCAGGTGAGATGATTGAAGAGCTGAATAACTACCTGAGGGTAATAACCCACGTCTCTCCAGTAAGCAGTCTAAATGAGAGAAAACAGCATGAAGATCATCAATCATTTCTATCTCTCTCTCATACACTCTCTCGGGATGTATTCCCAGAGGCAAAGCAAGCAAAGCATGTAAGAGTTTGAGAAAAACTGTTGATGAAGCCACTGTAAAATATGCTGAGTGTACAAAATAGCATGAGTTATAATGAGAGAGTTAAAGAGCAAAGCAGTGCCTTATGGGAAATGGTCAAGCAGGATGTTTATCCAGTCACTGCCGTACCTTGACTCGAGGGTTGAAGTTTCCAATGGGATCGCTTTTGAAATCGCTCTTGTTTTTATGACACAGCACCGTGGTGATGATGATGATGATGAGGGTCACCACGCCGATGGGTGCTAGCACTGCAGCGATGATCCACAGGTTGTTGGGTGGATTCTTCACTACGGCTGCATGGTGGGAAACACTGTTAATCTTTTACATATTAAACTATCATGCAAATTGTGTTGCTTAAATATTTTGTTTGTACAACAATAATTGGTTTCACTTTATTTTGATGGTCCCTTGAACACATTCTGTTGACTATAAGTAACATTGCACCTACATATCTATTAACTCTCACTAAAGTGTTAGTAGTGTATTAGTAGACTGGTAGGTATAGGGCTAGAATAAGTTGACATGTACTTGCAAAGTTACTTATAGTCAGTAGAATGTCTGTTGGGACACCATCACAATAAAGAGTTAGGGGATATTAAGCAGACAGTCTACTATAATGAGAGTTAGTTGACATGTAGGTGCAAAGTTACTTAAAGTCAACAGAATGCTCAAAAGGGACCATCAAAATAAAATGTTACCCAATAATTTTGTAAGTGACATTTTATAATCCAGGTTAAATAAATATCAAAATCATTATTTTATTTGATTTTTTTAACATTAACAATGTAAATGATGTTTAATAAAAGCAAGAATATTTATCATAATTTATCTGTTTTAAGCAATTTCACATTTAATCAGTCTTCCCCTGCCGTACAGATCGCCTTCCCCTCGTTAAATCGCATCCCGGGGGTTCCCCTCGGTGCAAATCGCGATCGTGTTCCCCTTGGTAGAAATCGCGCTCCATCGTCGGGCCCTTACAATCATCCTAACCTTCCCCCCATTTACGGCGCCCTTGCACCTACATGTCAACTAACTCTCATTAGAGTGTTAGTAGACTGTCTGCTTAATATCTAACTCTTTATTGTGATGATCTCCCAACAGACATTCTACTGACTATCAAGCCTCAATCTTAAAACTTAATGTAACCTTAACCCTACCACTCTACTAATATTTTACTAACACGCTGGTGAGAGTTAGTAGATACTGTATGTCGGTGCAACATTACTTATAGTCAACAGAATGTGTTAAAGCAA
>NW_015505284.1:1647093-1647390 GCF_001515645.1 Sinocyclocheilus grahami | reverse complement strand
AACTCTTTATTGTGATGGTCTCCCAACAGACATTCTACTGACTATCAAAAGCCTCAATCTTAAAACTTAATGTAACCTTAACCCTACCACTCTACTAATATTTTACTAACACGCTGGTGAGAGTTAGTAGATACTGTATGTCGGTGCAACATTACTTATAGTCAACAGAATGTGTTAAAGCAAACATCAAAACAAAGTGAAACCAAAGATGTAGTATGTGAACAGAGTCATAAGCCAATAATAGTGTAATTGTCACGAATTCGGTTCATGGACTTCCGTTTATTCACCACCAGATGT
>NW_015505284.1:1613024-1645706 GCF_001515645.1 Sinocyclocheilus grahami | reverse complement strand
TTGCACACTGCCCTGATTGCACTCATTGCACACAGCTGTTTCTAATTACCTCATTCACTATATAACACCCACTCTAACCACCTTTCTCTGCTGAGTATTGTTTAGCCTGTACCCCTTTCCGAGTCTCCGTGCCTTGCCTTGCCTTGCCTTGCCTTGCCTTGCCTTGCCTTGCCTTGCCTTGCCTTGCCTTGCCTTGCCTTGCCTTGCCTTGCCTTGCCTTGCCTTGCCTTGCCTTGCCTTGCCTTGCCTTGCCTTGCCTTGCCTTGCCTTGCCTTGCCTTGCCTTGCCTTGCCTTGCCTTGCCTTGCCTTGCCTTGCCTTGCCTTGCCTTGCCTTGCCTTGCCTGTTTTTGATCTTTGCCTGTTTTCTTGGATTTCTCCCTCTCGACTCGCCCCTGTGATTCTGTCTGTTTATCGGTGACCTACGCTAGCCCTGTGACTATTCTTGTGTTTTGCCCGCCATATAGCTGTTTGCCAGTGTTTTGACCCTGCCTGTTTACCACGTCTCTTAAATAAAGCCTGCAGATGGATCCACATGTCTCGTGTCTTGTCAGCCCCGTTACAGTAATAGAGGCACATGAAATGTTCTGGGTTTGATTTAAATTAAGCTTTGCCAACAGTATACAATATGTATCATAATGCTGATCACCACAACAAATAATTTGATAACATTTTTGCACGTCTCGGTTGGAGAAAAAAGTATCCTTAGTTACATATCTATATTTTTGTAAGTGAATCTCTTGTAAATTAAGTAATTCTGCATACAGTAACATTCCTGTAAGTAAATTTTGGTCCCACTTTATAATAGGTGTCTTTAACTACATGTACTTTATTTTACTTCCAGTATGCAAAATAAATAAATAAATAACTGCTACCTATTCTGTTCATTTTGAATTGCAAATCACTTGTTGAAGTGCTATTGAAGTGGTGTACAGTTAAGTTTATCGACTGATTTGGTTAAGCTTAAGGGTTGGTTAAGATGTGAGGGTACTGTAGACAGTGAAATTGAAGTGATGTAACTACATAAATTATTACAGATATAAATTCAGATATTTTTTCAGTATTTCTAAATATAAGTACAATGTAAAATATACAGGTATGTACACAATTGTGCATGGTATTAGATGATTAATTTAAATTAAGTACATAGTAGTTTAAGACACAATGCGAAGTGGGTCAAAAATGTATATAATTCTAGTAAGTAGACAAGAAAGAGAAAGTAATTTTGACCTTCAGCCTGCATTTGGACAAAGTATCCCAGCGTGAGCGCCATGGTCTGCGAGTCCACTGTGTTCAGAAGCTTGGCTGCAGATGTGCCTAGCAGTGGGGTCCCGTTTTGCTGGACGTAGTAGGTCATCTCAGCTGGGTTTTTTGGCCCATGTACATGTCTGATACTAACCATCTGAATACAATGAAACACAGCTTGATCACTTCCTGTAGGCACATTTTCATTTGGTAAACCTTAAAAGTTGAATATTTTCCATCAAATAACCTACAGGAGGGAGACTGGGGGTGTGGTGACACTGTAAGAGTAATTAATTAGAAATGAGCAACAGGGGTGAAATCCCTATCATGCATGATAACAGAAGTACTTGTAGAGTATAAGTTTTTGTGTGAAAATTTAAAGCAATTGTTGCTGGTTTATAATTGGATTTGTGCCGAAATTCAAAGAGAAATTCTGTCCATGTTACACCCTACCCACTCCACCTACTGTTACAAAGTTGCATACAATACAATACAAATGTTGCATTGATTCTGGAAAACAGATTCACATAACCTAATTAATAAAGTAAGAAATTACTAAAGTTGGGTCCAATTAGGCTATGAGTAATTTCTTATGGCATGTGAATATGTTTTCTAATTATTTGTTCGTAATTACTTTGCTAAATTAGCACTTTCAATTCTATTAGGTCGTACCTGGACAGTGTAACTGCCCACTGTTGTTGCCCGCTTGAAGCGGACGCCTTGCTGGTGAGCTACCATGAAGAGCTCAGCCAACCGCTCCTCCATCAGACTAGCAAAACTGTGGTACTGTCCTTCTAGAGAGGAGTTTTCCACATCCTGAATCACTGCAGAGACGTGGAGAGATGTTACAGTTTTTACACAAAATCTTTACTTGTCACACAATTTCTGAAACCTGACACTCAAACACCAGAACCACACACACCAAATCTGCAAAACCATACACTAATTCTCGGCCTTTGACTCAGTTTTCAATTTCATAAAACACTTTTTGCAAAACACACACAATTCTCTATGTAACAAACAGCAATCTAACAGGAATTAATATTATAGCAAAGGTGTTTGCAAATATGTTTAAGATATTTTGAATGCAGTGCTTCATTTTGCAAGAGATGTGAGGCATTTTGTTCTGGGGTACTCTCCAAAATGGCGGAAGACGGTAACTCGGGGAGAGGAATTGCTGAATAAATTATGTTATTATTGTTTTCTTTGCGCACAAAAAGTATTCTCATATAGCTTCGTAAAATTATGGTTGAACCCCTGATGTCACATGGACTATTTTACCGATGTCCTTGCTATGTTTCTGTGCGTTGATCGTGGTAATATCCTTGCGGTCTATGGAGGGTCAGAGAGCTCTCAGTTCCCTTTCAGTCAGTAACGTTCAACGTTACGTCAGTGACTGACAAATTGGGATCTCGCTAGAGAGACCAATCACTTTCGAGTGTTAACAAAACAAGCCAAAAAGAGTTGGCATGCGATCTTTGCGTCACGCACCCAGCCCCGCAGCGCGGGTATATAAGGAGAGCGTGTGCAGTCGCACATTCACCTTTTCGCTTCGGAGCCGAACCTTTCAGCTTGTGTCTTCAACCAAGCAAGAGTGTCTGAAAGACAGCATTTCACAGTGTCGGTGTTACGGCGCATCAGCGGTGGTTGCTGGTCCAGTGCTGCTGCCTTTGGTGTTGGATGTGGGCTGCAGCTCGTCAAACTGCGGTCGCGCCGCGGCCTCTCCTGGGCGCTTCAACACTTCCTTCTTTCTAAAAGAGCAAATCTAAAAGAGTCTTTTTAAAGATGGCCTTCCACTCGTGTGTTTCTAGATGTGGTCGCTACCTGGCTCCATCTGATGGTCACGATCGCTGCATCTCGTGCCTGGGCTTTGAGTACGCTGAGGCAGCGCTCATGGATGAATCATGTTCTCATTGCCTGGCTAGTGCTCCCCAGACCGTCTCGCTGGCTCACGAGAACCATCAAACTCGGCTATGCGATCCAGTTTGCCCAGCATCCTCCCAATTTCAGGGGCATTCGGTTCAACTCTGTGCCGAACAAGGATGCTCCCATCTTGCGAGCTGCAATCGCAGTCCTGCTGGTGAAGGACGCGATAGAGTCAGCCGATATGAAGTCGGGGTTTTACAGCCCCTACTTCATTGAACCCAAGAAAGGCGGTGGGTTACGACCAATCCTGGACCTGTGCGTTCTGAACGGAGCCCTTCACAGGCTCCCGTTCAAGATGTTAACGCAGAAACATATTTTTCGATGTGTTCATCCGCACGATTGGTTTGCAGCGATCGACCTGAAGGACGCGTACTTTCATGTTTCGATCCTCCCTTGACACAGGCCGTTTCTCCGCTTCGTGTTCGAGGGGCGAGCATATCAGCACAAGGTCCTCCCCTTCGGGCTGTCCCTGTCACCTCGTGTCTTCACCTAGGTCGTGGAGGCAGCCCTCGTCCCGTTGAGGGAAAGAGGCATTCGCATTCTCAACTACCTCGACAACTGAGCCCCTACTTCATTGAACCCAAGAAAGGCGGTGGGTTACGACCAATCCTGGACCTGTGCGTTCTGAACGGAGCCCTTCACAGGCTCCCGTTCAAGATGTTAACGCAGAAACATATTTTTCGATGTGTTCATCCGCACGATTGGTTTGCAGCGATCGACCTGAAGGACGCGTACTTTCATGTTTCGATCCTCCCTTGACACAGGCCGTTTCTCCGCTTCGTGTTCGAGGGGCGAGCATATCAGCACAAGGTCCTCCCCTTCGGGCTGTCCCTGTCACCTCGTGTCTTCACCTAGGTCGTGGAGGCAGCCCTCGTCCCGTTGAGGGAAAGAGGCATTCGCATTCTCAACTACCTCGACAACTGGCTCATACTGGCCCAGTCTCGAGCACAGCTGTGCGAACACAGGGACGTGGTACTCAGCCACATCAGCCGGTTGGGGCTTCGGGTCAACTGGGAAAAGAGCAAACTCTCCCCCGTGCAGAGGATCTCTTTTCTCAGTATGGAGTTGGACTCGATCAGTCTAAAAGCACGCCTCTCAGTAGAGTGCGCTCATTTGATGCTGAACTGCCTGGAGTCATTTCAGCGCAGGAGGGCGGTCCCACTGAAACAGTTTCAGAGGTTCCTGGGGCATTTGGCATCTGCTGCCGCTGTTACGCCACTTGGATTGCTTCACATGAGACCGCTTCAGCGTTGGCTTCACGACGAGTCCCGAGATGGGCATGGCAATGCCTGGCACTCACCAGGTCTCAGTCACCCCGTCCTGCCGCAAGACCTTCAGCCCGTGGTCGGACCTAGCCTTTTTTCGGGCAGGAGTTCCCCTAGTACAAGTGTCCAGGCATGTTGTTGTCTCAACAGATGCCTCTGCCATGGGCTGGGGTGCCATGTGCAACGGGTGTGCCGCATCGGGGACACCTGGACAGGGCCTCGTCTGCAGTTGCATATCAATTGCCTCGAGTTGCTAGCAGTATGGCTTGCTCTGAGCCGCTTCAAATCGCTGCTAGACGACAAGCACGTACTGGTCCGGAAGGACAATACTGCGACCGTTGTGTACATCAACCACCAGGGTGGTCTACGGTCCCGTCGCATGTTGCAACTCACTTGCCATCTCCTCCTTTGGAGTCAGAAGCATCTGAGGTCGCATTGAAGGAGGAGCCCTTCGAACATCTGCAGTCAGTAGAACTTAAGTTTCTGTCTTTAAAGACAGTGCTCCTCACTGCACTGGCTTCGGTCAAGAGGGTGGGGGACCTGCAGGCATTTTTGGTCGACGACACGTGCCTGGAATTCGTACTGGCCGACTCTCACGTTGTCCTGAGACCCCGGCCCAGATATGTGCCCAAAGTTCCCACCATGCATTTCAGGGATCAGGTGGTGAACTTGCAAGCGCTGCCCCGGGAGGAGGCAGACCCAGCCATTGCTCTGCTCTGTCCTGTTCGCACTTTGTGCATTTACGTGGACCGCACGCAGAGCTTCAGGACCTCAGACCAGCTCTTTGTCTGCTTTGGAGGACAGCAGAAGGGAAATGCTGTCTCCAAACAAAGACTTGCCCACTCTGATAGTGGAGGCTATAGTCTTGGCATACCAGGCCCAATGTTTACCGTGCCCCCTCGGAGTGAGAGCACACTCTACGAGTGGAGAGGCATCTTCTTGGGCATTGGCGCTGGGCGCCTCGATAGCAGACATCTGTAGAGCTGCCGGCTGGGCGACACCTAACATGTTTGCGAGATTCTATAATCTCCATGTAGAGCTCGTGTCCTCTCGTGTACTTAACTCAGAGGGTCAGTAACACCGGACCCACTCGGTGTCGATCATGCTTGCTGCGCCATTCCCCTCTACGGACCAGATATGTGTACTTAAGTGCTTCTCAGTTAAGTTTCCCTTTTGGTGAACCATATTGAAGTTCCTCCCGCACCCTCGGCGGTCAGGCGTGGCGGAGCGCCAGACGCCAGGTCCAGCACTCGTGTGTATGCCCAAGGTCAGCCTTGTGCTGGGCTAGGTGCCCGTGTGTAGTGATTCCCCCGTCGGGTGATCCCACATGTGTATTCTTCCACAGTACAGCTTCCCTCTTGGTAAGCCCGTGTCTTCCCTAGCAGAGATTTCTCTGTGGTCTCTGCTGCGTAGTGATCTCACCCCAGGTGGGCTGAGTCTACTGCAGGGACTTCCATATGTAGCACTGCCCTATGGCCAGTTCATATGTGTAACTTCCACATGATACCTCCTATACGCAGGATCTTACTTACCCTAGTTCCCCTACTTGGGTACGCTTTCCCAGTGTTATCCAATATCCCACTGTGTGGAACGGCAGTGGCGGATACCTCTGCCTAAGGCCTGTCCTATCTTCCACCCCAACTGGCGTGGGGGAACTTGCCGGCTTTCGCAGGGCACTGGATGGGGTCAGCAATAGTAGCGTTTTCCATTGTCCACCCCAACTGGCGTGGGGGAACTTGCCGGCTTTCGCAGGGCAATGGATGGGGTCAGCAATAGTAGCGTTTTCCATTGGGATCCCAATACGTCAGTCACTGACGTAATGTTGAACGTGACTGACAGAAAGGGAACGTCTCGTTACATATGTAACCCTCGTTCCCTGAAGGAGGGAACGGAGGCGTTATGTCCCGTCGCCACAGTTGCTGTACCACCGCTGTACGGCCGAGGCATACTGTCTTGGCTCCTCAGCGAAAAACTGAATGTGCGACTGCAAGCGCTCTCCTTATATACCCGCGCTGCTGGGCGGAGTGCGCGACACAAAGATCGCACGCCAACACTTATTGGCTTATTTTGTTAACACTCGAAGGTGATTGGTCTCTCTAGTGAGATCCCAATTCGTCACTCACTGACGTAACGTCACCGTTCCCTCCTTCAGGGAACGAGGGTTGCATACGTAACCGAGACGATTCCATCTAAAATATCTTAAAGGGATAGTTCACCCAAAAATTAACCCTATTATTTACTCACCCTCAAGCCATCTTAGGTGTATATGACTTCCTTCTTTCAGATGAATCCAGTCGGAGTTATATAAAAAAATTGACTTTGATCTTCCAAGCTGTTTAATGGCACTCAGCGGGTGTTGCAGTTCATCAGTCCAAAACAAGTGAAATCGCATCCATCCATAATAAAAAAGTGCCTCACACGGCTCCAGGGGATGAACAAAGGCCTCCTGTAGCGAATCGATGTGTTTTTGTAAGAAAAATATCCATATTACGATATCGTATATCATATATCATATATACGATAAACGTAATAATCACTTTAATCTAGCTTGTGCCAACAGTTGTACACGGAAGCAGCTCTGGGAGGATGACGTAAGATGCCGGTGTTGCGCATGCCTCGGTGAGTCTCGTGAAAACCAACGTTTGTTTACAGGAGCAAAGGAAGCAAAGTTTCCTTACTTTAGCAAAGGAAAGCCAGTCTCCTCTTGGCTTATATCGAAATTCTCCGACATTCTTCTTAACAAATCCTTGTTTTGTACTTCTAATTCGTGACCGTTGTTTTGTTTTGATCTCTCCCCTGTGCTTCCGCGTTCGTCACTTCTGAGCGGTGCATGCACAACGGCGACATCCTACGTCATCCCCCCAGAGATGCTTCCATGTACAACAGTGAATCATTTTAATCTATTTTGCTGAAACTATGACCAAAACTATTAAAAAACAAAACAAATGTCGAAAATACCAAAAAACATTTTTTTAATTTTTAGATGTATTATCATCTGTTAATTTAAACATGTATCATACAAAATTTTGAACAAAATACAAAATTTCTAGTTTAGTTCATTTTAAGCATTGTAGGCAGTTATTCAACAGCAGGTAATCACTGTGCTGATATTCTGAACAACAGCACAATGTGCCAGACAACCTGGACCTCCTGGTATACCTCCCTTTTGCACAGACGTGTCGATGTACTTATTGCTCAACAGGAAGTTGGAGAGCCTCTTAGCCACGATGCTAAAGAAGATTTTGCTCTCCACACTGAGCAAGGATATAACCCGAAACTGGTCGATATTCTCAGACTTCTCCTCTTTTGGTATACACACTGCCTCAGCATACCTCCATGGCTGGGCGATCTGCTGTATTCGATCAAAAGGGTGCTTCTACTAAATACTGAGCAAAGGGTCTGAATACTTAGGACCATGTGATATTTCAGTTTTTCTTTTTTAATAAATCTGCAAAAATGTCAACAATTCTGTGTTTTTCTGTCAATATGGGGTGCTGTGTGTACATTAATGAGGAAAAAAAATTAACTTAAATGATTTTAGCAAATGGCTCCAATATAACAAAGAGTGAAAAATTTAAGGGGGTCTGAATACTTTCCGTACCCACTGTATATAATTGTAATCTTTATTATAGATTATATGTAAATTCTGTATCCTTTACCAACACTTTTCCCTAAAGGAATATAAAAGGAAATAAAAAGTGTTACAATTGCATATGTTACATCCTATTTGTATAACTGAGGAATGCCAGGGAGAACTTACGCTCCCCCCAAAAAAAGAACAGAACAAAACAAAAACCTCCTCATTTGAAATACAAAATAAATAAAGGTAAAATAAAGGTAATTTGAAGTTTAGGCCCTCCCACCTGTACAGTGAGACCGCTGTGTGAGTTCATCAATATGGCCTCTGCTTCAGCAAAAGCATTCTCCAGTCTCTGCTCCATCATCTGAGTAAATCGGCAGGACTTGAGGTCATCTCCTGGCCCTACAAACCTCAGAACTACACACACATACAACAACGATATGCACATAGAAGAAACCAAATGAAAAGAAGTTGCTGAAACATGCAGAACTCCGTTATGTGCACTGCACAAACATTCTCTGAACAGTACGATTCTCAAAAGAACTTTATTGTATTATGCTGTGGCATTGCTGAATGCTTGATTCTGATTCAAGATGTAATTAAGCAACATCACAGGAGCAAAACTGCTGTTTCATGAATATCAGCCCAGCATTGAATCAGCCCAGCCCATCGGCTGGGGGCAGGACTATCTACACTACTAATTGTAATAGTAACATTTCAGAATAAGGTCTCGTTCTGTATCGCGTATCTTGTCAGTGTCTGCGCTTGCTTGACCATTTGTTGTGGAAAAAATAAGGAAAGTGTGTCCAGCTGAATTAACTTGCCTTGTAGTACATTAAATGATAACTATATATCGAATTTGATCTTTTAATTGCACTTAATGCATCTTAATACATTAAGCCATGTTAAGTGTTTATGTTTTTCTACAGGAGGAAAACGTTAACGAGAGACTTTGTGCATTGCGTTCATATTCTGCTGTTCTGTGGCCACAGATTTGTGGGTCTTGCCTTTTTCTTGCAGGACCCTGTACGTTATAGTATAAAATTGGTTTTAATCGTTTAATCACCACCACGGCTTCTTGTCTCCATTGGCAAAATGCACGATTTGTGTCGATTGCAAGTGACGTGGCAGGTATCGGAGAGTGCAAGTGACGATTGCAAGTGACTTTGTAATTTAGTTTCTTTTTTCTTGTCTTCACCACCTGGTTACTGTTGTAAAATGTTGAGAGATTCAAACAAAAAGTAATCAATAAATAGAACAAAAAAAAGACTGCAAGTGACGTCGCTAGCGGAAGCGCAAGTGTCTGAGAGTGCAAGTCTGAGAGTGCAAGTGCAAGGCTGCAGCCAGACCCTTCTCAGTTAATTTAGTATTTTGTTAGATGGGTATAAAAAAGCTTAGTTTACCGCGGCAGCCATCGCATGATGGCCTCCTCGTGTGAAGACCGAAGAGTGTAAAGACCATCGAATCTACCGTGCGACCCCACCGGGCAGGGACACCGGCAAAGGATAAGTATCGCTTTTTAATTCTCCTCTTTCCTACTACATGTTTCACTTCTGTTTCAGTTTTTATAACCATTTCTTAGTATGTGTAAGTAAGTTGTTGTTTTTAGCATGCAAGTTTGGCAGTGTTATTTTTTAGGATTACTGATAAACTACTTTCGTTTGATTTGTATTATTTGTATTTGTTATTTATTTTAATTTTAGTTAAATTATGTCTGAATTTATTATGCCTGTATAGGTCTATTTATTAAGTTTTAGTTTTATTTAATTTGAGTTATTTTAATACTTCAACAAACTAAATGGAAATGAAATAAAATATATATTGAATTTATAAATGTGTATGTATATATATATATATACAGTGTGTGTGTGTGTATGGTTATACATACACATATATGTAGTTGTTTTATTGGTGTTTGGCTTAGTGTTATGTTAGAATTATTATTATACTATTATACCTTTTGTTCTTTAATATTTTGAATTGTTTTTAGCTTTATCTTTTGTTTTTCATTTAAATGTTAAGTTTTGAAATTTTGTTGTACGCATTTGTCATTTTTATTTAATTTCTTTATTTTTAAAATGTGTATAAGTCGTATTTATAAAGTTTTAGCTTTTAGTTTTGGATCTGTTTTTAGTTGTTTTAATACTACAATTGATTGCTTCTGTTGTCCTTATTTGTAAGTCGCTTTGGATAAAAATGATAAAGTCTGCTAAATGATAAAAATTTTTTTATATATATATATATATATATATATATATATATATATATATATATAAATTCCCAGGGGATGTGAATAATTGCTTTAATGTTATGTTCTTACATTACAAAAGTATGGCTAAATCCAAACCCCTGTAGTTCCTTCAATCAACAATTTGATGAGCCACAAACTTTTTAGCTCTCCCCGGATTGCTTCCAACATGAGGACTGCATTGACATCAAAGCTTTTATCTTGGGACAAACAGGCAGAAAAAGCTCAGTAACTGAAAAACCTAAGATGTAACTGAGTGGTGACTACTAGCAGTATTCTGTTTCCATTTTCACCCAATTTATTTTTTCTTCTCCTATAGTAAGGTTTGACTCTGCCTGACAATGATTGTGTGTTTGGTTTAATAGGTGTCAGTATTTAGCAGATTAGCCTAGCTTCCCTTGACTAAAATAAGACATACAGTTTTCACTAAGGGACACATCTGAAGTAAACGTATATTAAAATGAGAAAGAGAAGATGGAAAGCAATAGACACAAATACAGCAAAAAAGCTGCTGAAAACAAGATATATAACACGGATGCTTAGCCCCTGCTGGTGAATTACACCATTATGTGTGCAAAACAAATCTTTTAACCAGGGATGGATATTCTTAATGATACAATTTGTGTGCAACATATATACAGCAATAAATAAATATTTATATTATAGTAGATGTTTTATCTTTTTGGAGTGATCAAAACCATGTGCAAAAGGATTTATATTTTTCTTGCACTTTCAGAGCAATCAGTCACATGGGTTTTACACTCTGGTTATTGGCTAAAACACTAACTCTGCAGGTATAATAAAATTTCAGTATGGGTTTGCTAATGTTAAGAGAAGGATGTATGACTGAAGGGGTTGGATTTAGAGGGTAGATATTGTGGTAGTTATATCAAGACATCAAACATTGCTTAAAAAAAATGTAATTTGTGTTGGTGCGTACTTGATGCAGAACATACTGTAAACGATGACTGTGTTATAAATTCATGAAGTGCAAACCTTAGCCTGAACCGTGCTGTCGTTCAAGGCCTTCTTCAGAGCTTGAGTAAACCCTCGAGGGAGATTCTGCTTCAAAATACTGTCTAGACGACTCCTCCGTAACTGTACGGACAACACTGTCATTGACAGGGGAAAAAATGAAGTGAAAATGCATTGAAAAATATAAGGTTATCAATTACATTGTAAATTCTGTGCTCACTGAAATTTACAGTAGTGGTGTAGTCAGGATCAGTTCATCCAATGACCTGTTTACACCTGGTATTAAGATGTTTAAGAATCCTTTACCATTGTCTCCTTTTACGCTCATAACTAAATTGCATGAGCTTATTTTGCAATATTAGATTTAAAGATCAGAAAAACCCCATACATACACCCACCTATAGACTCTTCCCTCAAAGAAATTGAAATAAATAGTGAACAAAAGAGACTGATTAAAAAACAGGTATAAACACAAATGTGTCTCCTCAACTTGTTATGACCCGATCAACCAAAATGCATCTTAATATCAGCTGTAAACAGGGCCCAAGTCAAGACCAGAAGAAGGTTAAATTTAAGTCAAGACCTAGTACACATGCTCCCAAATCCATCATGGAAATATGCTCTTGGACTCGAGATCAAGTCAATTATTGAGTAATGTAACACTGATTCAGTAGCACCTACATGAGCTGTCATGATAACAAATAGCTTTCAACATTAATTAAACATGTGCATGTAGATTTATTCAGCATGAATGATGACAGCAGTGGCAGATGACAGTAAATGTTGTAGTACTTGAAACTGAACTCAATCTTGTCTTGTCAATGACTTGGGAACATGTGGACTTAACTAGGAATCAACCACTTCTGGTCTCAGTCTTGACTCAGACTTGAATGATTACCACACTGATTTAAAGTACAACAATTTTCTGTAATTTCATAAAGATCACCATTTGATCTGAGCAATCACACCTGTTTTTATCCACATCTTGTCAGTGATGTTACATCTTAGCATTGAGGCCTCAGTAGCAGCAGCTCTTGGAATTCCTAAAGTGCTTTTTGAAGGGTCCAACTTAGCGCTCTGTGAGGTGGAGTCAGGCAGGATTCTAGTTGTTGTTTTAGGAAATTGTGTAGTTGTAGTTCTTATTGTCATTGACAGGGGAAAAAATGAAGTGAAAATGCATTGAAAAATATAAGGTTATCAATTACATTGTAAATTCTGTGCTCACTGAAATTTACAGTAGTGGTGTAGTCAGGATCAGTTCATCCAATGACCTGTTTACACCTGGTATTAAGATGTTTAAGAATCCTTTACCATTGTCTCCTTTTACGCTCATAACTAAATTGCATGAGCTTATTTTGCAATATTAGATTTAAAGATCAGAAAAACCCCATACATACACCCACCTATAGACTCTTCCCTCAAAGAAATTGAAATAAATAGTGAACAAAAGAGACTGATTAAAAAACAGGTATAAACACAAATGTGTCTCCTCAACTTGTTATGACCTGATCAACCAAAATGCATCTTAATATCAGCTGTAAACAGGGCCCAAGTCAAGACCAGAAGAAGGTTAAATTTAAGTCAAGACCTAGTACACATGCTCCCAAATCCATCATGGAAATATGCTCTTGGACTCGAGATCAAGTCAATTATTGAGTAATGTAACACTGATTCAGTAGCACCTACATGAGCTGTCATGATAACAAATAGCTTTCAACATTAATTAAACATGTGCATGTAGATTTATTCAGCATGAATGATGACAGCAGTGGCAGATGACAGTAAATGTTGTAGTACTTGAAACTGAACTCAATCTTGTCTTGTCAATGACTTGGGAACATGTGGACTTAACTAGGAATCAACCACTTCTGGTCTCAGTCTTGACTCAGACTTGAATGATTACCACACTGATTTAAAGTACAACAATTTTCTGTAATTTCATAAAGATCACCATTTGATCTGAGCAATCACACCTGTTTTTATCCACATCTTGTCAGTGATGTTACATCTTAGCATTGAGGCCTCAGTAGCAGCAGCTCTTGGAATTCCTAAAGTGCTTTTTGAAGGGTCCAACTTAGCGCTCTGTGAGGTGGAGTCAGGCAGGATTCTAGTTGTTGTTTTAGGAAATTGTGTAGTTGTAGTTCTTATTGTTGTCCTAGGTGTTTTGGAGTGTCGTTTAGCAGCAGATGATTGGGTAGTGCTAATCTGGTTTGTGGTTGTTGTAAAGGGGATGCTGGTTGTGGTAACAGTATTGCTGTTAAATATTGTAGGTTGAGACACAATAGTGCTTGCATTGTCTGGTCGTTCTCGTTGTGTGTCCACAGATGTAGCTGAAGATCTATTGGGTGTAGCAGTGTTTTTCTGCTCAGGCGAAATCAATCTGCTAGAATCAGGGTCTGCAGCTCTGGATGTGGCTGCAGGTGCCACCAGCTCAGGTATCCACTGAAACTCTGAAACAACAAAACACTTGAGATGAGAAAGGTGTGAGGTGACTGTAGAAAATCTGAGGACAAAGATGGTGAAGTGATGATTATAATGATGGTGATGACAGTGATTGATAATGTTAACGGGATACTTCACCCAAAAATTGTGTTCACTGTCATTAATTACTCACCCTTATATCGTTCTAAACCTGTAAGACATTCGTTCATCTTCGAAACACAAATTAAGATATTTTTGATGCATTCCGAGAGCTCTCTGACCCTCCCAGAGACAGCAAGGATCCGTACACGATCAAGGGTCAGAAACGTAGCAAGGAGATCGTTAAAATAATCCATGTGACATCAGTGGTTCAACCGTAAATTTACAAAGCTACGAGAATACTTTTTGTGTGCAAAGGAAACAAAAATAACGAATTTATTCAACAATTCATCTCTCCCTATAAAGTCACCCTATAGCGCCATTTTGGAGAGTATCACATACGTAAACAATGTATGCTGTTCTGAGTCAGCAGTTTACGTTGTTTACGCTTTGATCTGAATGTAAACAACGTATCCGCGTACATACGTTGTTTATGTATGTGATACTCTATTAAATGTGCTATAGGGTGATGCAGAGGAGACGAATAGTTGAATAAAGTCGTTATTTTTGTTTTCTTTGTGCACAAAAAGTATTCTTGTAGCTTCGTAAAATTACGGTTGAACCACTGATGTCACATGGATTATTTTAACGATCTCCTTGCTACGTTTCTGTGCATTGATCGTGGTAATATCCTTGCTGTCTATGGGAGGGTCAGTGAGCTCTCAGAATGCATCAAAAATATCTTAGATATTTAAAAAATTGTGTTCCCGAAGATGAATGAAGGTCTTACGGGTTTGGAATGACACGAGGGTGAGTAATTAATTACAGAATTTTCATTTGTGGGTGAACTATCCCTGTAACAATGACAATATTAATTGCATAACGGTAATGTAATAAGGTCAGTGATATTTAATGTCAGTAATCAGAGATATGTATTTGCTCTAACGGCATATATTTTCAGCATCTAACATAAAGGCATTTTAAGTGTGAACAAATCAAATGTTTATGAATCTTTTTTACATCAAATACATCAAATACTGATTTAATGTGATTAATATGGTTGAAAAAATATATGTGAAACAGGCATCAAAGAAATGTTGGAGCTGATTTGACAGCCTTTATAAGACAGCTACTTCATTTACCTGGAAAGGTTTCCTAAAAAAAATCACAGCAACAGTAATACTTAAGTAATAAGATCATAGGTGTGTGTTTATAGAATATTTTACAACGGCTTTGAATTTAAATGTATGGTAACACTTTATTTCGATAGTCCACTTTAGACATTCTATTAACAGCAAGTAACTATGCAACTACATGTCAACTAGCAGTTAGTAGAGTATTAGTAGACTGTCTGCTTAATATCTTCTAACACTTTCTTTGTCAACTTATTCTACTAACCCTAAACCTACACTGTCTACTCTGAGAGTTAGTAGACGTGTAGATGCAAATTAATGAGAATTAGTTGACATGTAGTTGATATGTAGTTACAAAGTTACTTATAGTCAGTAGAATGTCTAAAGTGGACTATCGAAATAAAGTGTAACCAAATGTATTTACTAGTAAACATGTATAATACAAATATAATATAGTGGACATTTTCTAAAGCTTTCCATACATAAAAGTTTTAACCCAATCTTACAGGAAATCATAACTATTTTATGAAGCTGAGATTTTGTTTTTTGTTTTCATACAAAAACATACGATTTATAGGGGGAAAAAGTAAGTGTGAATGTCCACCCCTAACCCCACTCTTAAACATACCTGCCACTGGCAGATTGTACGAAAATGTACTAACAAGATCATACAAATTCACACGAATCAGCCACCAATTCAGCAACACAAAACTTTTCTTGTTCTTTATTGAAAACTTTTGTTTCAGATGCTGTAAATAAGTCCATATTGCACATTTCAGCTTATGTGCAGTAAAAACATTGCATATGAAAAGTTGCTTTTTTTTGCCTGAGATTAAGTTGAGTTTTAAAGTAAATTATATTTTATTTAGGAAAATAAAGGTGGAGGCCTCAGGTTTACAAGTACAGTATAACAAAAGCATGATCATTATTGATATTTCTATGAATAGCATCTGATTCGAGGTGCCTCCAGAATACCTATTATATCACAGTCATCTTATAAACACATCAGTTATGAAAGACATGTCTATCTCAGAATAAATGTGCAAGTAAGCCCATTTTCAACTAAAATGTACTATTTACATATTTATACATCAATGCTATCATGGAATCCTAGATATTGTCTATCTCTCTGCCATGTACTGCAATGGGAGACATTATGTAATTCTCTTTTCTTTGAAGTATTTTGAAGAGGGATTCAGTCTGATCAAAGTGCCTAGTCACTGCATTGTCACTGGCACAGTGCCTAGTCACTAGCATGAAGTGAGTCATTTCTGATCAGGGTTTTGATATAAAAACAGTATAAATACCTTGAGTGTTCAATGACCCTACAACTCTCTATGGACCTGGCAGCCTGTTCATTTTGATCCTTTGAACTGGGAGTCGTCTCTACAAGGAGATGTCATCAACAAACTGACCAGGTTTGCCATTAGTCTTTTCTCTAAGTGCATTTCCAGGTAGCTTTGTTTGGGTCATTAAATAAATAATTTACAGCAAATGCATCAAGAATGTGCTTCAGGTTGAGAATACATGCTTCAGGTCGACTACCTGCAGAAAACATGCAATTGCTTCAGAACACTGAAGAAGGGTGTGTCATAATGTAGCTTGACCTTGTGTACAGCATTAGAATTGTTAGAATAGAATTATTTAAATGCTGTGTTCTAGATAAATAAACTGAAAACTTTGATTCTGCACTCAAGTCAAGGAGTAGATGTATTGTAAGAGGGGTGTGGAATGTTTTTAAATATTGTTCTACATTTAAATATCTCACACTGGCTACGTTTACATGCACAATTTTTGGTTCAATCAGACTGAATTAATTCCGATTGATGAATCTGAATGTAGTGTTTACATGAATGCTAAATAAAGTGATCGGGTTGATGTGCGTGTTTATATGTCAGAAGCTTCAAATCGGAATACATTTTTTTGACATGCGCACACTGCACAAACACAAAGTTTGCACATAATAACTACTCTCATACACGGCTTCTTTATTTGTTTTTAACAGCAGAATTAGTATTTATTAATTTATGGATAAATATGCATTTAAACCGCTGTGCCGTGCTGCTCATATTTATCACGCAGTAAAATGCCCCTCCCCGCGCCCAAAACGGGTTGCCTGTGGATGAGAATCCAAAACAAGGACTGGTGGGAGGTTGTCCTGCTCCACTTCACAGTTGCCAAGTGAAAGGAGAGTTCCCTTTCATAGGTTCACTTATGAACGTTGCGATGACATCATCGTTATGGGAATACCTCCGGTGTGACGAATGTCTGAAGCCCTTATACCATCACGCCAATTCATTGGCCAACAGCGCTTAGCACCGCCCTGAGCATACGTCACGTATGCTTATATATGCGTGCTGTGCGCTATTTCATCAGATTTTAATTCCTTCAGGAAGCGAATCCTCTGTTGACCGTCGGAAAGAGATTCTTGTGTTGTAAGCCATCTATTTATCTAGAGCAGTTTACTCCTCTAAAGCGGACACAATGAGTTTTCCGGTATGTATGGATGCATGTTACACGGACTCATGAGGAAACAGGCAGGAAGACCGCTTCGCGGCCTTTATCTATTGTTGTATCCATGATATCTGTGTTTGTAAGTAAAGTTGCGCTCTGGGCTCGCTCTCTTTCTGAGGAAGGAGAGATGTTCGTTCAACTCCCGCTGTTCCAGTTCTGCGGTTGCCGAGGTTTTTCCCCTCTCTCTCTAACGTTACCTGCTGCACTATACTAATGCAGACACGTTCATTTGATTTGGTGCATATGCTTCCAACTCTTGTTTGTGTACTGTTTTTAGACGCAAACTCTGAGGAGTCCTGCTGCAAATGTTTGTTGTGTACTATGATTTTGGCGCTTCGTGCTACCAAGCATTAGTTGCCCAACTACTTCCCTCAGCTCCGCTGCTGCGTTGAGCTGAAACAAGTGGAAGAGCTCACGTGTTTCAGAGTATTCTTATAGCAAGCTATAACAGTGAGCTGGTGTTTTTCCCCTCTCTCTCTAACGATACCTGCTGCGCTGCACTGATGCAGACACTTTCATTTGATTTGGCGCTTACACTTCCAACTCTTGTTCGTGTACTATTTTTAGACGTAGACGTGGCATGAAGTGAGTCTGGGCATTTAAATATGCATTTAAACCGCTATGCCGTGCTGCTCATATTTATCACGCAGTAAAAATGCCCCTCCCCGCGCCCAAAACGGGTTGCCTGTGGATGAGATGACCTCTGTCATTGCCAACAAAGTGTATATAACAAAGTATTGAGATGAAATTTTGTTATTGACCAAATACTTATTTTCCACCATAATTTGCAAATAAATTCTTTAAAAATCCTACAATGTGATTTTCTGGATTTTTTTTTCTCATTTTGTCTCTCATAGTTGAGGTATACCTATGATGAAAATTACAGGCCTCTCTCATCTTTTTAAGTGGGAGAACTTGCACAATTGGTGGCTGACTAAATACTTTTTTGCCCCACTGTATGCATGCTGTGCGCTATTTCATCAGATTTTAATTCCTTCAGGAAGCGAATCCTCTGTTGACCGTCGGAAAGAGATTCTTGTGTCTTGTCCTGCAGCAGATATTTGTTGTGCACTATGATTTTGGCGCTTTGTGCTACCAAGCATTAGTTGCCCGACTATTTCCTTCAGCTCCACTGCTGCGTCGAGCTGAGACAAATAAGTGGATGAGCTCATGGATAAGAGCATTCTTATAGACAAGCCTGCTTATTGAAAGCTATAACGCGGACTCTAGAGTGAGCAGATGGTTTTGCCTATCTCTCTCTCTCTACTTGTGGCACTTGCAGGCACGTTCATTTGAATTGGCGCTTACACTTTCAACTCTTGTTTGTGTACCGTTGTTAGGTGCAGACTCTGAGGAGTCCTGCAGCATATGTTTTGTCATGCACCATAGTCTTGGCGCTTCATGCTACCGAGCGTTGGCTGCTGTGTTGAGCTGGAACATTAAGTGGCAAGCTGTTTTAACATTAATGCTATAATGCAGACGGGTTTTCCTATCTCTCTCTCTCTGCGCTGCACTAATGCAGGCACGTGCATTTGAATTGGTGCTTATGTTTCCAGCTCTTGTTTTGTGTACTGCTTTTAGGCGCAGACCCTAGGAGTCCTGCAGCGGATGTATGTCATGCATTACGGTCTTGGCGCTTCATGCTACCAAGCATTAGTTTGCCCGGCTGTTAATTTTTCTTTCAGCACTGCTGCTGCTTTGAGCTGGAACAATTCAGTGGGCGAGCTCACATATCTAAAGTAAATTCCTATGGCAAGCTGTTTTACACCTAATGCCATAGTGACTCGGGCTGCAGAGTGAGCAGGGTTTTTCCTGTCTCTCTCTACTCCGGCACTGCATTAATTAAGGCACGTACATTGATTTGGCGCTTACGCTTCCAACTCTTGTTCATGTGATTGTTTTTAGGCACGGACTCCACAGCTCATATTTGTCGTGCGCTATGGTTTTTTGACGCTTCATGCTACCAAACACTAGTCTGCCCATCTAATAATTGTTATTCTTTCAGCTCCACTGCTGCTTTGAGCTGGAACAAATAGTAGACTCTGTGCTATGAGCTGGCTCTGTGGAGTTTTGCAACACACATTCGTTGTGCAACATGGTTTTGGGCACTTCAGGCTACCAACACTATTTGCATGACTAATCATTATTCTTCTCATCCCAACTGAGTTGCACTAGGCTGAGCTACTGTGTGAATGAGTTCACGTGTAAGAGTATCTCTTATGGCAAGCTATTAAAGGTGGTGTAAGCGATTTTTCAAAACGCTTTAGAAAACAGATTCGGGCCGACTAGCAAAACAAACTTGTAGCCAATCAGCAGTAAGGGCCATGTCTACTCATGATGTGAAGGAGAGAGCATTCAATGCACAGGATGGACATTAGCGAGCCGAGCGACAGAAAGATAGAGATGGCGGATAAAAAACAAAAGAGGAAAATGTCTGCGGAACAAAAGAAGGCTTAAGGCAATAAGGCAAAAAGTAGGACCCATGTAAATATCGGACCAGCTTTCCAGCACTGGAGAGAACTCAAAGAGCGGAAGGCCTGCGATCGGACGCCGAGGTTGCTTTGTTTCTTCTCGATAGGTGAGTAACACCGTGTCTGCGCCGAGCAGATGGTTTTGCCTATCTCTCTCTCTCTACTTGTGGCACTTGCAGGCACGTTCATTTGAATTGGCGCTTACACTTTCAACTCTTGTTTGTGTACCGTTGTTAGGTGCAGACTCTGAGGAGTCCTGCAGCATATGTTTTGTCATGCACCATAGTCTTGGCGCTTCATGCTACCGAGCGTTGGCTGCTGTGTTGAGCTGGAACATTAAGTGGCAAGCTGTTTTAACATTAATGCTATAATGCAGACGGGTTTTCCTATCTCTCTCTCTCTGCGCTGCACTAATGCAGGCACGTGCATTTGAATTGGTGCTTATGTTTCCAGCTCTTGTTTTGTGTACTGCTTTTAGGCGCAGACCCTAGGAGTCCTGCAGCGGATGTATGTCATGCATTACGGTCTTGGCGCTTCATGCTACCAAGCATTAGTTTGCCCGGCTGTTAATTTTTCTTTCAGCACTGCTGCTGCTTTGAGCTGGAACAATTCAGTGGGCGAGCTCACATATCTAAAGTAAATTCCTATGGCAAGCTGTTTTACACCTAATGCCATAGTGACTCGGGCTGCAGAGTGAGCAGGGTTTTTCCTGTCTCTCTCTACTCCGGCACTGCATTAATTAAGGCACGTACATTGATTTGGCGCTTACGCTTCCAACTCTTGTTCATGTGATTGTTTTTAGGCACGGACTCCACAGCTCATATTTGTCGTGCGCTATGGTTTTTTGACGCTTCATGCTACCAAACACTAGTCTGCCCATCTAATAATTGTTATTCTTTCAGCTCCACTGCTGCTTTGAGCTGGAACAAATAGTAGACTCTGTGCTATGAGCTGGCTCTGTGGAGTTTTGCAACACACATTCGTTGTGCAACATGGTTTTGGGCACTTCAGGCTACCAACACTATTTGCATGACTAATCATTATTCTTCTCATCCCAACTGAGTTGCACTAGGCTGAGCTACTGTGTGAATGAGTTCACGTGTAAGAGTATCTCTTATGGCAAGCTATTAAAGGTGGTGTAAGCGATTTTTCAAAACGCTTTAGAAAACAGATTCGGGCCGACTAGCAAAACAAACTTGTAGCCAATCAGCAGTAAGGGCCATGTCTACTCATGATGTGAAGGAGAGAGCATTCAATGCACAGGATGGACATTAGCGAGCCGAGCGACAGAAAGATAGAGATGGCGGATAAAAAACAAAAGAGGAAAATGTCTGCGGAACAAAAGAAGGCTTAAGGCAATAAGGCAAAAAGTAGGACCCATGTAAATATCGGACCAGCTTTCCAGCACTGGAGAGAACTCAAAGAGCGGAAGGCCTGCGATCGGACGCTGAGGTTGGTTTGTTTCTTCTCGATAGGTGAGTAACACCGTGTCTGCGCCGCAACAGCTAAAGTCTGTCTAGTACACTGGACGCGACAAAGCAACCGTTGAAAATCATTTGAAATTTGTGACAATAAGTCATGAATAGAATGCAGCAGCAGTTTTCTGTCAAGGATTTGTCGTGTTGTGCCACGCCACATCCAGTGTAGACCATAGATATGTATATATATATATATATATATATATATATATATATATGGTGTAGACAGCATCACTGATTATAATGACTTCCATAGTATTTTGTTGCGCATTGGTTTTGCTTTGTTTCACAGAACTAATCGTTGCCTGGGTTGCGTATGTATGTGCGGGGCGGAGCTATCAAAATAGGGGTGAGACCCTTTTGGGGTAGGGGCGTGCTTGTTTTGATGATTTCAAATGTCAACATTGGCTACCAGAAATCGCTTACCCCACCTTTAATGCTCACCATGGTCAGCCTACTTCATGTGATTGATGCAGCACTTTTGCTACCAACACTCACTTCACATGACTGGCTGCATTATGTGACTGCAGCATACATTATTGTGCACTAGAAATGTTGGGTGCTTCATGCTACCAAGCAGTGGTTTGCATGACTAATTACTCTGTTCTTTTCAGCGCCGCTGTTGTATTGAGCTGGAACTTTGTATGAATGTGGGCAACCTATAAGTGTGTTTGCCTCTCTATCAACATCTATAAGTGTGTTTGCCTCTCTATTCCACCGCTTGTTGCGTTTCGGACAGATTTTGACCGATCTCCGCGCCTTAGCTTTTGGAGATCGAGAGGATAGCCCTAAGGCCATTGGTGCAAGAACTATGTTGACATCCAAGTCCCCACTCTTGTGGTTAGTGCTGGCATGCCTGATTTTAATATTTGTTGCTGTTTCAGAGGTTTTTCCCGCAACTCAGGTGTCTCGGGGCCTCATGAGGGAGGATCAAGCTGTCGTATGGTTACACCATCCAGCTTCTATGGCGACCACCCGTTTGGGAGTAACTTTGTCACTTTTAGTGTGACTGGTTTGCATTGATTTGAATTTGTGTCACCTAACCTTATGCTTGGAGTAAGCAATTTCAAGATACTGATGCAGAAGTTCATCCTGTCTCTATCTGAGCCGGAGATTGGTTTGTGACCATCGATCTAATGATGTGTACTTCTGCATCCAGATCGTCAAGAGACACAGGAAGTTCCTCAGGTTTGCCTTTGGAATAAAGCTTGCCAATACTGTATTCTTCCATTTGAACTGGCCTCGAATGCAAGGTGAATGGACTCGTCTCTGGCCCTGTTGTGGCTCCGGGGTGTCTGCGTTTTGAGTTACCTTGACGATTGGCTGATATTAGCTCAATCACACAAACTGTTTGGAGCAGCGTTTCTGGCACTCAAACCGTTCTTACCCAATTGATTGGTTGTCACATTAGGTCAAGGACTGACAACACGGCTGTGGTCTCATACATCGATTGTCAGAGAGGATTACGCTCTCCCCCCTTGTGCAGGTTGGTGAGACGTGTTCTTCTTTGGACGCAGACCAGGTTCCTGTCGATCAGAGCAGTTCATGTCCCGGGTCACTTGAACTCAGGTGTGGACTTACTCTTGAGACAGAGTTGGAAGTGGATTTGTTTGCTTAGAGCATGCGCATTGCCCGCTCTGGTTTCCTTGTCTCCTCTGTCGCCTCTGGGTGTGGACGCTCTAGCTCAAATATGGCCCAGGACCAGTCTTTATGCCTTCCCGTCGACCCGTTTGCTCCCAAACGATTCTGTTCAGAGTAAGGGTGGTCAGAGTGGAACATCTATTGTTGGTGGTGCCGTTTTGGCCCACTCAGACGTGGTTCTCAGAATTGGTAAGTCTGTTAGCCGACCCCCTTGGGAGGTTCCCCTCAGACACGACCTGCTGACTCAGGCTTGGGGCATGATTTGGACATCCCCATCCAGATTTTTGGAACTAATGGGTGTACCCCTGAGCAGAGTTGTAATGTGTTCTGGTCTCTCGGCAGAAATTACAGACACTATTCTTAATTCTAGGGCTCCCTCCACGAGACGCTGTATGCCCTTAAGTGGACACAATCTAGACCCAGTCCATTACCCCGTAGGGTCCTGCCACTCTTAAGGTTTACGTGGCTGCCATATCTGCTGAGGATTACCCATAGAGGTGTTTCAGCGGGATGTCACCCTATGGTTTCCAGTTTCATGCAGGGACAAGACGGCTTAGGCCTTTCCACCTGGCACAGATTATTTTTTGGGACTTATTTTTTGGTTGGATGGCCTGGCAGGCCATCAATTTGAGCTGTCTAAGTCTGTCAGATAACTTTGAACCTTAAGCAGTTTTTTTGGTGATCATATCCTCTCTTAGAGGACTGAGGACATGCAGGCTCTGTCAGCTTCTCTTGTATGGACTTTGCCCCAAGGCTGGTTAAGTCTTACTGCTGCCTAGGCCTATTTAATCCTAAGGCTGCTTCGACTCAGTTTCGCTTTCAGCAAGTGGTTAGAGGCTTTCTCCCCTGCTATGCGGGGTCAGATAGTGACTATATTTCTAGCCTATGAGGCGCGTGGTGTGACTTTGCCTCTAGAGGTGTGTGCTCAATATACGAGAGCAATGGCTTCTTCTCAGGCTCTCTTTAAAGGGCCTTCGATGGGAGATGTCTGTGCTGTGGCAGGTTAGTCCTCTCCTAGCACTTTCATCAAGTTCTACTTGTCTGGATGTGAGGATGGCTCTTGGCTCCCGGGGTTTCTTCCGCTAGAGCAGACTCTTTCCTTGGTCTTCCAGCTATCTTAGGTACGTCAGGCGTTGTGGTATAGCGTTCCCATAGCGATGACGTCATCGCAGCATTGAAGATAACCTATGAAAGGGAACATCTCGGTTACGTATGTAACCTTGGTTCCCTGAATAGGAATAGCACTTCCTTCGTCATGTGGAAAATCTGATGAAATACATGACGTATCCTCGGGATGGTGCTAAGCGCTATTGGCCGATGAATTGACGTACCGGACGTGTTCCCATAGCGATGACGTCATCACAGCATCTCGTTCCCTATTCAGGGAACCAAGGTTACATACGTAAGCGAGATGTTTTATAATGACAGGATATGCATTTATACAACACTTTATTTTTTAAGGAAGAGCCGCTCGTTCCATGCGTCATAAGTCATTATGCTAATTCTGCGTCATTGCACATGCGCAGTCCTTTCAGTTTCGGGGTTCAATCCAATCGAGTGTTTACATGCACTCTCAATCGTATTAGAAAAGGAATAAACCACCCCCTTCAATCCGATTTAAATTTAATTCCGATCTAGCTCAATCGGATCGATTAAGGTGTTTACATGAAGGTTTTTCAGTCCGATTGAGCCATCAATCCGATTACAAATGGATTATTTGGTTGCGTGTGAACATAGTCACTGATGATGATTGACATGAAAACCAGTGAGGTTTGTGTACAGTTTCTTTCTTCTTTATATGCCATTCATTCTGTAAACAAAAGTTATTGCACATCAGATTTGAATAGGGGAGGATTTTTGAGTGAATACAGCTTACTGTGTAGTATACTTTTCACATAAAGCAATCAAATCACACAAATCATATTGGCTATATTTATGGTCTTTTTTGAGCTTGATGGTTACAGTCAAAAACCTCTCATCCTTGCATTTAATGGATGAAAATGTCTGGAGAGGCATGAGGGTGAATAAATGACTTTTTTTGTCATATGTATTTCATATCATTTATTTGTATTATTTAATATTCTGTTTTTGTGATCTTGTAAAAGCCTAATCACATACTTTCATACTCACTGATTCACCATACTTTATTCAGTTGGCCAATTCTAGTGCTGTTGGATATTCTTGTATGGTCGAGGTTGATTGGTTTTATGATAGAGCATGACTTTTTTTAGCTAGAATTTTAGATTCCAATTGAACATAATTTACTTATTGTATCTAATTATGAGACTCCTCACAAAGTCATGAAGGGGGAACTTACCTTAAAACCCTTGATGGCTGATGGCCCATCTTTAAATATTTAATTGCCTGAGCCGTGCATGTCTCTTCTGATCTCAGGGAATTAAATGAAATATTGGCATTTACACAACCTGACTTTAACAGATTATTTTAAGAACTTGTGATTCTGAGCTGCTCTTGGATTTGAATACTTCATTTAAATCAATTACTTTTATTATAGCGGTTTCACTATACTGTATACATGTCAAAAGGGACATCAGCTTTACATGCTTAAAAAGATATCATTATGGAGTTATGGTTATTATATAAAAAAGTATCATTTACTTTTCTCTAGAAGAGGATTTCAAATGTTATGTTCTCTTATATTCTAGTCTGTTACTGCAGAACAACAATGCTTGATGTTTGGATACCTACAAACTTGACTGACCAACGGCTGTTGACTGACCTGAGGGCTTCATTACAAAGAACAAGTGTACCAGGAAGATTCAAGAGTTTCAAGGGTTGGAGATGTTTGGCACAGTATATACTGAATTTCATAGATGGAGTTTATGCTTCACACTTAAAGTCACCATGAAATAAAAAAAATAAAAAAACATTCTAATGAACATGACATTCTATTTTGAATAACATTATAACGGTGTGGTTGAAGAACATAGTTTTATAGAATATAATTTTCAACCACTCCCCTCTAAACACTTGTCAATCAGAGATGGCAAGGATGTGTGTTATCAACATGAGCCTATTTAAAAACAAAAAAGAGGATTTACTGCATATTCTTGGTCTTACTGTGCATGAATCATCTTTTCACAATATTTAAAAAATAATGCCTGTAATTGTTTATCAATATGGAACCAATCATGTTATGATTCACTTTTATTTTTAACCCCTAATCTTCAACCACCTGATTTCTATTTGTCACAATCCAATAAATAAATAAGTTAGTAAATAATGTAATAGAATAAAATTTAAAAGCGAGTCTCACCCTACATAAGTTTTGGTTGACTATCACATTTAACTGGGAAATAAATTAAATTATAGAAGTTCAATGGGATTTAAAGGGATGTGAAAAGTCTGTCATTAATTAATCACCCTCATGTCATTCCAAAACCGTAACACCTTCGTTCATCTACAGAACACAAATTAAGATATTTTTGATGATATCCTAGAGCTCTCTACATGCGTCAGCACATGCATGCGTTGTTTGTTTCCATGAAGTGGAAGCAAGCGCATGCGTTGTGATACTCTCCACAATGGTGGCACACCACTGAAGTTGGGATGAGAAGGAGAAGAATTGTTGAATAAAGTCTTTATTTTTGTTTTCTTTGCCCACAAAAAGTATTCTCGTAGCTTCATAAAATTACGGTTGAACCCCTGATGTCACATTGACTATTTTACCGATGTCATTGCTACGTTTCTGGACCTGGAAACATTTCAGTTGTGTTGCTGTCTATGGAGAGCTCTCGGATTTCATCAAAACATCTTAATTTGTGTTCCAAAGATGAACAAAGGTCTTACGGGTTTGGAACGACACGAGGGTAAGTAATTAATGACAGAATTTAAATTTTTGGGTGAACTATCCCTTTAAATCGCATTTCACATTGTATAGAGCAGCTGTAAAGTAGCTGTTTTTAGCTCTACTATAGGGAATTTTACTTCAATCAATCCTCAACAGCTCATCAAGAATGTGGCAGCATTGTTGGTCCTTTTTCTTACTTAAAGTGGTCATGAACTGAGAAATCAAAATACCTGAAATTTTTTTACATATAAGAGGTCATTGTACTAGATAACACATCATGTAAGTTTCAGAACTCAAAACGTTCTTGTTAGTGTAAAAACAGCTTATATTGAAGCCAATCTGCCAAAACGACCGGTTGTGGAATGCACCACTCTATGATGTAAGAGTGTGACTAAACACCACCTCCGCAGAAGAAGATCAACACCGGCTTCTACATCACTGCCTGTTAAGTCCTGCCCACCGATTTGCGCATGTAGTGTAAATAGGAAGAGAGACAAATGCAGGTCTACGCTGAAACCTTAAAAGTGCCTCCGAAGACAACAAGACAAGTGCCAAGTTGTGGAAAAAGTTGTGGTCTTTGCATTGCCTTCCTTCTGATCCCAGCATTAGGAAAGAGCGGATTAACTTTATTTTTAAGTTTCAGACTGCATCAGTAAGATCTTGGTCCTTTATACACTTCATTTTACGGGTATAGAGCAGCTGTAAAGTAGCTGTTTTTAGCTCTACTATAGGGAATTTTACTTCAATCAATCCTCAACAGCTCATCAAGAATGTGGCAGCATTGTTGGTCCTTTTTCTTACTTAAAGTGGTCATGAACTGAGAAATCAAAATACCTGAAATTTTTTTACATATAAGAGGTCATTGTACTAGATAACACATCATGTAAGTTTCAGAACTCAAAACGTTCTTGTTAGTGTAAAAACAGCTTATATTGAAGCCAATCTGCCAAAACGACCGGTTGTGGAATGCACCACTCTATGATGTAAGAGTGTGACTAAACACCACCTCCGCAGAAGAAGATCAACACCGGCTTCTACATCACTGCCTGTTAAGTCCTGCCCACCGATTTGCGCATGTAGTGTAAATAGGAAGAGAGACAAATGCAGGTCTACGCTGAAACCTTAAAAGTGCCTCCGAAGACAAGACAAGTGCCAAGTTGTGGAAAAAGTTGTGGTCTTTGCATTGCCTTCCTTCTGATCCCAGCATTAGGAAAGAGCGGATTAACTTTATTTTTAAGTTTCAGACTGCATCAGTAAGATCTTGGTCCTTTATACACTTCATTTTACGATGGATTTGTTACAAACAAGGCAATTCTATGCAGGAACTTCAGAAAGATTGAAACTAAAAGATGATGCTGTGCCGACTATATTGGATCCGAGTAATGTCACTCCACACAAGTGTGAATAACTGTTTTTATTGCATGGTCACTATTTCTTTGTCTGTTATTACAGCTCGTTTGATATGTACTGAGTATTTATGCTTTTTTAACCTAAATCACGTCATCTGTGCATCTGTGAAGGATGTAGGCTGTCAAACATATACAACAGTTAGCCAAGCATACCAGTGGGCGTTTCCATCATACCAGTCTGTGTCTACAATCCGCCACGCCTATTCAAGCAGATCATTCTGATGAGGGGGGTCAATACAGGTCAGAAAATAGACTATTACTTCTAAATGATGGGGTTTTTTTACACAAAAATCTTGATAACATTATAAATGGACCTCGGAGAACAGTACAAAATAATAAGAAAAAGGCAGTTCATGAACCCTTTAAACCATGTTCAAAACTATTATCTTGGCAAGAGGAAACAAACAGACCAGCACTTCCCTATGTTTGATTCACTATCTATAAATAGTCTGAATAAGTCTATTAATTGCCTTGAATGTAAATATCAATTAATTTAGTTCAGCTTTGCATTATACCATTTTACTCACTTTCCTGTGATCAGTGGGGTCCAACAATGAGGCAACTGACATCACTGTGTGTGGGGAATTGTTGAGAGTAGCACAGTTGTAGATGCCATTTTTGGGGATTTTGTTAAATACTGAGGCATGTTTAGTGCTCTGGGCCTGTTGAATGGGTTCTACGTAAACTGCTACATCGCTGAAAGAGCTCCTGGGATGAAGCAATAATGTGTGATTTGTGACATAGTGCCCAGTGGCTGTTCAAACAGCTTTGAAAAACAGAAGGTTCTAAAACTCTTTTCATAAAACACTGAAAAGTGGTTACATAAGCTTCAAAACAGTTTGCAGAAACTTGTAGCTGGTTTGAGCCTGTCCTTAGTTTGTCCTTATCTGGTCATGAGCTGGTAATGTGCTGGTCCTAAGCTGGTCTTAAGCAACTAGATCCTGCTCAGAACTAGCTCATAACCAGCTTATAACCAGCTCAGGACCAGCATAAACCAGCTCATGACCAACTAAGGATCCGCTTAAACCAGCTCAAACCAGCTGCCATGCTTCAAAACATACCTAATGTTGTTCTTTTTTCAACAGGGTAGTCTATACAAACCCAATGACATCTAAATTAACTGTAAGATATAGAAATAGCAGGTTAAACTGCATTCTGGGAACATACCTGAGTTATTGGATTGGTTGCTGACCAGCACAGACGATGGAAGAGTAAATGGCTCCAATCGTTCCAAAGATCCATTTGAAGGCCATTGATGTGTTTCATTGTCACGTGCAACAACTTTTGACGAGAGATTGGGAGGCTTTTGGGCTGTGCTGGCAAGTAATGTGAGTACAGAGGAAAATGCAGGTTGTTCCCTGCTACCCTTTGACAAGCCTGTGGGATCTGATTGGACTACAGAAGCTGGATTCCTGTCTGTCATATGGAAGCCGCCAAACAAATGGGTTGAGGAGGGTGATGTGGCCGCATCCAGAAATGATCCAGAGGCTTCATGACTCAAGTCATCTAAAAAGAGAGAAAGAGAATAATATAAATGTATCCCAGGGCAGTCCAATCTTTTCTTTCCAGAAACACAGTTTGTTCATTTTGAGGAAAACTTTTCTACACTGTAATTTCAATCTGCTATTCAGAATTTGTTTCCTTGAGGAGATGGAGGCACTCAAAATTACAGCTCTCAACATGCTTTTGACAATACAAAATACTTTTTTCAACACATCAATAAATACGTTGATGCTGAAAGAACACCGAAAAGACCTGAAAGACATTACAGTCTCATATAAGGATGCTGAAGATGTAATTTGGGGCTACGATTTTCATCCTACCAAATATGTCAATCAGTCATAATTTAAACAGAACTTTCTTAGCTATAATTAGTTTGGAACCACATTTTAAAAATGTTATGATAGTCAATATATTTGGGATAATACATATTCGGAGTAGTTATATTTTATAATGACATGTTGAATTCAACCAAGACAATATGCATGAAAAATGTATTAATCAAAGCAACGTCTAACCTTTGGATCACTAGTGACCAAGTGACCAAATGTATGTGTCACCATAGAATAGATGCTAAAAGATGAATGACTGATATAAAATTCACATTTATATGCTGACTGAACAGAGACCCTTCAAATAATTTTGCTGGCACCCATCCACAATTACTTATTTACCATTTTCCGCTGTCGCTCTGATATGCTCAATATCTGGAGGCCTATCTGATTCATTCACATGAATCTGCAAGCTCTGCATATTCTACACACTGTGTAAAGTAGTTGTTTATGAATTCCTGACTCTAGCAAAATGAACTGCTTCACATACTGCATGCTGAATTGACAGGTTCCTCTGCATACAATAATGGCACAAATGACTGACAGAAATTCTGTAAAAATACAGCAATGATTAGTTAACAAAACACAATACCATCCAAATCCAGTGAGAGCTGTGATATACAGTATAACATGTCAGCAGTCCTTTACATTAGGGCTGGGTGATTTAGACCAAAAATCGTTTGTCTGTAATTTTATATGCTACACAATATAGGCATAGATCTTGCCTATGATTTTCCCTAGATTTTCTTTGAAATGGGTTAAATGTTCAGATTATCTCAACAGCCATTACTGTCTCCGGGCTCACAATGTCCTGGACACCAATAGTTTAATGATTCAGAAAAGACAAATCATTGTTTGGTCAACAGAGACATCTGACAGGGTAAAGTCATAGGCGAAGCGTGTGTAAGGCTGGGGGAAGGCTTAGCTTAAAAGGCTTAAAAGGCCTTTAAATGCTTTAAAATGGCACTAAATTTGACAAAATGCCCCTGCACAAATAAATTAAATCTATTACGTCTGTTGCTAACTGTTACGGAGAGCGCTTCTGTTACTCTCTCTTCGGGCCACCAGAGGGCTCCATCACCAGAGTACTAGTTTACTCCCCGCACTACATTTTCCCATCAGCCCTGTACCTGTCACTGATCATTATCCCACACCTGTTCCCCATTACTTTAGACTATTTAATGAACTCTTTCACCCAGATTCTCTGCAAAGTCTTTTTTTTTGGCCTTGGTGTACATTTCTGAGCGTTATTCCGGTTTCATTGGACTGCCTTCTGTTATTACCTCTGCCTGCCTTTTGTCTCTTGTTGATTTGCTGCCTGCCCCTTGGACTTGTGCTCTGTTTACTGGACTATCGACATTGGATTGCCGCCTGCCGTGACCTAAGACTGTCTATGATCACCATTCTGCCTGCCCTACGATATTGCCTAATCTGTGTCTTGACCTCTGCTTGTTTGATTAAGTTTCAAATAAAACTGCAAATGGATCCCAGCCATGTTGATGAATCATTACACTAACAAAGTGAATATGAATAGACAGTGTCGTCGATTGCGGCATTAAATTAAGATCTGCTCATGTTGCACCATATTTCATTTTAGGCGTTTTTACAGTGTTGCGCATTTGAACCAATCACACACAGTTCTGTTAAACTTAGGAATGCAATGGCTAATCAGAGGCATTCAGGTGAGTCATCGTTGAAACCGATCAGTTTTGTTGAGTGCGCGCACGTTCGCTGACTGAATTCCGGACTCTTGCGAATTCTCTCATCATAAACAACAAAGTGCAGATGTAGGCCTACGTACAATGTAAGAGATTAATTTCACAGTGTACACAGCTTCAGTGATTATAACGATAGTTTTGTTTTTTTGAGAGTCCTTAAACTTGCGATAGATTCGTGATAATGTCACTTTCTTTATATAATTTATTCGCTGTTTGAATAACCGTGGAAAGGAAACGTTCTATAATTATCAATTTCTAACGTTTTTATTAAATGGTAATCACGTTAAATACAAATTCAGTCCCATTAAACTTTTTTTTTTTTTTTTTAGCCGACATGACACCCATGTCTGGTTCTTGCCTAAAAAGACAGGTTTATGATGTTTAATACATTTGACTGCTTTAAGCCTTACCCTGGAGTTGGTTCACCCTCCACCTATGGGTAAAGTCTGTTAATATGCTTGTGTTAGTCTGAAATGCTTAATGTAAAGCAATGTCATGTAGGATGTGCACTTTTCCCTTATTAACTTACTGTGTCCTCCACTATTTTTTTAGATGCATTTACCAAACTTAACTATATTACTATAATCAGTATTGTCTCTGCTTTTATATATATATTTTTTTTCTTTTTTTTTTTTTGAAAATATATCTGTAACCAAAATACCTGTTCATATACCCATCAGCCTTACATTATATGTCCTTTAGTGGTACAGTGAAGCTTTAGATGTAGATAGGCTGTGTTTCTCCCTTCTGACAGACCTGTTCTGTCTGCCCACTGAGAAAAACAAGGTAAAATAAAAAAGGAGAAAGTGCTGTACTGAAAATACGGTAACACTTTATAATAACTTTTATTAAGTCATTAACAGACATTATGTAATGCTTAACGGATCATTAGTTCATATATATATATATATATATATA
>NW_015505284.1:1555794-1612551 GCF_001515645.1 Sinocyclocheilus grahami | reverse complement strand
CGCTGCGGGGCGGGGTGCGCGTGGCGAAACACGCACGCCAACTGTCATTGGCTTGTTTAGTTAACACTCGAAGGTGATTGGGCTCTCGGGCGAGATCCCAATTCGTCAGTCACTGACGTAACGTAGAACGTGACTGACTGAATGGGAACTAATGTGCTTGTTAATGTTTATTAATAAATGTATTAAACATTAATAATTAACATTTCATGCATATTAAAATGCTTACAAATGTCATTAATCTAATTCATATGATCATGCACATCTTGAAAATCTACAAATGATGTTAACAGATTGTTAATGCACAACACTTTTGCTGCTGTTGAGGTGTGATATGGGTAGGGTTAGGGACAGGTTTGGTGGTATGGGTAGGGTTAAGGTTGTGTAAGGGGTCAACAAGTGTACAGGGGTCAATTTGATTATAAGGGAACACAATTCAATGTTTATATTGCATTGTTTTGATAAATGAAGTATTTTCTTTTGTTTTTCTCCCTCCTGTTGATTGTATGACTGAAGGAATATTCTGTTTAATGATACACAATACTATACTAATATAAGTGTTGAGGTGATAAAAACATGTTTTGCACCCAAGTTACAATGTGTGATATGTCTTTACCAAGCATTTAGCTTAAACGTATGTATTTAGTTAAACTTAACTAACCACCCTTTACACAAACATTGTTAAAGTAGCTAAAGTAGCACACACTGCTCCGGGTGTGTGTTCACGGTGTGTGTGTGTGTTCACTGCTGTGTGTGCACTTTGGATGGGTTAAATGCAGAGCACTAATTCCAAGTATGGGTCACCATACTTGGCCACATGTCACGTCACTTTTTTTTTTTTAAATGTTTATAAACATTTACAAATGATGAATAGTCTCCACTTTAGATAGGGTACTGCAAAAACATGAACAAATGATTAATGAATTATTTGTAAAGATGTGCAAATAGGGTGAATTCCGGTCATTTGGGACACTTTTTGTCATCAAAATGACTGCTCATAAAGGTACTAATGATAAGTAAATGTTTATAAACATTTACAATCGATGAATAGTTTCCACTTTAGATTGGGTACTCCAAAAACATGAACAAATTATTAATAAATGATTTAAGATGTGCAAATAGTAGAAGTCAATAGAATAAACAAAGACCAAATATATGACCTTTACAGTGATTATGAGCTAATAAATATATTAACATGAATAGTTTGTGAAGTGCCTATAAGCTATATTTTCACAATATTTGTAAACGGAAAAATGAGCATTAGATATTATGTGAACTGAAGTGACATTTGTAAGCATTCAAAAGTACATTAACAAATAAGCTTGTAAATACTGTATAATTTCTGTAAAACTCATTGAAAGTTTAATGAAATTTGTAAACATTAACTAATGATCCGTTAAGCATTACATAATGTTTGTTAACAATTTATTAATGAAGCTTTAAATCATTGCAAACCATCTGTCAAAATCATTTGAAGATTTAAAAAAAAAATCCATGATCATATGAATTGAAAGTTTAATGAAATTTGTAAACATTAACTAATGATCCGTTAAGCATTACATAATGTTTGTTAACAATTTATTAATGAAGCTTTAAATCATTGCAAACCATCTGTCAAAATCATTTGAAGATTTAAAAAAAAAATCCATGATCATATGAATTGAAAGTTTAATGACATTTGTAAGCATTTACATTAATGATTTTTTTTAAATAATTTGGTAATGTTTAAGTTCATTAGTTAACATTAACAAGCACATTATCTCATATTTCTAGATATGTGAATATATATTAAGTAATGATTAGTTAAACATTATATAATATTTGTTAATTATTTATTAATGAAAGTTATTATAAAGTGTTACTGATCATTCTGACTCCATACAAAGTGGCATAAAATTGTCTGGCTGCTTATTCCTGCTTGATCACCAGTCCACCAAGGGTTTCAGGAGATGAAAGGGTGTCAGTAAATCACTCTCATTAAATCTTGTCCTTTAATTACCCAACAATTCATTCCATTTAATTCTCAGAATTAACGCTGAGCGGTGGTGTGACAGAACCTTAAATAGAGACAACGTTCCTATGAACAACAGATCACAATAACTCAATAAGTCAATAATCTGACTCTGCCATTCAACACTCAATATCATCCTCAAATTATTATTATAAATAATCAATATACATATAGAAGAAGAAGCTGTTCCTGTGCCTAGATATTCTTGTGCATAGTTATAAGGCGGCCTAGTGTGACTCAAAAGGGGAAGAGAGTTTGAGAGTAAAGACAGCATGATTATTGGGATGAACACATCTGGCATCATGCTATTTCTGTGCTTAAATTACCATTTAGCAGACAGCAGTCTCTTCTATAAGCCTACTATTTTTTTAACAGGCCAATAGATTTGAATAAATATAACATTTTGATTTCACACATGCTTAATTAACAGACTGACACGTTTGCAACAAGTTAATGGCTGAACATTACTGGATGTCTAAAAAAAGATCTAATGATGTCATAATAATAATGTAAGTTCTGGAGATAACAAAGACATTTATCAAGAAGGAAACCCCCCAAAAAGCTAATTGTTTTATTATTATTATTATTATTATTATTAGGGTCATTCCGTGTCAACTCAACCAGAGGTCCCCGGCTCAAATTTTTGATTTTGCTAATATTTATTCTGAAGAAAGATAAACATGTATAGTGATGAAAGCCAAAATATTAATTTTCATGGTTGAATATTTACTGAGTAAGCCACTATTTTGTAGAGGGGGGTCAAAATGGCAATTTTCACCTGAGATTCAGAGCCAAATTACAGGGGGTTAAAAATTACTTCAGAAAGATGGCATCATAATGTTACTTTTACACAGAGATTGGTAGGTCTATTAGTCAAATCTGTTGAATTTAGCAATCTTTGTTGCATTATGTGCCAAAGGTGACCATTCAAAAATAGGGAAAGAGCACTTTTTAAGTTTTTTTTTCTCCAAAGTTTGCAGGCCTGTAACCAAAAAGTATTAAATATATCTTAATGACCTTTTAGATATTGTGTCTTAACAAACTTCTCTTTTGGCATCTTCATCTTTAAAGCCCTATGGTTCAGTTCCATACTGAACGTTCTAGTGACCAACATTTGGTTTTCAACCACTGAAAATGGTTATTATACAACAGTCTGTATATGGGGCCTCATTGAGGTCCCTATATCTCTGGGACTGAATGATACAGGGCCTTGAAAATAATGATTCCAAAAGAAAAGTTTATTAAGAACTAGAATTTAAAATTATATTGCGATATCTTTAATACTTCTTGAGTTATAGCCACACAAACTTTGGGAAAAAATACTTATGGCACTCAGACAGGTATGTTAAATGCAGTTGTTTTGACAGAAGGAAACGAGACACATTTCTAGTTTCAACATTATTTGTTCTTCAGACATTCCTCTTTAAAAGAAAATAATTATCATATTTTTGCAAAGTGGCCCACATTTGGTTTTTGACCACTGGAAATGTGTACAATTGATCGATTTGCTCCTGGAGCCAAATTGAAATTCCATTATCCCTGGACCTGAACCATAGGGCCTTAAAAATTAAGATTCCAAAAGAGAAGTTTGTTAAAACCCAATATCTAAACGGGTATTAAGATCTCTTAAATACTTTGAGTTACAGGCCTGCAAACTTTGGAGAAAAAACTTGAAAAGTGCTCTTTCCCCATTTCTGAATGGTCACCATGGGCACATAATGCAACAAAGATTGCTAAATTCAACAGATTTTACTATTATATCTACTAATCTCTGTGTAAAAGTAATATTATGATGCTGCCATTTTTCTTAAGTAAATTTTACCCCCCTTTAATATGGCTCTGAATCTCAGGTGAAAATTGCCATTTTGACCCCCCCTCTACAAAATAGTGGATTACTCAGTAAATATTCATCCATGACATTAAATATTTTGGCTTTCATCACTATACAGGTTTATCTTTCTTTAGAATAAATATTAGCAAAATCAAAAACTTGAGCCGGGGACCTCTGGTTGAGTTGACACGGAATTACCCATTATTATTATTATTATTATTATTGAAAAGAGACATTCAAACCTGACACGTGAAATGCTAGTCTGGCGGTTTAAAGTTAAAATGCTTTAATGATGGATTTGTTTTTTACGAACATGCAGCTTTTCACTTCACAAGCTATTAAAGGTGGGGTAAGCGATTTTTCAAAAATGCTTTAGAAAACTGATTCGGGCCAACTAGCAAAACAAACTTGTAGCCAATCAGCAGTAAAGGGCGTGTCTACTCTTGATGTGGAGGAGAGAGCATTCAGTGCACAGTACGGACATTAGCCAAGCCGAGCGACAGAAAGATAGAGATGGTGGATAAAAAACAATAGAGGAAAATGTCTGCAGAACAAACGGCTTAAGGCAATAAGGCAAGAAGTAGAACCCGTGTAAATATCGGATCAGCTTTCCAGCGCTGGAGAGAACTCAAGGAGCGGAAGGTCTGCGATCGGACGCCGAGGTTGCTTTGTTTCTTTGTTGAAAGCTTTACACATGTGCAGTTAAGCAAATTGAATGTTTTCTGATGTTTCAGTGTAAATGACAAACTTTTCGAAAACGCTTGAAAACGCTAGTGTGGACGGAGAGCATTTTAAAATGAAAACGCTGTTTTCAAATGTATCCGGATTAATGTAAATGTAGCACAAGTGATATAATGATACATTTCTCCAAATCAAATGATGAACTATTCCTTTTAAAGGAGATGTTATAGTGGGATATCTTTCCAGGTTTCTATCTGTGTCTCGCTTTCTGTGTATCTCTCTAGAGGACACCTGTAGGTGCTAATAGACCAGGGCTGAGAACTAGAGAGCTTGGGTTGGCGGTTATGCAATCAGCCCATAAGGTTCTATTGTTCAGTTTTGTTACATACGCTGAGGAACAGTGAAGGTCATAGTGTCCCTCTGTCCCATACTTCACACACCATTAGCTGACACACTTCTCCATTTCCCTGTGGGGTGTATGTGCTTTTTCTCTTCAGTTTATAACACACTACATTCGCTAACGAAAAATACATTCCTAAAAGAGAAAGGATAAAATACAAAGGAGAGAAGAATGACAAATTAGATATGTTTAATAGCTCAGCTGTTTCTTCTAGACAACAATGAACTCAATATCAGTTCTATATTAATGCAGCAAATCGCTGGAAAAAAACGTGCAACATTACAAAGTGGCTCTAGCCTGTTCAGTTTTATCCGAAATAAATGTGAAATCCGACAACGTTTAATTATGTTGGTTCTTGTATGTATCGCAGCAGTTTGGAAATGAAATTACTTGTGGGAGCTGATAAAAGGATAATTCTCTCAAGTTTAAAAACAATCTTATTTAAAAAATAATGAAGCACTTACACTAAACCCTAGCCTGAACTATAAAACCTACACTTTAAAAAAATACTGGGTTAAATACAACTCAGCGCTGGGAAAAATATGGACAAACCCAGTGATTGGTACGGTGGCCGAGAAGTGCTAAACAAATCACAATTCTGAAAACAAAATAACAAATTACAAACGCAAATGCAAGTCTAAAAAACTAAATAATAATTCAGAAAACACAACAACAATTCAGAAAACATTATAACAAGTCAGAAAACACAACGACAAATCCAAAAACAAATGAACAAGTCAGAAAACACAGCGACAAATCAGACAAACCGGAAGAGGTAGCTTTAGTTTGAGACAGCGCCATTGGTTTGGGATTACTCACCGCTGACTGGAAGAGACATCTGTCAATCAACGTATACAGGAAAAACCAGCCGAAGAACAGCAGAGTTGTGGTAGAAAGTTCGGAGATTGTATTAAAGTAGCTCGGTTTAAGTGTATTGTATGAATTACCCTTACTATGTAATAAAAAATACGGAGTGTATATTTACATTTAGTTAAAAGTACTTGAATTCGTAGTTTATTCTTACATTTGGAAACCTAATTGTTTTATAATTACTATTATTATTATTATTATTTCTGTTGTTTCTAAAAGTAGTCATTTTTATTATAGTCAATTGAAAAAAATATAACCAACCAAGAAAGCATCAGGTGCTCTGGCTAAAGAGGTCAGGTTCGCAAGTTGCTGCTAGGGCACAATCTGGGGTTTGATCAACCCTAAACCAGGGTCGCCTGGGTGAGGGGGTATGATATTCAAAATACCCGAAACACCCTGTAACAAGTACACTGTAAAATCGAATTAGTTGGGCATACTTAAAAAAAGCATGCAAACCGATTGCCTTGAAAAAACTAAGTAAAGTGAAATAGGAATAGTATGTTGTACTGACAAATGCTTAGTTAGTATAGTTTACTTACACGAGAGTTCTAGTAACTAAAAAAGAACTGTAGGGGGTACTTGATCCTTTAATTTAGGTTTACTCATGACTTAGTATAGCTACTCACTGACTCCCAGAGTGCATTGCGGCATGAATAAATTATGCAGTTGCATTGTTTTACAGTTGTTGATTTTATTTGCTGTCTTGTGTCAGTAGTAGCACAACAAAAAGAGCAGATAAAATAGTTATTGAAAAAATTAATGAAAATAAATGAAATTGAATTACCATTGTTGTGATTCACGTGTTGAATGTTTAAGTCTGTGTGTGACTTTAGCATATTACCACACACTATTTAAAGATTATAAAAACCCAATTAATAGCATCTCAAGGTATTCATGAAAAATGAAAAAGTTCATTAAAAACAAATAAAATACACCGAAGCGTTCATTAGAAGATAGGTCACTTTCTAAAAGCAACCTATTTATTATTTTTCTTCCCTTGAAATCAAATGACTCCGACTTCATGATGCATTGTTGCATGAAGAGGAAGAAAATTATAGTAACATTAACGAAGTTCCAAGTGCCCAGCCAAAGGGAACGCTAATCACTATAATGGTGAGTTAAAACAAAAAAAACACATTTTAGGAAAATCAACATCCATTTATGAAGTTAGCTTATATGTTCTCCCAAATATTTCAGTTGTATTGAGAATGCAACATTCAAGATGACTTTGGGAAACGAGTGAATGCAACTAGTGAAAGATAACTGCAGACATGGAGGAAATGGGTCTATTAAAACTCTAAAAGACTATTAAGACTCTTTTTCTTTTCTTTTCTTCTTCTGTTGTTATGTTGCACATTAGCAACATATTAGCACTGCTGCCTCTCACTGGTTTATTATATAATTGGTTCCTTTGTGGCTACTTGAATACTTTAACTGTGTCACTCAAAACAGTAAGTAAATTGTTTTATTTGCCTTGAAAGTAGCTGTAACTTAATAAAACCTAGTAAGTATAACAACTAAGTAAAGATAACTAATTAAATCTAAGTAAGGTAAACTATTGGATTTTACAGTGTAATATCAGAGAGTATGTATGAGAGTGTGACGAGTGGGGTGGGGCCGAGAGCCGTGGGAACGGAGTGAGGCCGTTGGAGTAAGTGATAATGCACGACACCTACGCCACTCAACATTCTCGAGTCCCACGGAGGAGCTCCGGAAGGATAAAAGGAGGAGTGACGACAGTACAAGACGAGAGAGGACCAGGCCTGGACTTTATTTTGTGTTTTGGTTCTGTTTGTGCGCGGCAGTCGTCCGTGAAGGGCTGTCGCGCTATTTTCAGTTGTGTTTGTTTATTTTATTATTAAATTATGTTTGGATGTTCAGCAGTTCCCGCCTCCTTCTTCTTGTTTGTCTCAGTATTTCATTTGCTATGACTGAGATTTTTCATAATTGCTAAAATATTGCAAAAACAAACAAACAAAAACAAAGGCAGAGCTGGGCAAGTTTGTTTCTCACTTCCGCTTGTCACAGAAGAATAGATGAACAATATGTTCATGTTTTCAAACAGCTATTAAGTTTGTTTGTTTTGTTTTGCGTTTTGTTTTGTTTTGTTTGAACTATGGAACTAAGAACTATGGTCTTTCTTAATCAACACAAAATACAAGAGTACAGAGACAATAGATGTACTGGAAATAAAACTGCAACTGCAAAATAATTGTATCTGTTGTGCTTTATTTAATTTGTAAAGTGTTACACAAATATACACAATGGCTATTTATATAAATGCAGCGTGTGCCATTATTGATTTGCACAGATAATCCATTAATACTTCGCAATTTTCTTACTTTTAAAGTAATTTTTCCCAACATAGTAACAACATAGTTTTTTGATCTGAGGGTAAAAATTCTGCAGAGTAAAATTATAACAAGGAAATTAAACCTTAAAGGTGTAAGTTGATATACTGTAGAAGTGTTTGAGTCACCACCAGACTAAGTAGCCTAAAGAATAGCTCAGCTGCTTGCATAATCCAGTAACAAGTAATGTTTTTGCCAACAGTGTAGCGCAGATCGTTGAGTAATTGGCGGCAAATAACCACACTGTCAAATTATTCTACTGATTTAGATTCATCCTAAATGGTCCTCTTACATTAATATGTAGCATTGGAAAGTTTGATTCTTTCTAGTGAACAAGTTTGTCTTAAACATCTCTCTCTCTCATGCAGCTTTTCTCTCTAGAGTAGCACATCGGTTCATCCTAAACTGCCATCTCTTTCATATGTATCAATGGAAAATCACATTCATTTGGTAACACTTTAGTATAGGGGCCAATTCTCACTATTAACTAGTTGCTTGTTAGCATGTCTATTAATAACACATTGGCTGTTTATTAGTACTTATAAAGCACATATTCTGCATGACCATATTGTACATCCCTAATCTTACCCAATACCTAAACTTAACAACTACCTTACTAACTATTAATAAGCAGCAAATTAGGAGTTTACTGGGGCAAAAATCGTAGTTAATGGTTTGTTAACGGCGAGAATTGGACCTTAAAATAAAGTGTGACCATTATAGTGAATCGCTTCGTTTTGGTGGTTTTTGTAAATTAACAGATTACATTGATAATCAAATCAATGAACAGGATTCATCGATTTGAGTCCTTGTAGCATTCAGGGTATTTTTTGTAGTGAACCATTTAGTTAATCAGTATGTCTAATTATATAAATTAGGCAGTATTCTAATAATTCAGAAATTCCCAGAAAACTACGGCTCTGAATAATTTATATCATTGGATAATAATATAATAATGCAACCACTAGACAAGTTGCAGTTTCAAAGTAGCTTGTGAAGGAGACAAATAATAGAGGTCCACCTTATTTCACCAAAGTCCACCCACTTGGAGATTTCTGACCTTGTTATTGAAATATATCTGAGAACTCTATTAAGTAATAAAACCGCAAACTCTGAGCAATAAAACTTTCTTTCAATAAATCTTTTTCCACCTTCAAGCCTTTCTCACACATAATCCCTTCCGTATTACTTTAGGGAGGACATGCTTGCTGGCTTGAAAATGAACTAATGAACAAGAAGGATTTCTCCCATATATCATCATCTTAATTTACTAAGAAACCATGGCAGCATTGAGACCCTGGAGTTTAGTCTCTCCATAACAGATCACACACACTCATAAACTCCATAAACCCAAATCTCTACAATGGGAAAACAGCAGGCAGTAGACTGATAGCTAGCTCAGCCAGCTGATAGGTAAAAGCTATGCTCAGCTGTTCTTAAAAATAAAGCTATAAGAAACTAAACTGTATATATGGGTCCTGTATCCTTGGATCTCCATGTTCTAAATCACTCTTTCACGAGTCAAGGCTCACGGGACAAGAGAGCATGCTGAACTTTAACTTAACTTAAAAATTGATCTGTCTGAAAAGGCCCCCACTGAGTCTTGGTGACTAGTGATCATGAAACGAATCTGACATATCCATACTGGGGTCATTTAAACCAATGAAATGACTTGCTGACTCTACGGTATTCAGGCCTTAAGCTTTATGCAGTTCTTTACAAACCAGGGGTGAGTAAATGATGACACAATTATTTTTTGGGTGAATTATCCCATTTAAGGTTAGGGGTTTGTTCATATTACTATCACTAATGTGCACAATAATAATAGTGCATTACTCAAACTATTGTGAGGGATGGACAACTGGATCAGAAAGCAAAGTACAGATTAGTGGTGGAAACTAGCTCAACCTTGAACCCAGCAGAGAGACTCTGCCATGAAGGTACTGCACATCAGCAGAGTGGAGTCTGTGCCACAGTACACTGACCTAAATAATAATAATAAAAAATAAAAAAAATCTATCAGAACTTCAGCCTACTTTGGTACCTTGCTGAGTGAGAGAACAGGCCTGAAGCAGTCAGATATCCTGTGAGAATGTTAGACAGACCTATATCTTTGACCACTGCAGAGTTTAACAACTGCACTGAATCCCAACACATATCTGAGGGGTTTGAGTCAGACGACAGCAAACGTAATCCAGAGGGCTTGACAAGAGAGGTAATCCGTAAATGTGAGCGTAAAGCCAGGTGAGGAGTAAACACAGTCCGAAACAGCAAGAAAAGGGTTATTCCAAGATATGTGGCAAGAATCAGGCAAACATGCAAGGTAAGACTAGATTAGATTAGATTAGATTATGAAAACTAGGGCAGGCTCTGTAAAGCAGCTATCAAAGTAGTCCAGGGTGATGTGTAACAGTCTGTGTAGTGTGAGAGTCCATGTGGAGAGCGCGTGACCTCTGGTGGTGAGAGAACAGAAGATAATAGACCGGATTCCTGACAATGGGAATAGCAGCAAAACAAAACATCTTTGACTAATAGGCTAGTTGCTTATTTGTTGACTTGGTTCATGCTAAAGTTAAGTCGTTGTGTGCCATTTAGAACAAGTACCGTAAAACCCTGTAACTAAAAGCATGCATTGATTGCATTTTTCAGTAACAAATATAATGCCATTGAATCGTAGATCTTCTTGTCACCCCTCTCTCTTATACATGCATCCGTTTGCATAGTGATAGAGGTTCCACAACTTGTCATAACAAAGATTGAGACTCTACTAGCCAAACCTATTTAATAAAATAATGAGCAGTGGCAAAGCATGACAAGCACAGAGAAAGAAAGCGAGACGAGCGACCATCTGCATCTCTCACACCCAAACACTAACGCCTCCATTGTATACCAGCACAGCTCTTCATTTCATGGATAAGAATTTCAACAGGACAGACAGAGATGGGCTACATTTCATCTAATCCCATGAAGCTTTTCTGCCTGCCCATGAAAATCAATTAAACTTGCAGTTCTACTAAGGACTTCACAAAGGACCAAAGGTAATTTCCAAACTGCTAAATGACTTCATTTGAGCAGTAGAGAAAAAAGGTACATGCAGAATTATATCCTACAGTTCTACAAGAGAGGTAATCCGTAAATGTGAGCGTAAAGCCAGGTGAGGAGCAAACACAGTCCGAAACAGCAAGAAAAGGGTTATTCCAAGATATGTGGCAAGAATCAGGCAAACATGCAAGGTAAAACTAGATTAGATTAGATTAGATTAGATTAGATTAGATTAGATTAGATTATGAAAACTAGGGCAGGCTCTGTAAAGCAGCTATCAAAGTGATAACCGCTAAACAACACTCGACGTTGAATGGTGGTGTGAGACTGATTTATATAGTGTGTGTTATTGGTAGCAGCTGTGTGTGATTGGTTTCAGGTGAGCTTGTGATTAGTGCAATGGAGCATGGGAAATGTAGTCCAGGGTGATGTGTAACAGTCTGTGTAGTGTGAGAGTCCATGTGGAGAGCGGGTGACCTCTGGTGGTGAGAGAACAGAAGATAATAGACCGGATTCCTGACAATGGGAATAGCAGCAAAACAAAACATCTTTGACTAATAGGCTAGTTGCTTATTTGTTGACTTGGTTCATGCTAAAGTTAAGTCGTTGTATGCCATTTAGAACAAGTACCGTAAAACCCTGTAACTAAAAGCATGCACTGATTGCATTTTTCAGTAACAAATATAATGCCATTGAATCGTAGATCTTCTTGTCACCCCTCTCTCTTATACATGCATCCGTTTGCATAGTGATAGAGGTTCCACAACTTGTCATAACAAAGATTTAGACTCTACTAGCCAAACCTATTTAATAAAATAATGAGCAGTGGCAAAGCATGACAAGCACAGAGAAAGAAAACGAGACGAGCGACCATCTGCATCTCTCACACCCAAACACTAACGCCTCCGTTGTATACCAGCACAGCTCTTCATTTCATGGATAAGAATTTCAACAGGACAGACAGAGATGAGCTACATTTCATCTAATCCCATGAAGCTTTTCTGCCTGCCCATGAAAATCAATTAAACTTGCAGTTCTTCTAAGGACTTCACAAAGGACCAAAGGTAATTTCCAAACTGCTAAATGACTTCATTTGAGCAGTAGAGAAAAAAGGTACATGCAGAATTATATCCTACAGTTCACTGAGAATAAAACCAAGCATGTCAAACACGCTGTAATCTCTTCAAATTGTCACAGATAATCCCATTTTAGTACAACATTCTCCACATGAATGTTCTGAGAAGATGCTGGTAGTAATCCAATGAGAATCTGCCTGCCTTCACTGAAGGTACACAATAACAGAGGTTTTATATATATATATACTGTACTGTATATACTGTGTATATTATCTCAACATCCTTAAAACAAGATACATTTGCAGCCCATTTCCATGCCATTCAATTTCTGATGTACACCATGCACTTCAGCTACTCCCAATAACATGACAATTGGAACAGTAAAAGAAAATTCTCTTTGGTGAGATGCTATAGACGCTGTATAGCATAGGATTATATGTTTGTCCGGAGCAACTGACTGCAGATTGTTTTGTAGACGAGGCACAGTGTAATGGAGACTTTGCAAAGAAACTTTTGTTGAATCAGGAAGAAGTCAATTGTATTGAATCTGACAGCAGCTACATCACAAACTGTAAGCAAATTTCATGCTTTTCTGTGAATGTTTTTGTTTTTCTTTTATTAATGGATAATGTTTTCATTTATGTGTAATACTTTTTCCTATGCAGTGACGTTAACCAAACATATTATTATTATATTAAAATAAAATAAAAAAATCAATGTAATTTAAAACATAAACTATTTATTTTCCACTAACAAGGTAGTTGATAAATACAAAGTTCTGTCATGAAACTATATATGGCGCAGGCTGGTTCTAACTCACTCTGATATAATCACATCATTATTCACATCGCGCAGCTGATTGGTTCTTTTCCAACACATTCTCACTTCCAACTCCAATATTGCTATTATTGCATATATGTTGGTGTGAGATTTTTCAATGTAAACAGTCACAACAGTTTTATTTATATTACACTATTTACACATTTATGAGCACATAACCCAACCCCTGCCCCTAAACCTACCATTTGTCAATAAAACACAATATATAACAGGCAGATACAACTACAGTCATAATTTATTCAAAAAGTATTAATATTCCAAGTCTTCCGAGGCAAAACGACTGATTTGTGAGAGGAATACATGTGATTGCCGTCTCTGTCCGCCGTAAAGTTCATCCTGTGTGCTGCAGTTTGTGCGCAAATTTAAAAAAAAATGCCACCAGAAGAAGCCTTACATTAGCCTTGGTTGTGAAATACTTGGCTCTTGTGTGTCTCGTGATGATTGCTTCATGCTACGGGAGTATCTTTTTGAATGAGACGTGAGTACGTTAACGGAGTGGGATCATTTTCAGTGATTAAAACCTTATGTTTTACTCTCTTCTTCGAATAAAGATATTGTATGGCTTCAGAAGACTTGGAATGCAACACAACTTGTTTGTAATGCTTTTATACTGCTTTTTTATGGTCAGTTTTTGCAATAAATACCTGTGACTGTACTTATATTTGCCTGTTACGTGTTTTATATTGTTCAGAAGTGGGTAGGTTTAGGGTATGGGTGGGGTTAGGTGCTCCAATGAAAGTATAAATTTATATTAAATTATTTCTGTTTTTTACAAATGCATGCAAACCATTAAATTAAGACAAACAACTGAAAAGAATGGAGGACCCGGCACATCGAAAAATAATGCTAAAGGGGAACCTTGAGCATCAAAAAGCGACGCCAAGGGGTCCTGACCAAGTGTCAATATGTGACGAGTTGGGAGTGAGAATGTGTTGTCTTTTCACATCAGCAGCGAATGAGCTTGCTGCTCAACATTCAAACACTTGGCTAGTGCTTGCTGTAGCAGTTGCAGCGCACTTCAGAAACCCTCAACCTTCCCCAGCCCCACCTGTATAGATGCTATGGGGTTATTTTGTGTATGTTATATATGGGGGTTATTTCATATATGTTATGTGTGCATCAGCAGTATTTCTTACACGATCACAGCAGAATGTCTGTGGATGTACTGCCAGTAGTAAGTTTCAGTACTTGCTCTGCTGCAGCAGCAGCGCTGCAGATCTATTCCGCCAAGACCAAACACATTAACATTGCCATGTATATTACCACACTAACCTTTCAGAGAGTTGTCATGACATAAATATTAAAACTAATACTTCTGTCAACTGGACATGGTTATCCCCTTAGTCTGATAATGTCAAGATGGCCAAAGATCAGACAAATCTGTCTGACTGAAATATCAGTTTATCACTAATTGTGATTTACTCGTCTTTTTAATAAGAGTGATTTGGATCTCTGCCCTATTCAGCCAGGGATTATTGCACCAGTCCCCCATAACAATAATATAGATTTATCACTTATGTCGCTGTTCTATGTTGCTGATTCTGTCAGTTTATATCCATTAAGTGAAAGGGCAAAGTTGGAATTTTATGAGGGGCATTGTACATCAGCACTTTGGGGAAACACAAATGTCTTGGGAAAGATAAATGTTCTTGAGCCACAGGGCAGGTCATGCCGTGTAACCTGATTTACCCCTGCAGTGGCACGAGGGACAGTGTGCTGTTTATAACCATCTGTGTAGAGGTTTGACAGAGAAGAAGGGTTTTATGTCAATACAGAAAGCAGATGTATTGCTTTGATGAAGACATCTAGAAAGTGCTCTCACTGAGCTCAATTGGCAACGTCAGTCTCTCTGGTTTCCTTTGCACTGAAGGCATTCTCATTCATTCTAAGTAAAGTAACTTTGTATTGAATTTAGAGGTACATTTTATAAAGTACAGAAAAAAAGTTAACTCAGTAAAAATTACCTGGAGTGTAGTGTACAGTGCTGGACAGATTCAAAAGAACCAAACTGAACAAAAGATTTGATTCAAATGATTTGTTTGTGAATTATCCACCAGAGAACCACGGCCAGCTTACATTTTATATATGGTGACCTGTCAAAGACATCATGAAATACCACTGGTTCTTGTGTACTATAAAGTTTCAATAAAGTTTATAAAAGCTTAAAAGTATGTAGATATTGTTTTAATTGCAATAATAGTAAAATATATTTTTATTATTATCAAATCAGAGTTCAGAGTTAGTTATACTGTAACAGTGAAAGCGTATAATTATTATTTTTTTTTTTAATCAACCCTCTACATTGCAATTAAATCACTCGCATACGTGACTAAATCTTCACTCTGTGCGACTAAATTATGTCTAATAATTGCCAATGGCTAATACTGGTAAATTCTCAGCTTTTACTCGCCAGTGTGTGAGTTGGAATCTACGTATAATTTAGCACAGATATATTTTCACTCGCTGAACACTATGACTGAGCGCTTCAGAATTTCACTCTCCGTCAAGCGATCTGTGCTATTTTTCAGTTTACCTCAATGGATGTGGACATACCGTAAACTCTAGTGTAACAGTCGCTTTGGTGAGAGCAGAGAGAGAGTGAGAGATTCTGCCGGGTTTTTCAGTAGTGGGCGGAACTAATGCGCAAACGGCAATCCCATTGGCTGGTGCTCACCTATTAGTGTCCCTGCGAACGCACACAACCTGATTAATATTCATGAATTCAGCAGCTCTTAACCCATAGTGAGTTTTATACTGTTATTATTAGTAGAATTCGTATTACTATTATTATTATTATTATCGTCAGGGCAGGTCATGCCGTGTAACCTGATTTACCCCTGCAGTGGCACGAGGGACAGTGTGCTGTTTATAACCATCTGTGTAGAGGTTTGACAGAGAAGAAGGGTTTTATGTCAATACAGAAAGCAGATGTATTGCTTTGATGAAGACATCTAGAAAGTGCTCTCACTGAGCTCAATTGGCAACGTCAGTCTCTCTGGTTTCCTTTGCACTGAAGGCATTCTCATTCATTCTAAGTAAAGTAACTTTGTATTGAATTTAGAGGTACATTTTATAAAGTACAGAAAAAAAGTTAACTCAGTAAAAATTACCTGGAGTGTAGTGTACAGTGCTGGACAGATTCAAAAGAACCAAACTGAACAAAAGATTTGATTCAAATGATTTGTTTGTGAATTATCCACCAGAGAACCACGGCCAGCTTACATTTTATATATGGTGACCTGTCAAAGACATCATGAAATACCACTGGTTCTTGTGTACTATAAAGTTTCAATAAAGTTTATAAAAGCTTAAAAGTATGTAGATATTGTTTTAATTGCAATAATAGTAAAATATATTTTTATTATTATCAAATCAGAGTTCAGAGTTAGTTATACTGTAACAGTGAAAGCGTTAAGTACAGGCTACACTGAACTAAAAAGAGTTATCTCAGTAAACATGACCTGGAGTGTAGTGTACAGTGCTGGACAGATTCAAAAGAACCAAACTGAACAAGAGATTTGATTCAAATGATTTGTTTGTGAATTATCGACCAGAGATCCCACCACACATGGGCACACTACCAAGAGTCACACATTATATTAGTCAATGAACAACAACACATTAAAATGCACCATCAGAACTGAGCATCATCATAAGCAAATAACAGACACGCATCCCATGCATAATATATAATTGACTTTCACACAGCTCATCAAGTGAAGAGAACATAACTGAATGAAACCTTCTGCATGGGTCCCTCAGCAAAGCCACTGTGGCAACCACAAGTTGTGCTATTAAAAACCTCTAGTGTAACAGTCGCTTTGGTGAGAGCAGAGAGAGAGTGAGAGATTCTGCCGGGTTTTTCAGTAGTGGGCGGAACTAATGCGCAAACGGCAATCCCATTGGCTGGTGCTCACCTATTAGTGTCCCTGCGAACGCACACAACCTGATTAATATTCATGAATTCAGCAGCTCTTAACCCATAGTGAGTTTTATACTGTTATTATTAGTAGAATTCGTATTACTATTATTATTATTATTATCGTCATCATCTTATCAATATTATTTGTACTTTTCCCATCTTTTTTTTTTTACAGAAACACTGAATGACCAAAAAAGCACCACCACCAGTCCTAAATTCAGTTAAAATGTCTGTGTGAAAATAGCTGTGTGAAACCCTGTTCCTGCATGATTTTGGACCCTTTCTACAGCATGACATGAATATATTATGGTTATTAATTACTGTTACAATATCTTTTATATACTTTTTGAAGCCTCAAAATATATACATATATGTTATATATACTTTATATTTACATTTACATTTAGTCATTTAGCAGACACTTTTATCCAAAGCGACTTACAAATGAGGACAATAGAAGCAATCAAAACTAACAAAAGAGCAACAATATGTAAGTGCAAATGACAAGTCTCGGTTAGCCTAACGCAGTTCACATAGCAAGGTATTTATATATATATATACACACACACACACACACACACACACAAAGAAAAACAAGTAGATAGAATAGAAAAAATAGTAAGCTAGTGTTAGTTTTTTTTTTTAAATAAAAAATAAAATAAATAGATAAAGTAGAATTAAAATAAAATAGAAAATGCTAGAGTTAGAGGGTCAAATATAGATGGAACAGATGTGTTTTTAGTCGTTTCTTGAAGATGGTTAAGGACTCAGCTGCTTGAATTGAGTTCGGCAGGTCATTCCACCAGGAGGGAACAGTTAATGAAAAAGTCAGTGAAAGTGATTGTAACAAAGTTCGTAGTCATGGAAAGAAAGAGGCAGGAACCGGCGAACATTTAAACAAAAATGTAATAATAAAATAAACAAACACAAAATACCGCGACAACCCCTCACGGACAACTGCCACGCACAAACAGAACCAAAACACAAAATAAAGTCCAGGCCTGTTCCTCTCTTGTCTTGCATTGTCGTCACTCCTCCTTTTATCCTTCCGGAGCTCCTCCATGGGACTTGAGACCGGTGAGTGGCACCGGTGTCGTGCATATCTCCGTTCCCACGGCTCTCGGCCCTGCCCCACTCGTCACAGTGATTTTGTGCCTCTTTGAGATGGCACAGTAATGCTTCATTCACTTGCTTCTAGAGGGCACATAACTCTGAAGTAATGAATTTAGATAAAAGGGTGCAAAGCCAGTGGTGGTTTTGTTGGCAAACATTAATGCCTTGAATTTTATATGAGCAGCTACTGGTAGCCAGTGCAAATTGATGAACAGAGGTGTGACGTGCATTCTTTTTGGCTCATTAAAAATTAATCTTGCAGCGGCATTTTGGATTCATTGTAGAGGTTTGATAGAAGTGGCTGGAAGACCTGCCAAGAGAGCATTGCAATAGCCAGTCTGGATAGAACAAGAGCTTGAACAAGGAGTTGTGTTGCATGTTTTGTAAGAAATGGTCTGATCTTCCTAATGTTGTATAAAGCAAATCTGCAGTTTTAGCAATGTGGTCTGAGAAATTCAGCTTATCATCAATCACAACTCCAAGGTTTCTATCTGTTTTTGAAGGAGTTATGGTTGATGAGCCTAACTGGATGGTGAAATTTTGATAAAGTGATGGGTTTGTTGAAACCACAAGCAGTTCTGTCTTAGCCAGGTTGAGTTGAAGGTGATGGTCCGTCATACTGAGATGCGAGCAGCTATCGTCGGAACATCAGGATTGAATGAGAGGTAGAGTGTCATCAGCATAGCAGTGATATGAAAAGCCATGTTTCTGAATGACAGAACCTAGTGATGCCATGTAGACAGAGAAGAGAAGTGGTCCAAGAACTGAGCCCTGAGGCACCCCAGTAGCTAGATGTTGCGACTTGGACACCTCACCTCTCCAAAATACCTTGAAGGACCTGTCTGAGAGGTAAGACTCAAACCACTGGCGTGCAGTTCCTGAGATGCCATTTTCCAATAGGTTTGACAAGAGAATCTGGTGGTTCACCGTATCAAAAGCAGCGGACAAATCCAGCAAGATAAGTATAGAAGATTTGGAAGCCGCTCTTGCCAGTCTTAGGGCTTCAACAACTGAGAGCAAGGCAGTCTCGGTCGAATGTCCCCTTCGGAAGCCAGATTGGTTCGGGAGGTTGTTCTGTGTGAAAAAGGCAGAGACTTGGTTGAACACAACTCGTTCAAGTGTTTTTGCAATGAAAGGTAGAAGGGAAACCGGTCTGTAGTTCTCTAAAAGAGTTGGGTTAAGAGTGGGTTTCTTAAGAAGTGGGGTTATACGAGCCTGTTTAAATGTTGAGGGAAAAACAACAGTGTGAAGGGATGTGGTAAAGGGGTCATATGATGCGATTTCAATTTTTCCTTTCTCTTTGAAGTGTTACAATATCTTGGTGCATAAAGAAGATCTGTAAAGTTGCAAAGACTAAAGTCATAAATCCAAAGAGATATTCTTTATAAAAGTTAAGAGTCAGCCACGCCTGCCTAAATCGGCTCATTCTAACACGCCCCCACATGTCTATGTCACAATGTGGGAAGATTTGCATAACGCCGCCCAAATGTTCACGCAAAGAAAGAAGGCGTAACTTTTATTCTCACTGTAGTATTGTTGCTGCCACCATGTCAAGACGCTGTGTGTTTCATTATGAAAGCGAAACTACTTTGTTTAGCCTTCCAAAAGAGGACGATATCCGCTTCGTCATGCCTAGAGCCGATCCGTGCTGGTCGCTGAGGGAATACATCAACTTCGCGCTGTGGATTGCCGGATCGGCTTTCACCGTGGACGAAGCGAAGTCCAGCCCGGGGTCGTCACATGTGGTTGCCGCAAGCCTGCCGGCCATGCCATTCTCAAGCCCACCGGCCATTCCTCACTCTAGGCCGCCGGCCACCGCTCACTCTAGCCCGCCGTGTGTTTCGTTGTGAAAGCGAAACTACTTCGTTTGGTCTTCCAAAAGAAGACACAACTAGAAGTCAGTGGTTAAGTTGTTTTTACAACACTGTTCCAGAACAGTTCAACCCAAATATTCAGATGTGTGCAGCGCATTTTATGGAGGACTGTTTCCTGATCCTGGAAGAGTAGACTACAATGCCGGCTGTTCTGACTCACAGACTGTAAGTACGTTTTCATTTAAAGGATTTGCCACTGATGATTCAAACGCGAGTTTTGAGCAGTGTAGAGTAGCACTTGTTGTTTGTCATTTCTCCGATCACAAATGCAGACATGGTTTTATGTTTACGCGGCGCGATGCAACGCATTATAATCCATAATTATGTCCCCACTGGATGCAACAAATGCCTTGTTTATAATGGGTTTTAATGTTTTTGTCTTGTCGCTCCGGCCGGGACATGGCATCACATGTATGATTAGGGGTGTAACATTTCCGTCACACGCTTGAGGTATTTGGCCAATCACAACGCACTGGATAGCTGGCCAATCACAGCACACCTCGCTTTTCACACTGAAGAGCTTTGTGAAAATTGACGCATTTCAGAAAGGTGGGGCATAGAGGAGAAACAATAATGTACAGTATGTGGAAAATAATGTGGTTTTTTAACCTTAAACCGCATAAACACATTTCATTACACCAAATACACAAAATAATGTTCTTTTTAGCAACATCATATGACACCTTTAATGATGTGAGTGAGTGCAGGTACAACGGCAGGAAAAATGGCTTGAAGGAGATGAGATGGAATAGGATCAAGCAGACAAGTAGTAGAATGATTGGAAAGGATGAGTTTAGAGACCTCTAGAGAGTGTATAGAAGCATGAAAACGTGTGTATATAGTTCAGAAGATGAACGGAAGTCTTATGGGATTGAAACTACATGAAGACGAGTAAATGAATTGTCATTTTTGAACAAACTATCCCTTTAATGTTGTCTATCAGTTTCTCCAGCTATGTACTGTTATTAGTTTGAACCTCTTACTCTTTTAATAATCAATAGAAAAGCCATTAAAAAATGAACATCTATGAGGCCCAAGATTCCATAAGGGAATCAAGACCATAATACACCAAATAGAAAACTACTTATCCAGTTAAGTCCCCAAATGCACCACGTAAACATACATAATGAAATACAAGGACTTATGAGAATCCAACAATTGCAAAATCCCACATTGTAGCACATTTCTGCACAGGATTTTACAGCATAATGTACATAATTTTATTGTAAAAATTAATGGGCTGAATCACGGGCTGAATTGTACTGAAGCGTAGGCTACACAAACTGTTTGTTTGTTTGTGTGCTTGTTAGTTAGCTGGTTTTAGTGAACCCCCAAGAACACTGTTCTTATATGTTATAATAATTATATAAGTTCATGTACAGTGTTGGGAGTATCGCATTAAAAAAGTAATAATATTACAGTAGTATATTACTTTTTGCTGTAATGCAGTAATATAACGCATTACTAATAAAATTTGGGTAATATTATTACTCGTTACAATCTCAGTAACGCAAGATACAACAACATATTTTAACTCAAAATTAAGTGGTGAATTTACAAACACCGCAAAACAGCGCCAGAGAAAAAATTCTGCGGATAAAATAGTTTGTCTATCTTCTGTTGCTGGAATTAGATGTTTGAGATGACTGCAGAGATGGATTCTACATTTGTGAGATGGACACACTCCTGTTATTTTCAGTTCATCGGAGAAAAGGAGAAGAATGCATAGTCAGGTGCAATATGTGCGACACCAAACTCTCAACATCGAGAAATAGCACGAGTAAAACCTGGAAAACACTGGACTGGTGCCACTAACACTAAACTGCGGGGTCGGAGAAGAGGGAAAAAAAGGCGGCGGACGAGTGCAGACAAGCAACAAAAATTAAGTTTAACTAACAAGATACAACAACATATTTTAACTCAAAATTAAGTGGTGAATTTACAAACACCGCAAAACAGCGCCAGAGAAAAAATTCTGCGGATAAAATAGTTTGTCTATCTTCTGTTGCTGGAATTAGATGTTTGAGATGACTGCAGAGATGGATTCTACATTTGTGAGATGGACACACTCCTGTTATTTTCAGTTCATCGGAGAAAATGAGAAGAATGCATAGTCAGGTGCAATATGTGCGACACCAAACTCTCAACATCGAGAAATAGCACGAGTAAAACCTGGAAACACTGGACTGGTGCCACTAACACTAAACTGCGGGGTCGGAGAAGAGGGGGAAAAAGGCGGCGGACGAGTGCAGACAAGCAACAAAAATTAAGTTTAACTAAAAATAACAAAATCCGTTTTTACTAAATCATAGTCTATATATAAAATGAACGCATATGCGAAATATTTGACTTAAACAGGCTAATTAACAGATTAACAAAACAAAAGGAAAAGACAGAGATATGATGCTGAGTTTGGTTCACAGGCTATTTATGATATGTGCGACACCAAACTCTCAACATCGAGAAATAGCACGAGTAAAACCTGGAAACACTGGACTGGTGCCACTAACACTAAACTGCGGGGTCGGAGAAGAGGGGGAAAAAGGCGGCGGACGAGTGCAGACAAGCAACAAAAATTAAGTTGAACTAAAAATAACAAAATCTGTTTTTATTAAATCATAGTCTATATATAAAATGAACGCATATGCAAAATATTTGACTTAAATAGGCTAATTAACAGATTAACAAAACAAAAGGAAAAGACAGAGATATGATGCTGAGTTTGGTTCACAGGCTATTTATATGGCGCGGCGCTCTACAAAAGTCCACGGAAAGGAAACCGAGATGACAGAAATAAAAGTAAACACATTGCAGTCTCGAATGATCTGTATGACCAAAAATGACAGAGTATTTTTTGTTTGTTTGTTTGTTTCCACTGTTCGATTGCGCCGGCGCCTCACGCACACACATAGCCTACATCATTGCAAATGTTGCAGCCTGTTCATTATCAGAATAAAATACAGTCAGTCAACCAAACATATAGATACACTGGTTAATTTAAATATTGCGTACTGCGTAGTAAAGTTTGTGCCATTCAGCCTCGGGCCAAACACACATTTGCTCATGTGACGAGGATGTTTTTTAAGCGCGTTAAGTAAGCCAGGTTTACATAATAAATAATAGTTTAGCATTCAAATACATCGGAAATATGGACACATTTAATTGGATTAATGTCGAATGAGAGAGGTAGGCTGTGCGAGAACGCCGTTTGCTTTCAGTTTCGCATTGAATTAGCCTAATTTTGGCTTGTTTAGCAACTTATATTTTTCATTATTTTCTTCTGAAACCGTTCAAAATAGCCTATAGGCTAGGTATTGTGTTTAAATACATTATAACACTTCGCTTTATTTACCGGTGTTATTTATGAATGTAATAATGTGGTTTGTGCTTATCTGTGTTTAACCTAAACTACAACGTAACATTAATGTAGACCTACATACCGGCATCTAAATATGATTTTATAATTGTATGCTATATAGACCTACCACATTACCCTCCACTGGATGTAGAATGAGCAGCCAGCAATAAACTACATTTTGGCATTTTATAATACTTCTGTGGATATTTTGGTGAAAGTAACTCAAAAGTAGTGTATCGCATTACAATTCAGAGACAGTAATATTGTAATGTAACTAATTACTTTCAAAAGACAGTAACTAGTAATATATAATGTATTACATTTTGGAAGTAACTTGCCCAACACTGTTCATGTAGGGCTGTCAGTTTAACGTGTTAACTTAATTAATTAGTTATGTAAAAATAATGCAATTAAAATATTTTAACGCAGTTAACGCACTGGCCCCGCCTCCAGACCTGTACATCATCTCACACATGCAGTTATGCCATAAAATTCAAGATATTGGGGCGAAAATGCTCCTGTATGAGTTTTTATCTCACACGTTTGTCCCGAATAGCACAAGCAAATTTTATTCAACAGTTCAGTAAATAAGAAGTTGATATTGTGTTATATTTTAAACACAATATTGTCTGTTTTTGCTCAGTTTGGCCAACAAAAATATTACCTATAATAAAGCCACAGCAGAATTGTTGTGCATCTCTGAGGAACACATCTGTGTTTAATTTCTGAATGAATCCGTGTTTTGAACGAATCGTGTGAATCAAATCAAACGTTAAGTCATTCCTGAATGAATCAGCCGTTGAACTCCTAAAGACATTTATCGCCACCTGCTGGCAGATTTAGTTTCTTATTTAGAATATTATTTAATTAAAAAAGGGGGGAAAAACTTTAAAGGTCTTTAAAAATGTCATCATTTACTCAACCCTGAATGACTTATTTTCTTTTGTGCAACATAAAAGAAGGTATTTTGAAGAATGTTGGTAACAAAAAAAACAAAAAAACCTGAGATGTTTCTCAAATTTTCTTCTTTTATGTTCCATAGTTTATGTTAGGCCGTTGAAGTCTAAACGTTTATGTGTAGTAAATTTCACGTTGAATCAAATAAAATATTTCTTTCTAAAGTTACTATTTGTAATGTCTACTTAATACTTTCTCATTTAACACAAAAATTGCTTGCAAATAAGCTTTTAAATAATCTTTTGGGGGTAATTTCACAGCCAAATGTTATTTGCGATTAATTCGATTAATTAATCGACACATCATGTAGTTAGATAAAAAAAAATTAATCGACTGACAGCCCTAGTACAAATATATAGTCAATACATCTTTAGCTTGTAAACCATGGAACTATGGCTTTTCATGTTCATTTTCCCAATTTGCTTTGCATATAACAACTATTTACCACATTACTAATCAATTCACATCCATCCATATTGGTTATCAGTTTTGAATTTGCTTTACTTTCAGTTAAGATGAATGAAAAACTGGTTGCACAGAAATAATTCAAGGAATGAGCTGTACTGCTTGTTTTGAAAAATCATAATTATAACAAATTAAATCAACTTCACAAGATATTAATTGGTGGATTTGAGTCGATAGAGGATTGTGTAGATTACTTTGGATTATTGTGATGTTTTTATCAGCTGTTTGAACTCTCATTCTGACGGCACCCATTCACTGCAGAGAATCCACTGGTGAGCAAGTGACATAATGTTAAATTTCTCCAAATTTCATTTGATTTTATCTTGACGGGTTTTGACTTTTTAATGTCTTGATAAATTAAATGAGTGTAGGTAAAGAGAACACAATGTATGTGACCGCACCAAAATATGACCCAACACCAAATCCTGTACCAACCAACCCGCACTCTCCAACATGCTATAAATGTTTGGGAGAAATATTCAAACAGGTCAAAACACTGATCTATCTCGCTCACAGCACAGTGACCCAGTTAAAGCAAATCTTCACTTCTCAACTGGACACACACACAGAGACTTTCCTTTGAATCTTATTTTATTTTTATTCTGCACTAAATATATTTTTCTTCCTTTTAATTTTAATTGGCATGAATATGTTAAGCTTTCATTAAACTGTGGAGACATTTAGTCCACATTCATTCACAATGTAGAAGAACAACAACAAGATCTCTGCAGTTGCTCTTCCAGCGTTTTTAGGACCAGCAAGCCTCAGTCAGCATCTAAAATCAGACCGTGCTGCGGTGGACAGTTTTAATGCTCCTTTGCACCGGTTGATTTAAGACGCCTAGTGTGCAATATATGATCTCAACAAATGATTAGTCCCTAGATTAGACGCTTTGGGATAGTGATGTTAGTTATTTCATGCAATTAAATGATGCATGTGCAGTTATGTCAGGAAACAGATGTGGTTTAAGCGTGTTAGGTGTGTTATAAAGACAATAGAGTGCTGCAATCTCTCGTGTAGAGCTGCAGTATCAATCAGCGCGCGCCTACACACTTCACTGCGTTACTGCTGGACACTCACGTGCGCTTCATCACATCTCACACACACACACACAAAAGTCAAGGCAAAGTAGTGTGTAGGCTAGTCATTTTGCATATTTGACACATGCAATACAAAAATACATACAAAAATGTCTCAATATATGAGTAGAGGCCTATGGTTGTATGAAAACATTGCTTTTATGTGTTTTTAGATGCAATGAAATCACTTTCAGTGCATGTGCAATCAGCAAAGGTGCAAGGCTTTTCTTTTCAACAAAATCATTGTTTCAATCATTCATGTAAAAGCTGCGTGAGAAAACAGTATTTTAAGACGCCAGCTTTCTAGATGAGATGTCGCCTTACCGTCGTAAGCCTGCGCGCTGTGGAACAAAAGTAGGAATATTGCTAAAGATGAGAGTTTAGTGCTCCGCATCCCTCCAGACGCATGTGTGCATGAGCATCTTCTCCTCCTCTCTCTCAGGATGCTCAATCTGTGCACATCTATCCAGGTTCCCTCTACACGACCAGCCATTTGCGTTTGAAGAGGAGGTGGCCCGGTGTCGGTACTGGACCAGACATCTGCTCAGATCCGTGAGTCAGTGGGACGTGCGGTGGTCACGCCGCTCCAAGTGCCAGAGGAGAGCCGCATTCGTGAAAATGCCCAAAGTCCACCATCACTGCGACACAGGGGAAGCGAGAGGGGGCTGCATTTTTGAATGGTTTATCTATTTCTCAAACCCCTTACCGCCCATAATGTGATCGGATGTTGGAAAGGATGCATGCAATTCTTTGTCTGTTGTTCAGCAGTCTTGTGAGTGCTCGCATGCAGGGAAGCTGGAGCTGTATTCGTTTTGTACCATGCGCGTGCTCTAGTGGTCAGTATAGAATATTACTATTAGACTGATTTCTAATACAATCCACCAGTTTCTAATAAAAACAAACATACAAAAAACGCTATGTAAACACTTTGTTCCAGGTCTGGATGCTGACTGACTGCCTAAGCTCTTTTAGCTGTGTCTCAAGTGGCTATATTTGCTTTTAAAAACGGTTATGTAATAATACTAATATTAGGAATACACACTTTCATTGAATCGTTTTTATTAAGTAAATTCATTAGCTGTTCTTCTTGCAACAGGAGATAATCCCCAACAACAAAGGTGCTACAAAATTAAAGATCCTATGGGTGCTACTTTGAGTAGGCGTTTTGTAGTAGCTGTTAAGTTTTAGCACATTGAAAGTTATACTGAATCAGGTGCCAGAATGTTATATATAACGATGAATCGCATCCAAACTAAAAGTTTTGTTTACATAATATATGTGTATACTTATGTATATATAAATACAAACACATGCATGTGTATTTTTAAGAAAAACATGCTATGTTTATATATTAATATAAAATATAAGAATTTGAACATATACATTTAGAAACATGTAAATATTTTCAAAATATAAACTGTACGTGTGGGTGTATTTATATATATACATAATATACATAATTCATGATACATAATTCATTAGAAAAAGAAAGAACACCCTGTTGAATTCCATGGTTTTCCGTATCAGGGGACTTATTAAAAAATCATCTGGTCCTTGGCAGGGCTAAATAAATAGTGGCCCGGTGTGATATGCCATGTGTTTTTATTCCTCTGAGGTTTAATTGTCCAAATTTGAAGACCTGGCAAGGAGCAGATGATTTTTATTATGTCCTGATACAGATATATATATATACACACACACATACAGGTGCATCTCAATAAATTAGAATGTCATGGAAAAGTTCATTTATTTCATTAATTCAACTCAAATTGTGAAACTCGTGTATTAAATAAATTCAATGCACACAGACTGAAGTCTTTAAGTTAAATATACCCCAATATAAATATACCCCAGCAACTTAAGACTGGTTTTGTGGTCCAGGGTCACATATACGTATGAATATACATATATATACAGCAAAGATGCATTACATTTAGTGAATACATTTATAATTTTACAAAAGATTTCTAATTCTAAATTATGTCCATTTCTCAAAAAAAGCATCATGGTTTCCACATAAATATAAAGTAAAAAACAAAACAAAATGTATATATATATATATATATATATATATATATATAGAGCGAGAGAGAGAGAGAGAGAGATGTATTTATGTGTACATGTATGTATACAACAAATCAGCATATTAGAATGATAAAGTAAATTTAAAGTTAATACTTCATAAAAATGCTGTTTTAATGTATTTTTTTTATCAAACTTTTGTGCACTGGTGAACATGAGATGTCTTTCAAAAACATAAGAATCATAATTTCAAATGTTTTACCTGTTGCGCATTGAAGCACAGTTGTGAGTGTGCATAGATAGATAGACGGACAGACCAAAGATTACACATTTTGAAAGATGAACATCTCATGTTATGTACTGCAAAGATACAAAGATACCTGCCATATATTGTTTCCATAAGTAATACAATTAGAAAGGGTTGCAACAATACATTTTATTCTGCTTTATTTTTCTTTTGTATTCAAAGTGAACCTTGACAACAAAACACCATGAATTCTTATTCACTCACCAAAAGTCACCTGGAAATTCTGTTTAATGTGACTAAGTAAAGAAGGCTTGGTCACATCTTTATTCACTGAGAACTAGAGAGGAAACATCAATTACACTCTGTAAAGATATTATATCCAAAGGGTTACATTTACCCAGTCCTCATACTGTTAAATATTGCACAGTGCAAGTGCTATGTGACAAACTAAAGTAGCATCAAATCAAATCAAATAAGCAAATGAAACAAAACCCTAAACAAAAAAGCCATACAAGTCTACAAATATCAAAACAGTGAAATTTAAAACTCTTAATTAACCAAGTAATTGAAACATGAAATCCATAACTTGCAGTGTGAAATAACTTATTTGATAGATTGTAAAATATGCTATAAACCATGAAACTTGTATACACGGATTACAAAGCACATAACATGGACCGGGAAACCAATTTCGGGTTGAATGGTAAATATTTTAGGTCAAATAATTCACCAAAAAAAAAAACGGCTGTAATTTTGCCAATACATTACTTCCAAAATGATAATTATTTAAAAAATGCATAAAAGCAATGAATGTCATTAAAACGGTGGCATTAATGTTTATTGAATGCTGTTAATAGAAAAAAAGTTCAACAGAAATCATCCATATCAACTTGAATTTGTTTAAATATGAACATACAATAAATACTGAAAGTGTCGAGTACAGTCTTTTCTATATTGACACTGGATGTATTCAGGCTAAATGCTGGTGAATGCCATTTCACAGGGATCGAAACATGCACAGGGTGCAATATATTACATTCTTTATGCAAAGATTGAAATTACAATGTCACAAATGTTAGAATTAGCTGGTTAAGATTAAATAGACATATATTAGTGATTATTAACTCAAATGAATGCATATATGATTATTTATTTATTTAAAAGTGTATATAACCATTTCGATCCCTGGAATGGAAAGTTATACTGTTTGCTCTTTCTTATATTTGGTCTGGTCAGTGGGTGAGCCGAATACTTGTTTTTGCAAAGTGAATGTGTCATTACCAATATCTCAATCAAGGCACACACAGTGTTGCTTACACTACTCACAAAAAAAAGAAAAAAAGACATGACCAGACCAGACACGAATATAACATACCAGCTGACATCAGTGATCATTTGTTAAAAACATGTTCTCAAATTTCAAATAACAAACATTAATAAAATCACAATTCAGTTGGACACTAAATTCATTTAATCACAACACTGTATATCAAAACATGGCCATGTGTACTGCACACTAGCGTTTTAATAAGTGCTCAGTGGTATGAGGTTATGGGGTTGATTATCATATTAACCGAGAAAAGAAATAGGAGGAAAAAAAAAAAAAAACCTTAACGAAAATAGCGATGTTTGTATTTCTGAAACACTGCAGAATAACTGTTCATTTGGATAAAGTTAAATCAATCCTGCAAGCTATTACAAGTCAAAAACAGATACGCAGGTAAACGTTAATATACAGATAAGCAGGTAAACAAAAATTAAGTTACACAAACACATCCATCAATATGCAGTGATGAGCCAGAACAGCTATGAAGATACAATACTGATTTGAAAAAAAGAAAAACAATTCTAAATGTCCAATATCAGCAATACAGTAGTTACAATGACACTCCAAACATTGAAGCTAAAAATTTACTCAAAATCAAAATCCACTTCTAGTTTAGGCAATCAGAGAGACCCATACAAATAAACGAATGCAGATATGAACTAGTCTAATCTAATTTCACAGCTATCTGAAGTGGCAATCAATATATAGCAGCTTGTCTATGATACATTCAAGATAGATGATACGACTTATTACTTGTTCAAAAAGCTAAACATAACCTCAGCCATTTTTTAAATACTTTTAGAAATTTACCCCATGACTATAATTACTACAAGTATACGTGAGGTCTATGCAGAAAGAGTAGCTACCTTGCTCAGAGAAATGGCTCTGTTCCAAAACCTAACGAGCTGCTTTGCTGTCTACTGCCTTCATACACAGCCGATATAGTAAGTTTTACATATGCAGTAACTCTCTATAAGTCATACAAATGACTTGTGAATAGGCTAGGCCCACAGTTCATTTCAATAGTGTAATGTTAGCATGTTGCTAAGCTAAGCTATCACAGAAATACTGGGTAAAATAGTACATTTTTAATCAAACTGAACTATTTTAATGGACTTTGTTTAATTTGTTAATCTTACTAATGAATCCACAGTTTCTAGCAAAAATGTGCCGTTTTATAACAGAAGCCACCAACAATTTTGTGACAGCCCTGTTGAAAAAAAACAGCATAATAGGTATGTTTAGGTACCTGGTTAGGTATGTTTTGAAGCTGGGATGCTGGTTTGAGCTGGTTTATGCTGGTCCTTTGCTGGTCCTAAACTGGTCCGACCAGCTTAAGACCAGCACATGACCAGCATAAACCAGCAAATGACCAGCATAAACCAGCAAAGGACCAGCTTAAACCAGCAAAGGACCAGCTTAAACCAGCAAAGGACACCAGCTTCAAAACATACCTAACCGGCATATGCTGTTTTTTTCAACAGTAGGATTTCCTTTTACGGCACTTTTCATGCCATGTCTGCAAACATGATTGACAGTGGTTTAGTGACATCAAGGCTATAATGTGATTGGTTTACGAGGCACACATGATGCTTTTCCAATGTTAGAGCAGCGGAGGATGATATCTTTCCATTAAAGAGAATCTCAGAGAGCTTTTGCATCAGGAGAGTAACTATGATGCCTTGAAATAGTGCCTGCTTAGGCAGATCACTAGGTTTGGAACACAGCCTTCAAATTACAGTCTTTGGTGATGCACAAACAACTTCATTTGAGAGGCAAAAACACACAAACCAAGCAGAACAAACTGAAAACAAAAATGCACACTGCAATATATATATATATATATATATATATATATATACACACACACATATATATTTATTTCTCCCTGACGGAATGTATAAAATGCAGTTGACACCAACAAGCTTTCAACATGATATAATGATATAATTAAGAAAAAAAATCGATTCACACATGCATAAATGAGAATTGCACACCTTAAAACACACCGTGTCAAGCTTCAGCACTAAATAAACTAGCTCTATTAGATATATACTCATATGTGTCTATACATCAAATACTGCATGGTCTGCTCAGGCTAAGATGAATCCATGACCCTGAATCAAAGACCGATATTTGCATTTGTGTCTTCATCTAGTCGAAGCCATGCCCACCACAGCAAACACAAACACACACAAACCCAAAGAACTAAATCCACAGACAAAAAGAAAAACAAACTATATAGATTGTATTGCAGTTTTACTAAACAGTACAAATACTGTTAGTTTTGTCGATTTTTCTGAATAGAAATTCATTGTATCCTCTACACAACTAGTTCATTTAAGATAACGAAAAAAATGAGAATCAGAACAAATCCAACAGCAAGCGTTTGCAGCAGCAAAAGCATGCCGTCTTCCGAAGAAATAACGCAAACATTAACTCACTACATCTCAAATATACATTGGATCCAAAAATAAGCACTGCAGTTTGTGCAATGCAGTACATTGATGCCAATCTATGCATGAAATAATACACCAGTGTGTATATATACGTAATACATATACACACGCACACACAAAGAATGCACGGACTGATTTGAATTGCAACTGCTGCAGTCCAGGACACATACACACACAAACACATTGTATATACACACAGAGAGATAGTGTAGTAGAACACGAAAGACTGCCGATATATAAGGCACTATGGCTGGGGACAACAATGCAGTGACCCTCTAGACACGTCAAGAGCCCCTACAAGCTTCTCTCTGATCAACATCATGCAACACATGCAGCATGTGACGAACGACTCCATTCCAAACGACACCAAAGACGCAGAGAAAAGTACAAATACTTGGAACGCAAGAAAACACGGCAAGTGGACACATTTTATGTTGTAAACAACATACAGGGCTGTCTTTACAAACAAACGTGTTGTATACAAGGTAAAGGCAATGTATAAAAATAAGTTGACCATCACATGATTTTGGACACTGTCCGTTGTTGATTTTCATTAGAGGAGCGCTTAAATCTGAAGATCTGAAAATCCGATAAGGTGATGTATCAAATGTGCAAAACATTTTTTTATTTTTTATTATTTATCCAATCGCTTGCTTCTCAACCGTGCGCTTTCTTTACCTACTTGCTAAAGACTTTCCAAACCTTTCCTCTTTTAAAGCTAATTTTAATTGCACTCAATTAAGTCTACGTGATTCAAAGAAACTACTTTCTTTCTCTCTTGCGCCATGGCTTTAGGTGCGAGAACCAGGTTGTATGTGGCTTCTACAGAGAGCCCGATGTTACGTCCGTGTCGGCGGCCCTCCAGAGGGTTGCAGAGCGAGTCTCAGATGTACGGGTACTGGTTTAGTTTGGTGGGACTAAGCGGGAAGCCTGCATATGCAGGTGATGCGATGAAGGAGTGTGGGGGGAACAGAGGCTTGAATTGGCCTTGAGGGTGGAGAGTTGGAGAGGGCAAGAGGCGGCTGAGACCCACAGTGACCTGGTGCACAAGGTGTCCAGCCGGATGGGAGAGGCCATAAGCCGGCTGAAAGACGTGATTCCGTGTCGCCCCAGGTGAAGCCAAGAGGTGGGCCATTGAGGCATTTGTCACTAGGGGCCCTGAAGGGGGGTAGGACAGTAAAGTCGGCTGGGTGTGAGGGTGAACACCCAGGTGTGTTTGAGAAGGGTGGGCTGTGTGGGTGGGACTGCCATGAGGCAGTGTGAATGTGTGGCCATGAATGGTGGGCGGGATGAACGCTTGAGGCCGGCGGTGGCTGTAGTTGCCGTTCCACTCCTGGTGGGACGACCCATAATGCTGGACCTAGAGCACAAACCAATCAGTTTATTCCAAAAAACGCAAGAGGCGATCAATTATTTTAAAAATGTACAGTATATAAAGAAAGGGTATTCAATTTGGAATTTGCTAAAGATTAAATTTAATAATGTTAGGGATGCACGTTATTAGATTTTTGCCGATATGCCGATATTTTTCAAATAATTTTGGTCGATAGCCGATGCCGATACTGACATATACTTTCCTTAGTTTTGAGCAAAAACTTATTTGTTAGAAGTAATAAACTTAAAGTTCTTTTTTAATGAGAGTACATTGAAAGCCATGAAAATAACTGTAATAAAATCAATCTCAGCTGTTTTTTGTTTCTCAGACAGATGCAGTTGAAACTGTAACATTTTATTTGTGGATTTAACATTAATAGATGGTCTAAAGCAAAATAACTAAAAATTCTAAAAACCTATATTTACGTTTTCACAATTCATTTGAAAAAAATATATTACTCAATAAATCTGTATATAGTAAATTAATTAATGTTTGTGATTTTTATTAATGTAAGCTATAGCTCAGGGGTGGCGAACGTCAGTCCTGGAGAGCCGCAGCACTGCAGAGTTTCGCTTCAACCCTAATCAAACACACCTGAACAAGCTAATCAAGGTCTGAACGGTTACTAGGAAGCTACAGGCAGGTGAGTTTTAATTAGGGTTGGAGCTGAACTCTGCAGGGCTGCGGCTCTCCAGGACCGGAGTTCGCCACCTCTGCTATAGCTTCTGACCTTTAATTCAAAACAGACTCGTGATTTTATGACATTGATACTGCTTTATTCAGAAACACAAGTATCTTAATGATATTTGTGTATTTTACTTTTATTTTATTACAACTAGGCCAACAGCGCCCCCTAAGTAAATAAAACGCCTTACAGGATGGGGGAGGCTGCTGCTGTTGCTACTGCACGCTAGTAACTTTTGACTCTCTCGCACACTGGATGTGTTGTTCTCGAATCGAATCATCATTCAGGCAAATGACCACTCTGCTGACGTGATCTTATCACTATCACACCCTGAGCACATCCGTCTATGAGCTATCCGTCTTATCAGCAAGGCATATCAGCATTTTTTTTTTTCAAATCAGCCAATGCCGATGTTCACATTTTAAGCCTTTATCGGCCAATTCCGATAGCGTTCTGATAATATCGTAAATCCCTAAATATGTTTTTAAATAATTATTAATGTAATTTAATTATTTTTTATTTTCATATTGTTTACTGTGCTTCTACTTAAATGTGGTGGTAAAATCTGTGGCAAAATTCATGTTCACTGTGAAAAGGCATCAATAATTTTTGAACACTTTTTTATTCACACATCTCAGCTTCTTTTTATTTATTTACTTTTTACTTCTAATATATTTATTAGTTGCATTAGTACGTTGTAGTAGTAGTATCTTAATATCTAGCTGACTATACAACAACCCATCAAATGACACGGAACTGACCTGTCTAAAGGGGAATTGCTGTTGAGAGGGCTGCAGGGGCGCGAAAGCCTGTGCTGTCTTCTGTTGGCGATTCACCAGTAACGTTGAGTAGGGCGGCTGTCTGTTGGAACCATTGCGGCCTTTGGGGGGGCATGATGGCTCTATAAGTAGATGATGGAAAGAGCAGGCAAACTTAGGCAACACTCCTTAGATGCCTCATGAAATTGTGCTTGATACGTTTAAACTTCTTGCAAAAGGGATTCAGAACAACAGATGGAAAAATGACTTAAGTTCATTACAACAAAAATTTTTTTTTTTTTAAATCGGCAAATCAAATAGTTAGCATTGCTCTGTTTTCTTGTACTTAGATCAAATACATTAGTTTGGAGTAAACCTGGTATTTGAAAATAGAAGTTGAATTTGAAGTTAAACTAATTAGGGCTGCCCCCTAATAGTCGACTAATCGTTAAGTTTTATTAGTCGCAGGAAAAAAAAAACAGGTGAAGTCATGCAGTCGGTGATGGACAGATCTTTAATGGCTGGTCTTTGTGGTAATACGGGCTGGACATCCAAATGCTCGCCATCATTCATCGACCTCAAAAATGGCTTATCCGAAATATGCAAGTAGTAAAAACTTTACATGGCCGCTCAATCTAATGTTAACCTAGAAAAATGTGCGCTATTCAAATGTCTGCAGAGTGAGGAAGCTGAACAGTAGCGCTCATTGCAGGACAGATGGAGGCGCCAGTGTGGACACTTGCTCTTGCCCTCATTGTCGGTCATACAGATAAGAGTAATATATCTTTCGAAACTGTAAAGTCTCTACGTTTATTTGTGTGCACTCACAATATCAACGAAACATTGTGCTTTTGTAAAATAATTCAAGCAAACAGGATGCGCTTTCTGCCGTCTTGGTCTCTGTGAACCTGAGCGCGAAACTCAGAAACTCTGTGTATATTTGCCTTACAGACATGAAAAATATATCTATAGAGAGCGAAATGTCTACTTTCAAATGAACCAATTCAAATGGAAAACAAATATTCTCCAGTTATGTAATCCGTGTGAAACATGCATACGGGAGCATCCACTACTGTAGAGATGAAGAGTCAGTGTCGCCGACTTTATCTCTTATGCTGAAAACAAAGAAAGCACTAGTGTATCAATACATTATTAAAATGTTAATGCAGCCTCCTTACTGGTTTTCCCTGACACATTCATAATCATTAGCTTCCTGAAGTGCGCTGTGGCAAGCTTCATGCGTGTGCTTTAGTGATTATTAAGCTATGTAGGCAATTGAAGGCTCATTATAATGATTTAAATGGGTTATTAATAAATGTTCGATTAGTCGACTAATGCTTAAAACGAACGACTACTAGTCGACCAGAAAAATCTTTAGTAAAGGGCAGCCCTAAAACTAATTTAAATTTAAACAAATTTAAAGTTTAAGATTATAATACCATATACTGGCCTTTAAATAATATGCAAGGTGTAATTTCAGTTTTGGACATGCACATTTTTCCTCAATTCTCAATCCTGAAAATATTCATTAGTTTTATATACATTATACATTAGATTTGTTACCTGTGCGGCCCATCGGCTTATTATTCTGAACCCGCATGGGCGGCACCACCATGGTGCGGACAGGCAGCTTGGTAGACTCAGCCTGTGTGGTTCCATTGGCTTTGCAGTTCTGGTTGTTGTCATTGATATAGGTGGCCTCCAGGAAGGGGCTGTCAGCTCGACAGGATGACACAGACGCGGGCGAGCCGTCTACCGTATCACATCCACTCTCACGCTCATCTTCTGACATACTGAACAAAGATCAAATAAATAGTACTCAGACACTCATAGCACACACAAACATACTCGCTGAAAAAGAGTGCTTGGAATAGAACACTACATACCTTTTTTTTTATTTGTGTGTGTGTTTATATACTCACTGCCATTCAAAAGTTTGGGATCAGTAAGATTTTTTTAAAATCAAAAATACAGAAGAAACCGTAATTTTGTGAAATATTATTGCAATTTCTAATACTGGTTTCCTATTTTAATATATTTTAAAATATAATTTATTTCTGTGACGCAACAATGAATTTTCATCAGCCATAACTCCAGCCTTCAGTGTCACATGATCCTACAAAAATCATTCTAATATGCTGGATTATTATCAGTGTTGAAACTGCTGTTCTGCTTAATATTTTTTTGGAACCTGTGATACTTTTTTCTTTGATTCTTTGTTTAATAAAAAGTTAAAAAGAACAGCATTTATTCAAAATAAAAAAAATTTCTAACAATGTAAGTCTTTAAAATCACTTTTTTATCCATTTAACACATCCTTGTTGAATAAAAGTATTAATTTATAAACGCAAAAAAAATGCTGACCCCAAACTTCTGAATAGTAGTGTATATTGTAACAAAATGTCTATTTTGAGTAAACACTGTCCTTTTTAACTGTTTTATTTATCAAACAATCCTGGGAAAAAAAATAATAAATAAATATATTATTATCTTTATATATATGAATATTTCATAAAATTACCATTTTGTTCTGTATTTTCGATCCAATAGATACAGCCTTGATGAGCATAAGAAACTTCTTTAAAAACTTTAAAAATCGTACTTATCCCAAACATTTTAATGGCAGTGTATACATATAAATATATACTTTTATATGTTTTTATATATATATATATATATATATATATATATAACAGGTATGTAAAACTATGCAGTATGCAACAATGAATTGATTGTCATATGGTCAATTCTATTGCATATTTTTACATGTTCAAGTTAGTGAAGTATCTTGAGAACAAAGTTTAGCATAAAAAGTTTAGCATTAAAATTGAGGGTTGTTGATTTTACTATTTAAAAAAGTTTTCTTTTATGTAGATTTGGTTAGCAATGGTAAATTATAAAGCTTTATATAAACAGAGTAGAAGCATTTTTTCTGTTCAACTGCATACGGGCTAAATGAAAAAGCAAAAATACATTGGTTACGCCAGTGTACACAAAGCACTACGTAACTTTTCATTTCTAGAATCCACTTGTCTCAGAGAAGAAAATAAGTCAATTAGTATTACATGTTTTCAACCAGCCATTCAGATTTGATTGGTGTTTATGAAACAACACCAAATACAAGAGGACAGAGAAGGGGAGCCACTTCTGAATTATTTCTTTGCTATTTACCGTTGCTTAGCAAAAAGTCTGTTCCTGAGCACCACCAAGTTGCAGTATTAAGTAACAGCAGCAGCTCTGGGAATGTGACCAAAAGCACAAATCCTTTTGGTTGACCAGTTTTCTTTGCAGTGTGATGGAAAAGAGATCACACCACTAGAATAATGCTTAAAAAAATTACACTGATGGCATGCAAATGTTTGTGTCCGTTTGAACAGCCATTCATATATCACACCAATATTGGTCATAGTGTGAACAGGCCTTAAGTCCTCAGACTACTAGTAAATATGTGCATGTATGAAGGTCAAACCTGTTGGGTCTCTTGCAGGGGGAGGCGCTGGACTGTTCTGAAGCAGATGAACTGGTGCTAAGGGTTGAATCGGGACTGCTAAGGGAACACACACGCTCCATATTCAGTGTGCTCTGACATGCCTCACACTCCGTGCTACCCTTGCACCTGAAACAAAATGTGTATACTTTTTAAACACTGCCTTTCAAGGGTGTGCAACATTGACAAAAAAGTCAATATTTACTGTGATTTTTAGCCGAGTGTGTTTTTGTGCTGGTACATTGACTGGTTTAGGCCCGTTTTGGACAGTTGACTCCGGAAGCTCTTTATATTTTGTGTGGTGGTTAGTTCACATCAGTGACAGAAATGCACCTTTTAACTTCAAATTGAACTTTTTAACTTTATAGGGCAATATTCCGCTTAAATTGAATGGCCATTTTATTGTACATTATACATATACTGCCTTTACAAGCCATTTATCACATATACAGTTCAGCTGAAATGCCATCTCGCCAATGATTTATAATGAAAACTTAAGCCCCAATTTATTAAAATCAGCTCAGGTCTACTAAATTTAAAGTAGTGCAGTATCGTAATGCTGAAACCTTTTATAGATAACTTAATTCTCTTTTTTAAATCTGTTATCTCTTCTTCACCTTGTCACACTGTAAACTGAAGGAGATGTAAAATATGGCCAAACATAGACGGACACATTTGGCTTCCAGTCATTTTTGTGAGGAAAAATCTTCAAATCTTGCTTCCATCTTTGGCTTCATTAAATAAATAAATTTGAGAGCAACATACGGGTGAATAAATACTGATGGATTTTTTTCTCTCTTTAAAACATCCAGACATATATCAGAAAGTGAACTCACTCTAGTGAATGTTTTTGAGTGTCCGGCCCCTCCTCATCTGTTCCACTGCTGATACTGATGATACTGCCTGGAGGGCTCGGAGAGTCGGCGATCACAATGGTCTGTCTCTGCTTCGGAGACACAGTTGAGTCCTCATACTCTGGTTCTGCTTTACAGCACACAGGCTCCTCCTCTGGCACCGCCTCTGACTCCGCCTCCACTACACAATCCGCTGCCTCCTCCTCTGTGTTTTTGACACTGTCTACCATCTTTGGGGACTGGCATGATGAGTTTTGGGAATTGGAGCTGTGCATGAAGTTGTTACTTCTGGTGGGGATGATAATGATGAATTAGATGAGCATAGGTAGGCATGGAAAGAACGTAATAACCGATGTTGCTTGCTGATAACACTTAAAAAAAAAAAAAAAAGCAGAAGCAGTGTCTATCAATATGAAGGGCAAAGTGTGTGACTTCAATTAAAATGTATTTGAAAATAACAAAGTAAACAAATAAATTCAGTGACGGTTCAATAAACTGACTTCTTGAATAAAGGCACAATATGGAAGATTTTTTTATTAAAATATCCAAAAACCACAAGAACAGTGTTATGTATTTTGCTGACTTGTGTACTTACATCATCCCAAATGTTTCGAAGAATGTTTAAATCCAGAGAAACAAGCAATTTTAACTAGTGACACAGACCGTGTCCATAGTGTCATTGTGTCGCCTGCCAATGACGCCATAACCCCTCGATTTCCGGTTTTGTTTTGTAGAAAACATGGAAACACCAAAGACGCTTTAATATGTAGTGCGTTTAATAGACCGGTGACGACCGCACAGAGTAGCATTATAACAGAACTTTCAAATGTATATAGTTTCATAAAACAGTGCTGCTTTTTACCCCACATAAGCAGGAGCGGAAGGAGCGGAAGCGGTCGACTGTGGCATAATAAAAGCTCCGCTGCTTTTGAGCCGTGTGTCACGCTCGTTCAGCTGCCTCGTTTCGCTTCGACGGCTTTCAGCCTCACCCTGCTTCATTCTACTACGTTAATAAATCATTAGCTCATCCATGAACATGATTTCTGCCCGAGTCCCGTCGGATTGCATCGGCTGTGTTGATGGATACGGCGACCCCCGTGATCCACACTCAGACACAGCGTCATTAAACTACGCCTTTTTTCTCTTTGTTTATTTTGAATACGTGCCCTCCAGGCGAAAATTACATATTGTGCCTTTAATGCTGTTAAAGTGTGTTTCGTGACTGAAATCTCCACCGACATTTACCAAAAGACAAAAGTGTTCAACTTTGAAATGCTAATTGCAAAGTTGCTTGTAAAATGATTATGTAAAGAAATGCTGATATATTTATTGATTGATGTATTATGAATATTTAGAGGTTTATTTAGTTACCATATTTACATTTTAAAAATAAACTGTATTAATTTTCTTTACAAATTAACCAATAAAAATGTGTTTGGAATGCTGAGTAATGGATGCAAACAGAGTGTATTGTGGGTGAAAGGTGTGTCAAAAAAAGTAACATCATGTCAAAAGTTATTTAAGTGCTTTGTGACTAAATGTTCAATGGCATTTTTTATGTAAAAAAAGAGAATGTAATTATATTTTTTAACATTTAAAATAACAAATTTACTGGTCAAAATGTAGTGATTATTTCCTTTTTATTTTTTAAATACTAATAAAAACCTTCATTTTTAAATCCATTAAAGTGGCTAATGTGTTATTAAGTATTATGATAGAAAACACACATTATTGAAAATAATATATTATCTTATCATAATACTTAATTTTATATGGAAGCATAACTTGGGCAAAGTTCCATTTAAAATGTGCTAATTTGTTTAAAAAGCAGTGTATAGCTAAATGTATATATCCACTATCATATTTGAAACATTCAATAACATAATTTGCATTTTCCATTTCTGCATTGTACTTAAAATTTAGATGTCCATTTGTCTGATCAATGCCCATTACTCAATTGCAATTATTTATTTATTTATTCAAACTTACATAGTTTAATAAACTTGAAATAAATACAATTAAAACAAACAAACAAAACAACTTACAAATTGACCAATGTATTGATTAATAAGAGTAATGTCTTGTCGTAAACCTGAAATCTAAAAAAAAAAAAAAAAAATGCAGTGCAATGCAATAAACAATTTAAGCACATTATTTTTTATAATCAACTGCATATTTACAGTTTTTAAAAATTTGCATTTATTTGTAATACTGTACAGTGATTTCATAACCTGTTTTAATTAATTACTTGATATCTGGTTACTTCAAATTTGGATTTTAAGTGGCACTTCCAGTCCTTCATACATCAACCGAGTGTCTGGATATGATGTGTGGACTAACCTGTTTGAATATGGTTTATTTCTCTTGTTAGCAGCTGGCTGTGGCCACACCACATGAGCGATCCCTATGCTGATAGGCTGGTGAGCTGACATGGCCATTGGGTTGGTTAACAGTGGCTGGTGGTGGGGCATCATGGAGCTGTAATGGTTGCCAAGGGAATGAACTTTCCTGCAATAGATAAAGAGAAACAGAGCCTTTCAAAGTGCATAAAGAAAGATGACTCACGCAAGAGTCTGAAACGTGTTACAACATCCGAACAATTGAGAGATAAATATAGCAGCACATACTGCTATACAATGACAGAGAGACTCGTTTCACCCACCCCCAATCTGCTAGTCTTTGTGGACCTGCCACCGTTTCTGAGGCCATTGTTGTTGCTGAAGGCACCACAGGTGCCACCGGAGCCACCTGAGGCCAGGTGGGCACCAGGATCTGCTGGGCACGACTTGACCATGCTTGCTGTAAAAAATGATAAAACAAGTTGAAAAAAACAGCTTAACTTTATGTTACGGATAAATAACAAAAGGGTAGCGAGCAAAAAACTATAATAATTTAATAAAATAATAAAAAAAATTAAACTATTATTTTCATTTGAAGCTGAATTAGTAAAATAACAAAAAAATATTAAAACATTATAGACAAATAACGTAACACAACAAAATAACTAAAACACAACAAAATGATCTAAAACACTGACTCTAACTATGAATTAAAATGAAAAAAGAAATAAAAAAATAGTTCAAAATATTAAGAAAACTATAATAGTATCTCAATGATACTTAAACAACACTGACATGTATTATTGTTTAAACACACACATACACATACACACACACACACACACACACACACACACGCACACACACACACACAGAGAAGTACCTTGCAAGGTTGGGGGACAGAGAATAAGCGCCTGTTGAAAAGAGTCACCAAACTGAGCACTTCCTGCCTGGAGAGGTATTCCAGGATGCATCACTGAAGGAGCGGATGAGGCTAAAGCCTACAGAATGAGAAGAAAATAGAAAAATCAGAACATACAGTCTAAAAGATAGTTTAAATGAGTGATATTCAGTTGCACATTCCTGTTCTGCATTTGCATACTATGTAATTACTGTGTAATAACTGGGTAATAACTAGGTATTAACTCTGAACCTAACCCTAAAACTACCTTAAACCATGTAGTCACTATACATTTTCAGTACATTTTTGATCAAGTACTGTGCACTGTAGGTGCAAACACAAAAAAAAATAAAAAACTGTAACCTCGCTGTATACTTTGGTAGCCATTATCTTTTGTTCCTTGAAATAAAGGCGCAACAAAGGATATTTGTTAGGACACACATTAAAGTGAACTGCATTCATATGTCCAATAGGGGGCAACACAGCATTAATAGACAGAACATCAGCACTGCCCTGATGAAGCTATTTAACATTACAGAATTGTTTTGTGTTTGCCACAAGTCCACATAATATGTAAATTAAAATAAACAAAGTTTATTAGAATTATGTCAAAAGTTAATTTTCTTGGTTCTTAATAGGAAGTTGCTGATGTATAAGGAGTCATGCACAATATGACGCACAAGACATCACTGATGTATAACGAAGCAACAGACAACTTCTGAACAAGATAATTTGTTGTTATCAAGCTTTATTATTATTATTATTATTTATTTTCTAATTAATGCCTTTTATTGCACTTTATACTTAAATATATGTTGTGCAGCTATATGTACAGCTATACACTATATGAGGAAAAGTAGTGGGACACCTGACCATTATAAGCAACAGGAAAATGACATGACATTCTAATTACATAGACATTAATACGGAGTTGGCCCAGCTTTTCAGCTAAAACAGCTTCCACTCTTCTGGAAAGGCTTTCCACAAGATTATAAAGTGTTTCTGTGGGAATTTTAGCCCGTTCATCCAGTAGAGCATTAGTGAGGTCAGGCAATGATGTTGGACGAGAAAGCCTGGCTTGCAATCTCTGTGTCAGTTCATCCAAAAGGCGTTCGATGGGGTTGAGTTCAGGGCTCTGTGCGGACCAGTCAAGTTTTTCCATGCCAAACTCTTCCAACCATATTTTATGGACTTAGTTTTTTGCACTGGGACTCAATCATGCTGCAACAGAAAAGGCCCTTCCCCAAAGTGTTCCCACAAAGAATCATAGCATTGGAATCATGGCATTGTCCAAAATGTCTTGGTATGCTAAAGCATAAGGGGCCTAGCTCAACCCCTGAAAAACAGCCCCATACCTTTACAGTTGGCACAACGCAATCAAACAGGTAACATTCTCCTGGTATCCACCAAAACCAGAATCGACCATCAGACTGACAAATAAAGGAGTATAATTCATCACTCCACAGAACACATTTCCATTGCTTCAGAGTCCAATGGTGGAATGCTTTATACCACTCTATCTAACACTTGACATTGTGTTGTGAGGCTTGCATGCAGCTGCTCGGCCATGGAAACCCATTCCATGAAGCTCCTGCCGCCTAGTTTTTGTGTTGTTATTAATGCCAGTGGAAGTTTGGAACTCTTCAGGAATCAGCAAAGTGGTGGCGACTTTTACATACCATGCACCTCAGCACTCAGTGACCCAGCTCTGTGACTTTACATAGTCTTCCGCTTTGTGACTGAATTGCCGCTGCTCCTAAATGCTTCCACTTTTCAATAATACCACTTACAGTTGACCGTGGAATATCTAGCAGGGATACAATTTCACAAACTGGCTAGGCGGCATCCTTCACTGAGGTCTTCAGAACGACTCTTTTTTTCACAAATGCTTGTTAATGCATGGTTGCATGGCATGGTGTTTGATTTTATACACCTGCGGCAATGGGCAATTTATTTAATTTTTTTTCCATTACACTATATTATAAGGTAATATAGACATTTCCATGCATTTCGATCAAAGTTAACACTCCCAAGCATCACAGCCATAACTCCAGGGTACTAAATAACACAAACCGTGCATTAACAGCATAGCTGTGATCAAAATTGTATGAACATGACCAGGGCAACTCCTTCAGTAGGTACACAGTCAGAGTTCTTCTTTTCCAGCTAATTGCAAACAGCCGACCAGATTCATTTCTTTTAATACAATTTACCCGTTTGCAAAACTGAATGTTGCAAAAGGAGTCAAGGAGGGACACATTATGTTGAAAAAAACCAAACTATCATGCTTAAAGGGTCATCAAATTGCATTAAAACAATCTCTCCGTGTTATCTCAGGTCATTTTGGTGTGGGTAGAAAGTTTTTCTGCCGTGTCTCTCCTTGGAAACCGAATGCTCTCTCCACGTTGCCATGATGTCAGCAATGTTGCCATGACAACGGCAATAAGGGTTCAAATTTGTGAGATACAAGAAAGATCACAATGCAGAAGTGATAAGGGTCATTTACATGGACAGCTAAAAGAAATACAGCAACATATATATCATCCTACAACCTGCATCAAACGCTCGTTTCTGAGAGCCTCTTTTTAGAAGGAAAGATTATATTGAGGCTTATTTTAAATATCGTCAGAGGCAGCGTGTGTTGTGACAGTTGTGTTTCGACAGCCTGTCATCACCTGCGTGTCATGCGGAATGAGTCAATGTGACTCTCCACACGTTAACAAAATAAAAGGCAAGAAGCAGAAGCCACAATAAAAGAACAAAGTGACAGGAGTGCAAGACAGAGCAAAAGGAAAAGAAATAAACGAAAGGATAGATGATGTAATACTGTATCTGGTGGGAAAATGAAGCAGGAATTCTGCATGCCCTATAAAGATCAAACATATATTTGACATTTAAAATATTGTCGACAATTTTTTTTTCAGCCATGACTGCAACCAGCTTGATACACTTGATAATGGCACTGTTGAAGCCCACTAACTGTGAAACTAGAAAGCCAACTCACTGTGAGAGAAGATAACTAATGCGGTACTTTATATAAACAGTAACAATATAATGTAATCAGTTACGTACATCAAGAAAAGTACAAAAAGGTAACCCATTCATGCATTTGGCAGGCAGTTTTATCCAAAGAAAGCTGACATTACTGAAAATAATCCAGTGGCCAGTTGACACTCAAGCATAGCAAGTGGCAGTACTGCGCCTTCATCAAATGGAAGATGATGCAAGTTTGCATGCATCCAAACAAATCTGCTTATAATGTGACTGATGGTTTAATCAGACTGAAAAGCATTTATGTAATCACCTCAATCTATCCTAATTAAATTTTGATCGGATTGAAAGGGGTGTTGTAGACCTGAAATAATCCAATTAAACATGTAAACGCTTATTTTCTAATTCACAAACATCTTGTGCATATGCACAGTACATATGAACTGGTCAGCTCTTGTCAGTTTACTTTTTAGATGTCATCAAGGCAAAAATGACAATTATACTCAATACTAACATTGACAATACTGTGCAGAGTTTCTCCAGTTCTGAACACAGCAAAATTAGTGCATGTAAACATAGTGTGTAGCTACTACGGTGAGACACTCTTTTTTTAATTTCTGTAGATACTTATCATTAATTCCTTTGGCCACAATAACTGTGCGGTGGAAATCTGGTTGGTTGGTTGGGTGGTTGGCGAATAACAAGTTGAAATAGCACAAACGACCAATTTAAATTCCTCTAAAAGGCTTTTAAAGTTTACTTTTGGTAAAAACTCTAAAATGGATTAATTGTTGACTCTGAGTGTGTTTGCAGAGTATAATAATTTCCTACAGAAACTTAAACCAGCATAATTTAAATAAAATATGTTAAAGAGATACCAGACTCTGGAATGAAGAGCATATTGGTGGATCTTCATTTGATAGTAAGAAGCACTGTATATACACCATCAGACCCAGGGATTATTAAAAATAAAGATGCAACTTTTACCCAAAGTAGAGGTAAAAATCTGACATTGTGACAGCCACGGTAGTCATTTATTTCTTCATCATATCAGTCAATGCATTTCTGGGAACCAAACCCTACTGTTTGAGCTACAGGAACATAAACTTCGAGGCCCTCAACCCATGCTTTGACCTTCACTTGAAAAGTATTGCAGATAGCATCACAAAAACAGTTTTTACAAGGTTGCTGAAGAAAACAGGAAGTGTATACAGTAAACAGTGAAAACCGTGAAAGCAAACAAAATTTGCCATGTGACATGTCTGTCAAAAGACATTTCTGAGCAAAAATATGAACAAATTTTTATGTAAAAAATACAAAAGAATCTTAAGTGTTCACAAGCGTTTTGGCAGCATTGAAATGTTCCTGACAGTAATGCCAATGTTTTCAATACCTGAGTGTGAATGCCAGTCACCTTGCAGAAGGGCAGGGTAATGTTGGGCGCTGCACCAGAGCCCGGGACAGTCCTGACAAACGGAGCCTTGGGCCGACTGAGAGACTCATAACTGCCTGGTCGTGAGCAGCACACGTCCATAATGTGAAAACACGATTTGACACTATAAAGACAAAATTCAGAACACAAAACCTCTGTCAAAGAGCTTTTCCTAAAAAGTCAGAAGGAATGAATCATAAACAGGGTTGAGGAATGAAAAGCCGCTCACTGGTTGCTGTGGGGGAACTCTAACAGGTGCTGCATGGTAACAAAAGGATGGCTAAGGGCATCACTCGGGGCGATTCTTTCCTCTGCATCGATCAACAACATCTTCTTCAGCAAACCCACAAACTCAGCACGATCAATCTTCTCTGCCAACAAATCACAGCCTTCCAGATTCATCACTAGATTCACCTGAAAAAAAAAGACAAATCATAGAGTTGGTTTAGTCATACTGAGGCCTACATAGTATCTGCACACACAGAAAGCATAGCCCAATTTAAGAGAATTCTAATACGTATCATTTAGTATGTTTTTTTCTTCTTTTCTTCTTCTTTAAATAAATTAATAGTTTTATTTAGCAAGGACACATTAAAATGGATCAGAAAGTGACAAAGATTTTATATCATTAAATTATGTATTTACTATTTCAAATAAATGTTATTTTGTACTTTCTATTCATCAAAGAATCCTAAAAAAATGCATCACATTTTGCTAATAACAAGAAATGTTTCTTGAGTACCAAATCAGCATATTACAGTCCCTCCAGGATTTTGCTGAATTTCTTTTCTGATTTTTGCGGCCTACAATGACTGTTTTGTTTGATTGTTGCGGCTTTTCTAAAAATTTGCGGCAAAATTTGCGGCATTTCTTGTGGTGTTTTGCAGTGAAAATATACCACAGACAACATTGTTCTAACATTTTTATTGCCTTTCTAACCTCAAGAACCTGCTCTGTAATTTATATCTGTAATTTAATCTGTAATTTATTTAATATAAAATTATCATATTTAATACATGAATTTCTAAGGACTCTAAATTATCAACATGATAGAATTTGCTGTGGTGAAAGTAGGATTTTCTAACTTGTGTTCTTGATCCAAAGATACGCACATGCACCATGTCTTCCAAACAGCTGAAGATGTACTTTCTGGCTTCTTTTGATTTCAGCCCCGTCTCAGTCTCATGCTCTTCTGTGGACTGAAACATATGCAAAATGTATAGCTATTAAACTCAGCAAAAAATCAAACAGACCTTTTTTTACTTTGATACCTGTCCCAGGTCTTGCAATGCATATTTTGTTATTGTGCACAATACATTATTTGTTTTCATAGTCTTTCACTAAAATGTAACAATGGATGAATTTCATGAAGAAATGTCTAGCTCATGTCCCACAACAAATATAGAAATTATACAACTTTTTAAACATTACAGTATAATGTCAAGGAAATCATTTTATAATGCATAACATTGTACAAATAATGTTTACATTTATACTGATCTATGTAAGCAAAATATTTTCTATGCATTTCCTGATTATTTTCTTAATTTCCAAGATTGTTTCCACCTCTGATTTTCTTTTTCTTTTTCTGATGATATAATCAAGGCTGCGTAGGTGGACAAAAAATCATATTAACCAATAATGTAATTAATGTTACCAATGATGCCTTCTTCAACATACATTTATCATTAGTGAACATGATACAGGTGTCTGGGGTAAGTGATGTGCGTGTGTGTCATAGTTCTCGATCTCACTTTAAGTCTCCAGGCCGCATACGGCGAGTCTGACTCCCGGCAAAAGAAGCGAGACGTCTTCGTCCCCACATTTAACAGATGCTCTCCTGGCAGACCCTGCGTCTGAGAAATGAAGCGGATCTGAGGAGAGACAGATGGGAAAGAGTGAAACAGAGCTTGGTGAACTCAATCATTGTTAATGTTTTAACACTGTCCAGCGTAAATGGATACGTCAACAAAAGACTGTCAGATGCCTAGAAACAGCATGTGTTCTCAATAACACGTTGAGAACGCAACACGTGTTTTGAACAAGACGCAGAAACGGGCGATTTATGGAGTCATGCTTGTGTGAAACCCACGGGAGGGGGGCATGTGACCGTTTTGTATGTGTTCTTACGTCAAAGGCACTATGGTGTGAGAGAAAGATCTATTAGATGCTCAGTGTCACACGGGGACTGCAGAGGTGCAAGACCTGCAGTGGCACATCTTAAAATCAGATCACATGACCCTTTGACCTCTCAACCTAGACTGGGTCAGAATATTTGTGATAGCCTGGCAAGGAAAACAAAAAAAAAAGACATACCTCTTTGTTCTAAACTGCCGTCATGCAGGAAACCTTCAGAGAAGGATCAAGTGATCCAAAGAAATTCTTAAGAAATTCAACACAAAGTTGAGAACATTTGCATCACATCAGCTTGACATGTTTTTAGGTTTTAGATTTAAACTTCACACTTGCTTATGTACTAATGTAATTTTTTGACTGTACTAAAGCATAAAAAAATACTATAATATGTTTGCAGGTATTTAGGAAACATGCCAAGTTCACATACATGTTTCTTTGAAAAACAATGCTACAGCCAGTTATCCAGGTATAAGTCTGAGGAGGAGGCGGGAGAAACAACTCTCTCCAATACTTTGGCCCTATCATACACCCGATGCAATACGGCGCCAGCAGTGCTTAATTTGAGCCGGATCCTGTTTCCGGAAAATGTCAGATTTTGGATTTTTGCGTTCCGGTAATTGTTTTTAAGGATCCGGCATTAGATTGTGACAGTGCGTGCATGCATGCATATGAGAGCGAGCGCAGGTTTATGTCTTTGGAGGTTAAGTATTGGTCCTCAACATATTTTTGACCATGACCAGTCAGTTTTCTTAAGTTCAAACTCGCTCTCATTGATTGGTGCTTACTGCTTATTGTTTGGTGAGCAGCAGAACGTTTGGAGAGAGTGCAATAATACCAGAAATAATACCAAATAAAGTAAAATATTATAATGTATAAACATTATAAACACTATAAGCATAGCTATACGTTAGTAAAGCTCACTCCGCAACAAATAATTTAAATGTAACGGTATTCAGAACAGAACAAGAATGAAATAAAAATATATAAACCTAACAAATCATTTAAATGTAACGGTTTTTAGCAAGTGTTTTTGCTAGTTTCAGCCCAACGCAGTTATAATTTTCATGTCCTGCGCCACGTTGTTTAAACAGCAAATGCATTTCTGCCATTGACCAACTAAAACTTGGTCTAAAGTCAATGGTACAGTATTTTTTTGTTAGAGCACATTAGTAATATGCGCCTATAGGCGGGTCCACAACGCGCGTACACTCTGCTCTGCACTCTGCACAAACAGGGACGCATAGCAACACACAAAAACGCCAAATATTAAAAATTAAAGGATTATAATGTAAAAGATTATTATTGTGTAGGCAACATAAATATAAAAATGCCTACATGTCATAATGGATAGTCATTGCATGTATCAGAATTAGGCTACCTATTTGCTCGCACACGAGCAGCTCCGTTTCCTCGCGTTCAGTCTTTGCGCTTGCAAATTCCGCCATGAAAATAGCGAATCCACCACGGCGCGAGCACAACTGGCACTTAAAGGGAATGGGAGATGAGACTCTTGATTACTCATTAAGAGAATAGGGACAACCCTTTTAGACCATGCACTGGGCGCGCAGACCATTTTTTTCCATCGTTAAACTAGCAAAGTCGATTCGGACATGCCCTAATTGCACCTGCGCCTTGCGCTTTTAGACCATGCGCTTAGATCGTTTAAATAGGGCCCTTTGAATTTCGACTGCAGTACCCATTTCAACCGCTAGTTGTCAATATTACATACTGCATTTTGAAAGGGGAAGTTTGGCCAAAAATAAAAATTGTGCCAACATTTGACTCAATTCATACATACTTGAAATGACATTCTTCTGTGAAGTTTTTTTTTTATTAATATGGATAGGCATCAAAAAGCTGAAAATCCCCTCAGCAACAGATTACACAGTCGAAAAGTCCAAATTAGGTTTGAGGTTGAAGATTTTTTTGTGAAACATGACTTAAATTTCCGCCTGTTCCTCACACAAAAGTTACTGTATCGCTTCAGATATTAGTATGGGCTAATTTAATTATACTTTGATCTTTCGAAGCTTGAGAGCCTGTGGCCACTATACGCTTTTATTGTACAGAAAATAATAGTGTAAACTTTCGGCTAAACTTCTTTATGGTTCCATGAAACAAAGAAAGTCATATGCCTCAATGATTACTTTCTGTTGCACTGTACCCTTTGGAAAGTTAACAGCAGCTACCATTAGCTAAACTCTTTGCACACACACAAATAGAAGCACACACAGACACCATAATCCTGAGTTTTAAGACTAAATAAACAGGGTCTGTGCGGAAAACAGATGAAGAACATTGTAAATTCCCCAGCTGCTGTTCAGACATGAACTCGTGAGAAAGAGGAAGAGAAAATATCTTTAACCTCTGGGTGATGCAATGAAGAATAGATAGGGGAAGAAATTAAGACATTTGGAGAGGGAGTCAATGTAAGGTCAATATGGAAATGATTGGGGGAAAACGGGTCTCAGATCAGCACAGAGGAAAGGAAGTGAGTAGGCTTGTTGTATAATAATGCAGGATTTGATAGGAGGGAATAAATAATTAATATTCCAATATCTGACTCATAGATATGCACATCTAATGACACATATCGCACTGCAGCCCCTAATGAAGAATCAAAAAATTCCAGTTGTGGTAAAATCTTTCAGTAGTTTGGGTTATAAGTTTCCAGCTTTGCAGCTGATTTCAGTACATACATAATGTATCAATCCATTCTCCTGTCGCCTAGCTGGAACCAGGTCACAGTGGCAGCACGCTAAGTAGACCGATCTGCATGTCTTTTTCCCCAGTAATAACTCCTCCTGGGGGATCCCAAGGCATTCTTCAAGAGATATAATCAGCCTAGTGCATCCTGGGTCTGTCCTAGGGTCTCTTCCCAAATGGACATTGAACACCTCCACCAAACGCGTTAGTGAGGCATCCTAAACAGATGCCTAAATCAGCTCAACTGGCTCCATTGGATGCTAAAGATGGGTTGGACCATGCATCTAAAAATATTGATATTTTTTAAAAATATTCCATATATAGATAATCAATGTTTTTTTTGGATTTGATGATGATGATAATAATCATCATCATCATCATCATCATCATCAATACATAGTCAACAATTACTGCTTTTCACTGAATGAGCACACAAGGAAAACTTAAAAATCACAAGTACTTAAATGTACCATAAATAAATAGATACAAAAAGTTGCAAAAAAATAATAAAAACAAAAATAAATAAATTCTTTAACAAACAATAGGAACACATAACACATTACAGACAAAAAGTAACTGGTTTATTAGAAACAAGTAAAAAAAAAGCAAACTTACAAAGTAAAATTAATACAGAGTATTTAAGATTCAGCACTGTTTTTAGGCCAGTCAAATTTGTGACATTGACCAAACTAACACTTTTGGACAAAAGGTCAGACTCTGCTTCCATTGCCAAACCTTCTATTGAAGCACATGTTGCTCTTTGGAACATTCTCCAACAATCAAATAATGCTGGATAGCCTGGTCATCAGGATTCATCACTTCTGTTTGTCTGTCTGTCTAGATTTGTGGCAAAACTGTATAGCGCAGAAGTAAAAGCAATAAAAGCTGTAACTTTTAACTTGCTGTAATTTCTCATGATAAACTTTCTATCACTATAAAACTTACAAGAAGAAAGAACCAATCCCTCAGGCAGATTAACAAATAAACAAACACATAAATAAACAATGACACTCTTTCATTGTGATTCAAATAATAAATGTAATTCATTAAAAACTGGTATAAGCCAACTGGCTAGTAAGTCAGTTTTATTTTTACTCACATTTGGCACTTGTTGGGTGTAAATTCTGGACCCTGCATGTGTGTTGTGTGTTGTGTGTTTCAGCCTCTAAGAGCAACAGCTTTATTTTCAAAAAGGGATGTGTCACTTTAGTACTGTAAGAATATGACTACATGTCCAAACCTGCACCCAGGGCCACAGTTTGCAAACACATTTCTTCTACATTCAAGAGCCCAAGAGCTACTTGCTGTAACATTGCGGCAGTGTCAAACGCAGGTTCCACATGCTTGTCATATGAGGGTCTGCGATTGGTACCGTAAGGGGGGCGTTCATTTCTTCTATAAATATCTTTTGCTGTGTGAGATTAAATTGAACACCCCCATGAAGAAGGCGCGTGGATTAGGAGTGCGATACCACAAGCCATTTTAGTCCCTAGACTAGAATCACACCTTAGGCAGTTAGGTGACACCCCAGATGTACAGAAGTAAAGTGGTGACATCCTGTTAAACATACTTTATGTGATCTTGTATTGCTAGCCTGTGGCAGTAATGCACCTCAGTACTCAAGGGGGCGATAAGAGTCAGTGTCAAAAGTCAGGTATCTAGCTATCAACTTTTTTATGTGTGTCTCTTCAAACTCTTGCTCAGTCCTGACAGTAGTTGACCTGAGAGAGAAAACTGTCTATAAAAGATGACTGTTTATGCCAATGCCTGCTATAGCACCCCTGCAGCAATGCTAAGAATGCTGAGAGTCATTTCGTTCCATTATGAAATCGCCTTCCAACATATTCGGAACATGTCTGATTTACATGCAACACACAACAACTGCACTGATATTCAAATTCTGGCCAATAATTGTTTTCATGTTATAACCAAAACAGTCTCTTGACGATTCATAAGTATCTTATGGTTTGACAAATTCGTTGCAATTACATATGATTTGGTCTGATCTGACGAATACATTTTTGTAAGATCTGCTGCCCCAAAAAAGGTAAGATTTTGGGGTAGGGTTGGGAGTGGACCCAAACCCTTATGGTGATGTTTTACTTACAAACTTTACGTTTTTGGTCATAAAAAACCCCACAAAGAATTCTCTTATGAATTCTCACGAGATTGGGTAGCCAACAAACTGATAGATAAATGTCAAATATATAAAAAATTTATTTTGCCAAAACAAATTAAAACTACAACATTAATAATTAAAAAAGAAAAAAAAAATTGCTTTAACAGCCAAAATTTTATTCAGGTATAACAGTATGAAAAATTGACTTGTGCCTCAATTGGATTATATTATATAATTACCTATTGTATAAAATCATTTATTTATTTAAACTGATTAAATCTATATTTATTTGTTTTTGAGAAATTGTAAAAAAAAAAAAACATTAAAGATTAATGACATGTTACAATTATTTATTGGTAAGTAAATTAAAAGATTAATAAGAACATTTTTGAAAGATTAATCAAGGGGGGAGGGAACATTCGATTAATCAACTAATCAGAAAAAGAAAAATATATATATTGATATATTAATAGATTAATTTAAAATTTTTAATTTATAATTTAAAATTCAGGTCTGTTCCTCACACATAGCTATGTATCACATCAAAACTTGAACTATAGCTTAGGAATGGTGCTTTTATGGCGTTTCTGTTCTGTTCAGAACAATTGGAGTATTTCATTCCATACAGAAAACACAAAAAAAAAAACAAAAAAAAAAACGGAAAACACATGTGCTCCATTGTCTAGTAGGAAGATCAGGGGAAAAAAGTCATCCAAATAGAGCTAGAGACTAGGGTTGTGTACCTATGTAACCGGTATGTACTAGAACCGAATCAGAGCGCAGATTTTGGTGCCTCATTTCGGTGCCACTTAAATGCCTGAGCGATCGATTTAAATATTTGTCCTGGTTCTCCAAAATTAACGTAAGGAGCATGGGCGTTTTTAGCGGGGCTGTAGCGATTAGCTCCATAAACTGTACACAAATTCGTGATCGCCTCAGAGTCAGTCCCCTTTAAACTTCAAATTAAAACAGCGGCACACTTCGTCTCCTCCCCGTCTTTCAGCGCACTCTTCAATCCGCAGACTGTGGCGGCGCAGCGCGAGCGGACTCAAACAGAAACAGAGGACACAAGGTGTGTGTTTATCAATAGATTGTTATAATATCTGTATCTGTGCAGTTCTTTGTCATAAATACAGTTTACAAAAGGTCACGAGGGAGCAATCAGTTTCCATCGACTGTAAAGTTTTCGCTGCGTTCACCCCTCATCACACCACAGCGGTTTCCTCCAGCGAAAATCTAGCCCTCAACACATATGAACGTATAATTTATAAAACGATCATGTTGCTATTTTCATTTGAAAATGTAATATTTAATATAAAACATATTACAGTGCATGTGGCATACCATACAGTCATTCAACAATTGGAGTATTTCATTCCATACAGAAAACACAAAAAAAAAAACAAAAAAAAAAACGGAAAACACATGTGCTCCATTGTCTAGTAGGAAGATCAGGGGAAAAAAGTCATCCAAATAGAGCTAGAGACTAGGGTTGTGTACCTATGTAACCGGTATGTACTAGAACCGAATCAGAGCGCAGATTTTGGTGCCTCATTTCGGTGCCACTTAAATGCCTGAGCGATCGATTTAAATATTTGTCCTGGTTCTCCAAAATTAACGTAAGAAGCATGGGCTTTTTTAGCGGGGCTGTAGCGATTAGCTCCATAAACTGTACACAAATTCGTGATCGCCTCAGAGTCAGTCCCCTTTAAACTTCAAATTAAAACAGCGGCACACTTCGTCTCCTCCCCGTCTTTCAGCGCACTCTTCAATCCGCAGACTGTGGCGGCGCAGCGCGAGCGGACTCAAACAGAAACAGAGGACACAAGGTGTGTGTTTATCAATAGATTGTTATAATATCTGTATCTGTGCAGTTCTTTGTCATAAATACAGTTTACAAAAGGTCACGAGGGAGCAATCAGTTTCCATCGACTGTAAAGTTTTCGCTGCGTTCACCCCTCATCACACCACAGCGGTTTCCTCCAGCGAAAATCTAGCCCTCAACACATATGAACGTATAATTTATAAAACGATCATGTTGCTATTTTCATTTGAAAATGTAATATTTAATATAAAACATATTACAGTGCATGTGGCATACCATACAGTCATTCACAGAACAGAACAAAGACAGTGACAGACAGCACTCAGTCAATTCACTAATTTTAACTAAATATTAGAGTGATTGACAGAGATACAGTAGAAACATTGTGTGGTTTTGTATTAAATACTGTTTTTTATTAAATAATGACCCAAATAATGATTGTGAAATACATTTATTAGCCTTAGAGTAAGGGAAGCACAACTCGAGAAATGAGAGCATCCGAGGAGCATGTGAATGCTATGCAAATTTATTTTAAATATTTGTAATGTTCTTTAATGTTATCCATCGTTTTTATTGAGCCTCTTTTTTTTCATTTATTTTTTTTAAGTATCGGTTCAGGCACCGTTTAGGTACCGGTATCAATTTGGCACCAGTGTGACTAGAGGGGCGGGGCCGAGAGCCGTGGGAACGGAGCGAGGCCGGTGGAGTAAATGCTAATGCGTGACACCTGCGCCACTCACCGGTCTCGAGTCCCACGGAGGAGCTCCGGAAGGACAAAAGGAGGAGTGACGACAGTGTTGGATGAGAGAGGACCAGGCCTGGATTTTATTTTGTGTTTTGTGTTTGTTTTGTGAACGGCAGTCGTCCGTGAAGGGCTGTCGCACTATTTTGTGTTTATTTTATTATTAAAGTTTTGTTTGAATGTTCGCCGGTTCCCGCCTCCTCCTCCATGACCTACGAATGTTGTTACATTGGTGCCAAAACCAGGGAGGAAGGAGGGACACGCTGCCAGAGATCCCTTGCCGCTGTGGTGAATCCGCGGTGCCATCAAGCATGGCGGAGCAGTCTGCCACCATGGACACCGGAGGTGGTGGGCTGGAGTGAGTTGCCGGAGGGGCGGACGAACTCGCTGCCGGCCACCTGGGATGTGGAGGGACGGCCACCGCCGTTTGCCTGAGGCCGGAGCCTGCTGCCATCCGCCATGATGGGGAGGAGCAGGGAACGGGG
>NW_015505284.1:1346660-1555571 GCF_001515645.1 Sinocyclocheilus grahami | reverse complement strand
GGGGGGGGGGGAGGAGAGCACAGTCTCGTGGGTACCCCCCAGCCTGCGAGGGGCGATGGAGGTTTGTGATGAAAGGGGCGGGGCCGAGAGCCGTGGGAACGGAGCGAGGCCGTTGGAGTAAATGCTAATGCGCGACACCTGCGCCACTCACCGGTCCTCGAGTCCCACGGAGGAGCTCCGGAAGGATAAAAGGAGGAGTGACGACAGTGTTGGATGAGAGAGGACCAGGTCTTTTATTTTGTGCGTGGCAGTCGTCCGTGAGGGGCTGTCGCGCCATTTTGTGTCTATTTTATTATTAAAGTTTTGTTTGAATGTTCGTTGGTTCCTGCCTCCTTCTTCCCAACCTACGAACATTGTTACAACCGATATCGTAAAAAACCCAATCGATACCCAACCCTACTAGAGACAGTGGAATCTCTCATCAGGAATGGGTACATTCTGATCCACTATCCTTGAGAAATAAAGAAAAAAAAAAGACTAATTTTTAGCAGATGGGTAAATTCTGACTTTTCTTCTCACAGGTGTTGTTGTGTTAAAGCTAGTGGAGATTAATTATTCCCGGCAGACCAAATTATAATGGGCTTAAGAGGTCTTTCTGACATAATACAGGGTTATGTATGAGCAATAAGGGCATGTAGTTTTTAGACTGACAGTTCATGACACCCGCTGGTATCTTGAGATCCATAACCCCCCTCCCAGCTGCATTAACAGCCCAGCCAAAAGGAAGAGGAAAACCCATCAAACCCCCTGCTATTGCTGCCAACCGCTATGTCAAGTCAGTGGCTGCTGGGACTCTGCCTTCCAAACCCTCCCCAGAAACAGTGTTCTAATCTGGGCTTGTTCCTGCGTATCTATCACACATGCAGACACACAGAGATTTGGTAATGCCCCCTCATCTCAGTTTCACCCCGGGACATTCAGGGGCCCAGCAGCAGGGGGAGTATGGCCCGAAAACTAGAAAACGTTCAGATCATAAACCATGCGCGCTCAGACAGACGCAGCATGAGTGCACACAACAAACACCCACACGCTGACACTTGTACGCCAACACAAATGCTAAGAAGCGGCCGTGAAAATTCTTCTGGATATTGTTTGGGCCTGACAGCACATACCACGTCCCTGTGCTAAACAGATTACGTCAAGAGGAGGAGAAATATGGAGAACTCGTGATCAAGAAGAAACATTTAGTGTGTGTGTGTGTGTGTGTGTGTGTATGTGAGAGAGAGAGAGAGAGAGAGAGAGAGAGAGAGAGAGAGAGAGGGAGAGAGAGGGAGTGAGTGAGTGAGTGTGTATCAAAGAGATTATAAAACAAGATTTGAAAGACACAAACAGATATGGATAAATATGGCGAATCTCATGAAACCATGTCTAGGTCACATTTCAACCCAAAATTATTAACGGTAACACTTTAGTACTGGGACAAATTCTCACTATTAACCAGTTGCTTATTACCATGCTTATTATTAACATAATGGCTGTTTATGGCCCCGATCACACCAAACGCGTTTTTTAGGTCTGAAAACGTGAGGCGCACGGCACTGCCATTTTTTTGGTGACTTAAAAAAAAAAAAAAAAAGAGCAGTGCGCTGAGTTTTTTTGTTGCTAGGCAACCACCAAATCAGCTGTCCTTGTCAATCTAATCAAAGGATTATAGCGCAAGCGCACTAAAATATTTGGTTTTGGCTGTTAAGTAAACGGTCATATTAACCTAAATCCAAAAAAAATACAGCCCCGGGTAACCCGCACCAGACACCAAATGTTTCTCCTCCAACATAGTAGTCTCCGGACTTTCTAAGCAATGGTAAACTTTCGTCATCACAACAGAAGGCCTGCCTCTCCGTTCATTCGATTTGACAATGGAAAAAACGCGAATGACGTTGGGCACTTTTTCTGCTCAGAGTTGCTTTTTTTCCAACTTCAGGCGCTCAGAGAGGGCCAAATGGCAGTGTGTCTGGGAACAGGAACAAGATTTTTTTTTTTCCTCTCTCCCCTCTCTCATCTCTGTCTCTCTTCATCCTTCCGTCTCCTTTTCTCTCGCCTCGTCTTTCTGTCCTTACCCCCAGGTACGCCGCGGCCGCCGTGATCGGCTCCCCCGGAGGGGAAGGGGGGAGTAGAGCGCAGTCTCGTGAGTACCCCCCGGCCTGCGAGGGGCGATGGGGGTATGTGATGAGAGGGGCGGGGCCGAGAGCCGTGGGAAAGGAGCGAGGCCGGTGGAGTAAATGCTAATGCGCGACACCTGCGCCACTCACCGATCTCGAGTCCCACGGAGGAGCTCCGGAAGGATAAAAGGAGGAGTGACGACAGTGTTGGATGAGAGAGGACCAGGTCTGGATTTTACTTTGTGCGCGGCAGTCGTCTGTGAGGGGCTGTCGCGCCATTTTGTATCTATTTTATTATTAAAATTTTGTTTGAATGTTTGCTGGTTCCCGGCAGAGTTGCTTTTTTTTCAACTTCAGGTGGTCAGAGAACTCCTGCAAAAGCGCGAGGCGCAGCAGGCGGCGAAAACGCAGGGCACACGGTGCATAAACAGCGTGCAGAATGCTCACTGCCAACTGAAAAAATTCAAAAAATGCGCCCCTCACTTATTAATTTTGTATCTATTTTATTATTAAAATTTTGTTTGAATGTTTGCTGGTTCCCGGCAGAGTTGCTTTTTTTTCAACTTCAGGTGGTCAGAGAACTCCTGCAAAAACGCGAGGCGCAGCAGGCGGCGAAAACGCAGGGCACACGGTGCATAAACAGCGTGCAGAATGCTCACTGCCAACTGAAAAAATTCAAAAAATGTGCCCCTCACTTATTAATAAGCAGCAAATTAGGAGTTTATTGAGGTAAATGTTGTAGTTAATGGTTTGTTAATAGTGAGAATTGGACCTTAAATAAAGTGTGACAGTGTTACATATCTAAAATCTATATTATAAAACGGATAGTTCCGGTCCTTGATTCTGATTGGTTGAGCCGCATTCGAAGCTGATGTAAATTACAAACATACACCTTTGTTTACATCTGTGTTGCTGGGCAACCACTTTGTTGCAACCACATCCGTTTCTGAGGAACTACATTGTTTAGCGGAAGAGTAAATTTTTTTTTTATGTCATTCACTCCGCTTCGCGTCGTGCCCAACAACACCCCTTAGCTGTTATAAATTCACTGTAAACCACGGCTTCTTGGGGCTTATTGCTTTAATTTTTAATATGCAAATTGTATTTTGCATACAACAAACAGAGGTCCATCACAATTTTTGTTTTAGGGGGCTTTCACACTAGCAATTTTAGTGCTCAGCCGGATTCATTTGATGTCAGGGTTCAGTTCGTTTGGATAATGTGAATGCTGTTTTCTGAACTCGGGAGCGCACCTGCAAACCGTACCAGATTCCGCCTAAAAAGGGTGGTCTAGGGTATGGTTCAAGCAAACTCTGGTACGATTCGCTTATGATGTGAATGCAAGCATACTAAATAACGGAAGTGAGCCATTATTAATGACATTTGAATTAGTCAAACTGCGTATGCGTTTACTCGCTCGCTTTCCTGATAAGCAGGACTGACACCCTGCAGCAGAGAGAATTTAAATCTCATTTCTGCTTACAGAAAGTGACTCCCGTCTATGACAAATATAACCAGTGGTTTTGATTCTGAGCAGGTTTTGTGAGATTCGTCCAGACTGGAAAAGAAAGATGCATCATGTTAAAAGAATTACCTGGTCAAACTCGAGGGCTCCTGGGTAGAGGGGCCATCCCAAGAAGAGCTCAGCAATCACACATCCCAGCGACCACATGTCTATGGCTTCCCAAAAAGGCAGGCCAAGAATGATCTCTGGAGCCCTGTGATGACACAAACACCAATATGAGAAACAGGGTCACTGTAACAAAACCTCAAAATTTACCTTCAAATTTCACCCTCAGACTACAAACTGTGAGAACTGCGCTTCTGTATTGGCACTGAATTCCATTCAATTAAATTATTTTGCACAAATTCTCAATCATTTGAACATATAGATGAATTGTTCGGTAACACTTCAGTATAGGGACCAATTCTCACTTTTGACAAGTTGCTTATTAGCATGCCTATTATTAATATATTGGCTATTTATTAGTATTTATAAAGCACATATTCTGCATGACCATATTCTACATCTCTAATCCTACCCACTACCTAAACTGAACAACTACCTTACTAACCTTAACTATTAATAAGCAGCAAATTAGATGTTTATTGAGGCAAAAAAAAATCAGTTAATGGTTTGTTAACAGCAAGAATTGGACCTTAAAATAAAGTGTGACCAATTGCTCACAATAAAATCAAATAGTATAATATACATTTAGAGAATATATTATACAACCAAACTGAATTGGTTAACTTGACAAAACTGTACTGTATAGCACTGGGCTTTGGAAAAAGTGCACAGAACTGCCTGGAAAAGGTTACTCACAAGGACAATTTAATTTCAGTGAGAGGGGCACACAGTCATGGAATTTAGAACATTCTTTCCCATTTGTATAGTGCAAGCCCATAAAACTGATACAATGAGTGACAGAGGCGGTGGATAGTGTGTCTGTGTGCAGGGTCGCTGCTAGAATTCAGCACCAACTCTGTAACATCAGCAGAACAGGAGATACACTAGTACAAGATGCATCAACTGTAAAGAAAATTAATAATAATAAAATAATTAATTACAAAGAAAAATATTTGACCATCAAATCATTTAAAATAAAGTTTGGTATTTTAGCCAGCCCTAGAAGGGTTTTACAATATATATAAAAATATATAAAGGATAATAAATATACATCCAGCCAGTTGTTATTGTAGGGTTGGCATTACCCTTCAGGGGTTTATTCTGTGACAACACCTGGCTGGATGTAAGTTATCCCACTTATTACACGGCTACTTGGCACATAAGTAAATCAATACACATTAAATATTGATATGAATTGCATTTTAAAGCATTACCGGTTTATTATCTCAAAGCTACGGTGACCTAGTCTTCGCCTCAGACGTCACGCCCATGGACCATTGGCTGAAGGTCTGATGTATACGGCACACTTTTCAGAAGTTTTGAAGTCATCATCAGATTGGTTGAATTTCTACAGAATTTCTGGGAAATGTGCATGTCGCGCTATTTAACGTTCCGCCTGGAAACAAAGATACCGCGGCGCCAAACCCCCTCATTGAAGAACAAAGCTGTCGTGTTTACAACTGTGACAGTGAGACAGTGAGTCGGGATGAACTAAACACTAGATTTTCTAAAGTATATAAAATATGTAAAGTTTGTGCCACAGACTTTTTAAAAAGCGTCCAAGAGTTTTACACACCAGTCTGTTATTGTGCGGACATTTCCATGCCCATAAACATCACACAGCACAAAACTAAACGTGACTAGATGCTTTACCTATCAGTCATATGGCCTCTTTGGCAGGCCTTGACCATTCAAAGCGGCCAAGGTTCCCAGACATTCTGCCGTCAGTCTGAAAGTCTGGCTATGTGAGACTAATGGTGGCCCAGTAGTGCACAACACAATGAAATCCACAACACAACAGAAACAAGCCACAAAACAATAAAATTTGCCACAACACAAGAAAACAAGTCACAACACAACGGAAACAAGCCACAACACAAGGAAACAAGTCACAACGTAACGGAAACAAGTTACAACACAATTAAATTAGCACAACACAACGGAAACAAGCCACAACACAACAAAATTAGTCCTATGCATTGTGTCGATTTCGTTATGTTGTGGAAATTCCGTTGTGTTGTCCACTACTGGGTCACCGTACAAAGCCAGTACAATATACAAAACAATCGTTCTGGCAACAAGACAAACTTCAACTATTACCGCATGCCTACTATTAATATTGAAGTTCTCTGGTTTCATTTTACAGTAAATACAGTCGATTACTGAAGTGCAAGATGATAGCAGTTGCATTTGAATAAAACTAGAGAGTGTGTGGTGGTGTGACATGAGAGATATGAAAGAAATACCCAGATGAGCGATATCTTATTCAGTGTTGTAATCGGGGACAGATAACAACATTGTTGCAAATGACCAATCAGAATCAAGTATTTCAGAGAAACGTGTAATAATAGTAAATAAAACATGAGTATTTAAATAAAAAAATTAATCTTCAATTCAATGGATCAAACTTTGCAGGGCTTAAACAGGCACAAACAAAACATAATAATATTTATATTTAATACTAAAAAACATCTTCGTAAAGGCACAGGAAATGCATGTTTAGGGTAGGATTGGCTTTACGTGGGTTACCAGGCCAGTGAGCTCTACTTTAAGTGTAGCCATGTTGACGCAGGAAGCCCTGTGACTGCTTAGCAACAAATCACCACGGTGATCTCATTGAATGGCATTAAGGTCTCTCCATGTGAGACCGTGATGTTGCTCCAGTCAGCACTCATCTGAGTAAGTCTGTCTGACAGATTACTGTCACTCAGACTACATTTACAATTAGTCATTTAGCAGACACTTTTATCCAAAGCGACTTACAAATGAGGACAATAGAAGCAATCAAATCTAACAAAAGAGCAACAATATGTAAGTGCAAATGACAAGTCTCGGTTAGCTTAAAGCAGTACACGTAGCAAGATATATATATATATATATATACACACACACACATACATATATATACACACACACACACACATACACACACACACACACAAAGAAAAACAAGTAGATAGAATAGAAAAATAGAAAGCCAGTGTTTTTTATTTTTTCAATAAAAAAAGATAGATAAAGTAGATTTAAAATAGAACAAAAAGTGCTAGAGTTAGAAAGTCAAATAAAGATGGAACAGATGTGTTTTTAGCCAATTCTTGAAGATGGCTAAGGATTCAGCTGCTCGGATTGAGTTGGGCAGGTCATTCCACCAGGAGTAAAATTGCGACAAGACGTCATACTTAATAAAATAGACTGCAGTTCCTAATAGGGTGTAATATCTCATTTGTATTCCCTATCACTTGATGGCAGACATGTAGTACTTCGATTCTAGACCAAAATTACGTCACGTTCTTATTCAAAGTGTTCGAGGAAATAGCAGAGCAAGTGAGCTGTCATGTCATTGATGCGGAAGCAGTTCAGTTCATAGCGTGCGAGTACATTGTGAGAGAAAATGGCTAATAAAAAGTTGTACCGTGAGGATGTGTTGCAAATGTTATTCGCCGATTCTGACTCTGAAGGGGAATATTTGCCTTTTGGAAATGACGATCGGTCGTCTAATAATCGCGCTTCTCCCGGTACATCTTTTGCAGTGCAATGGTGATGCCGTGCAAGGCGAGAGTGTTCACGAAGCACAAACAAGTGATAATTTCGACCCTTTGCCCAACGGGGATGGGGGTGGCAGCAGTGAACGTAGTCGTTGTGTCCATAGGAGAGCTGTTGCTAGAGGTCGAGGCAGCAGGGGTAGGAGAAATAGGGCTGGAAGTAGCACTAGCTCTTTGGATCCAGTCAGAGCGCCCTGGATCCAGTGCCCCAAAGAGGTGGGAGTGGCCACGGTACACGGTGCAGTCAGTGTGGGGTAGGTCTGTGCACTGTGCCATGCAATGAGAGGTACCATACTCTCAAGAACTATAAACTGTGTCACCTAGATACCTGATTGGGCAGATAGCTGGTCAACTGATCAGAAAATAGGCACATGCATTTTACTATGGCACAGTAACATAGTAATAATTTACTACTTTCTGCTGTTTTATTGTTGATTTCCTCTTTTCCTGATCATTTGGAATGAGGATAAAAAGACAAAAAAAAACAAAAAAAAAACATGCAAATAAGTTCAAGCATCAATTCAATATCTACTATTTCCTGAATATTACTGATGAACTGATCAAAAAATAGGCAACTGTTCACATGCGTTTTACTACTATATAGTATAGTAATATAGTAATCATTTAGTACTTTCTCCTGTTTTATTGTTGGTTTCCTCTTTTCTGATCATTTGGAATGAGGATAAAAAGACAAAAAAAAACAAAAAAAAAACATGCAAATAAGTTCAAGCATCAATTCAATATCTACTATTTCCTGAATATTATGAAATTCAAGATGGCCGCCCCCTAATGACATCATAATATGCAAATTAGACGAGTATATTTACACCCCACATAAACTTTCGGTCATGCCCAACATTTTTCTAATTTACATTAGATCTCTATCTTTAAGCCCTTTCAAGCCACAAGCTTTTGAAATCTTGATGTTAAAATCCAGCATTTTTCCAAAAATCCCTGGCGCCTAAAAGGTTAATTGTATAATAAATGAAAAAAAAAAAAAGATGGAATACAAAAAGATTAGAAAGCATGTGCTTTTTTTTTTTTTTTTTTTACTAGTTTTAAAGAAAACAAGCAGCAAATGAATAGAGTGCAAGTCTAAAGGGGACAATTGTTTTTTTTAAAGAATAGCATTAGAATAGAGAGTGCTAGAGTTAGAGGGTCAAATATAGATGGAAGAGATGTGTTTTTAGCCGATTCTTGAAGATGGCTAAGGATTCAGCTGCTCGGATTGAGTTGGGCAGGTCATTCCAACAGGCGGGAACATTTAATTTAAAAGTCCGTAAAAGTGATTTTGTGCTTCTTTGGGATGGCACAATAAAGCGACGTTCACTTGCAGAACGCAAGCTTCTAGAGGGCACATAAGTCTGAAGTAATGAATTTAGGTAAAGGGGTGCAGAGCCAGTGGTGGTTTTGTAGGCAAACATCAATGCCTTGGATTTTATGCGAGCAGCTATTGGTAACCAGTGCAAATTGATAAACAGAAGTGTGATGTGCATTGTTTTTGGTTCATTAAAAATGAATCTTGCTGCCGCATTCTGGATTAATTGTAAAGGTTTGATAGAACTTGCTGGAAGACTTGCTAAGAGAGCATTGCAATACTCCAGCCTGGACAGAACAAGAGCTCGAACAAGGAGTTGGGAAGCATGTTCCGAAAGAAAGGGCCTGATCTTCTTGATGTTGAATAAAGCAAATATGCAGTTTTAGCAATGCGGTCTGAGAAAGTAAGCTGATCATCAATCATACATCCAAGGTTTCTGGCTGTTTTTGAAGGAGTTATGGTTGATGTGCCTAACTGGATGGTGAAATTGTGATGAAACAATGGGTTTGCTGGAACCACAAGCAGTTCTGTCTTGGCAAGGTTGAGTTGAAGGTGATGGTCCTTCATCTAGCAAGAAATGTCTGTTAGACAAGCTGAGATGCGAACAACTATCGTCGGATCATCAGGATGGAGCGATAGGTAGAGTTGTGTAATTAGTATAGCAGTGGTATGAAAAGCCATGTTTCTGAATGACAGAACCTAATGATGCCATGTCTGTGTGAGAAAGGCAGAGACTTGGTTGAACACAGCTCGTTCAAGTGTTTTTGCAATGAAAGGAAGAAGGGAAACCGGTCTGTAGTTCTCTAAAAGAGATGGGTTAAGGGTGGGTTTCTTAAGTAGTGGGGTTATATGAGCCTGTCTAAATGTTGAGGGAAAAACACCAGTGTGAAGGGATAGGTTAATGATGTGAGTGAGTGCAGGTACAACTACAGGATAAATGGCTTGAAGGAGATGAGATGGAATAGGATCAAGCGGACAAGTAGTAGGATGATTAGAAAGGATGAGTTTGGAGACTTCTGCCTCAGAGAGTGAAGAGAAGGATGCGTGTATGTTTGCTGGTAAGATGTGCTTGACAGATTGTGGTGTGGAAAATTGTGCACTGATGTTTTTAATTGTATCAATGAAAAATATTGCAAAGTCGTCAGCTATTAGAGTTGATGCAAGAGGGGGAGGAGAAGGAGGAGGACAAAGGAGCGAGGAAAATGTTTTATAGAGCATGCGAGAGTTAGACAAATTGTTAATTTTGTTAAAGTAGTATTTTCTTTTTTATCAGTGGAGACATTAGCAGAGAAGGAAGAGAGGAGTGAATAACACGTCAAGGCAGCATTAGAGTTGATGAAGGAGGGGGAGGAGGAGGACAAAGGAGCGAGGAAAATGTTTTATAGAGCATGCGAGAGTTAGACAAATTGTTAATTTTGTTAAAGTAGTATTTTCTTTTTTATCAGTGGAGACATTAGCAGAGAAGGAAGAGAGGAGTGACTGATACACATTAAGGTCAGTAGGATATTTGGATTTACATGACACCCTTTTAGCTTAGAACGATGTTCGAGGAGAACATCAGATAACCAAGGGGCAGAAGGGGTGGTACAGGCTGGTCTGGAAGACAAGGGGCAGACAGTGTCTAAACAAGATGTAAGAGTGGAGCAGAAAGTATCAGTAGCACTGTTATCATCAAAAGATGCTAACCGTTTAGGGGAAGGAAGTGAAGATCATCATTATAAGTGTCATTATAAGTGTTTGATCACCACATTTGAGTTATTGCAAAAAAATTATATATATTCTGTTTATGTAGGCTATATACTGTATTCTATATACAGTACCAGTCAAAAGTTTGGACACACGAATGGGAAGTGTGCCCAAACTTTTGACTATACTGTACTATAATACAGCCATAAAGAATATCGGCCGATATATAGATATGTCTTTTTTTACCCACTAATATCGGTATCAGCATCGGCCCCAAAAAACCCATATCGGCCGGGCTCTTGTTTTGACTACACAAGTACAAACACATTTCTATTATTAAAATAGGGAATATTGTGTAAATCACAAGTATACCAACAAAGTACAAACAAATGTATGTTATTATGTTAACAAATGTTATGAAGGAAGTGATTTTTCTGGCTTTTTTATTTCTCATGCTAATAGCCATGGAATAATGGAAATGGACAGGACAAAACCTAACAGGGATAACTCACTCAAAAATTAAAATTCTGTCATCATTTACTCATCCTCAAGTTGTTTCAAACCTGTAGAGTTCTCTTTTTTTTCCTGTTGAGCACAAAAAATTACTATGTAAGTCAGTCGCTACTGTCAACTGTTTGGTTAACATCATTCTTCAAAATACATTATTTTGTTCTCAGCAGAAGAAAGAAACTAATACAAGTCTGGAACAAGTTGAAGGGGGTAAACAATGATAGAATTTAAATTTTTTGGGTGAACTATCCCATTAAGTCTTGGCATGAAATTGCAAGCTACTTGTTCTATGTTTCTTTGGTCTTAATGCATTTCTTTGTTCTTCAAATAACTTGCTTTGTTTCCAAAAAAAAAACACTCTGAATTTTAAAAATTCATCAATTACATTTTTAACGGTATCACCACGCCCTACAATAAAGTTTTATTTGTCCAGTATCTGCAGCATTTCTCACCACAAGTTATGAACAAATTTACTCCTTTAAAATAAAGTTTTACTTTAGAGCTGAAGCTAAAGCTTCTTTAGAGCTGAGCATACTTAGTATGTAAAATTTGAAAATTCAGACTGCGCACATACATAATGAATCTACTGTTTCGATGATGAAATTATGTCAAACACTGTATCAAAGTATACTTTGGGCTTTACCTGACTTGAAAAGTGCTATTTGTGAGGTGTGCATGAGTGACAGTCATATATGAGGTTCCATTTCGATCTGGATGCTGACTAAGAAGGTAGATGCCTATGTAGAAGGGGAAACAAATGTTGGAGGTCCTTTTGCTCTGGTGCATTAAGGTGGGACATGCATAACAACGTTTAGTCAGAAAAACTCTAAAAACATTAAGCCTCCTCCTACAAGCTCAGTTATATCAATCGAAGGAGTTCAGAGAGCTTCCTGATGGCTCCATGCATAAAGCAGCCCATTCTCCACCACCAGCCGCTGGGTGATGATCCACTGCAGTTCTCATATATCGTCTCTCCCTTATAAACATGTAAGAGCCGATCCAATAACGGCATCTCCATCCATATATCTGATCTATCTCTGAGCGGCACTGAATAATCACGGCAGTGTAAATATCTGCCCAGAGTGACTGCATACATCAATGAAACCTGAGGATGGGTTGTTCCTCTGTGTAGACCAGTGGTTCTCATTTTCTCATTTTGTCTATGAAGACCCCATCCTTACATATAATAAAACATGGGTTTTAAAAGTTGCAGACTCCGATTAACAAGAACAGTTATCAGAAATCAAGAACTAGCTGGACACAGTGTTCGTACAGATTTTAAGATCTTTTACAGAACTTTCAAGTAGTGTCAGTCTGTGTTTTTCAAGGGTGGGAAAGCTGTTAATAATACACTACAATAGGCGTGTGTGATATGACGATTTTTGATCGTGAACGATCTGCTTTTGAAGAAATATCGTAGTATCGTGCTACAGTGCACATTCTATCAGCTACAGCTCTGGCGCCTCAGTCTCAATATACTGTACAATGCAATATACATTCACATCAATGTTAACTCAGCGGTAGAGTTACTCTCACGGGACACTGCACTTATTCGCAGTCACAAAACTACATTATTTTTAGTGCTGTGTTTGATACATCGGTATGACGATGTATCGTCACAAAAATGTGACGATACGAGTATCGATACAGCTGACCCTGTATCAATATTGTGGCACGTGTGCAACAGTGGACCGCGCTTAATTTGAATACAAGAACACAGTTTAAAATTGAGTATGTAGTAATTTCTAAAAAATAATGAATAGAACATAATATATAGGCTACAAGGATTAATCTGGACAGAGGAACACAACTGGGTTGCCTGACGTAAAGAGACGTTACCCCCCCGAAACAGAGCTTCCCACTTGCACAATACGGAAATATCTGCTGTGTGTTACTTATCTCTGTCAACCTGGCAACCACGTGTACGTGCTCTCTCTTCACTGTGGATAAACGTGCTTACTTTATGAAAACACTTAGCTTGCAGTTTAGTGATCTCCACTTCAATATTCTATTCTCAGAAAAGTGTAATTCATCAAGTGTTCATCTATGAGAGAGAGAGAGAGAGGCTGTGTATGTATGAATTACCACCGTTTTGCTGCGTTTCTCTATTAACAGTGAAGCTGTGGCTTTAATTCCTTTAGAAACAATGATGTTACCAGCTCCTTGTTGAGAAAGATAATGTAGCTTTTGAGCGATTAAGATATTTAGTTGATCAAATTACGGGGCAGCGATAAAAAGTTTGTTCCTGATTGTCTGAGTGCGGCCGCAACGTGATCTGTGTGAGTGACTGAGCGTGTGTGTGCATTAGATACAGAAGACAGTGCATTAGTTTAGAACTCTTCTAATTTTTATTTTTACTTTTAAGCGCAGAGAGTGTGTTAATTTGTGCAATGATAACCTACCAGTAATGTAAATATGATTTTTTTAAAGGGGTTATAGGATGCCCATTTCCCACAAGTTGATATGATTCTTTAGGGCCTTAATGAAAAGTCTGCAACATAGTTTGGTTAAAAATGCACCCTTTTTACCCAGTTTACTCTTTTCAGATCAAGCCATTTTTGTAGCATTTTCCTTTAAATGTTAATGAGCTCTGCTGACCCCACCCCTCTCTCCGGAACTGCTCTCAGAGAGACTGTTTACTTTAGCCGCATTCATCGTGAAACTTGCTAATTAGCACATTATTAGGAAAGGCGATTTGCAAAGATTCATTACAAAACATTATACTATGGAAGTCACTGGGGACCAGCAACTGTTTGGTTTTCTACATTCTTCAAATTAGCATTTATGTTCAACAGAAGAAAAACTCATTCAGGTTTAAAACAAATTTTGAGTGAGTAAATGATGGTATAAAAATAAAACACTATGACAGATTTGACAAAGATGACAGATTTTTTTTATTTTTGGGTGAACTATTCCATTAATGTTAATAAAACAACAAAACACAAAGAGGAAAGTCACTCACTACTCTTGACTGAAAACTTTAATACAGCTGCTTTAATAGGAATCAATCTATATAGTGTTTTATTTTTTATATTTGTTCATTCAATTTCTTGAATGCTCCTGCTAAATTCACCTATTGTACCTGAAAATAAAGCACTGTTTGTTTTATTTGTATAATATGTGTATTTGTAATGTCAAGTCAAGTCACCTTTATTTATATAGCGCTTTTAACAATACAGATTGTGTCAAAGCAACTGAACAGCATTAATTAGGAAAATAGTGTGTCAATAATGCAAAATGACAATAGTAAACACTCATTTTTCAGTTAAAGACAGTTCATCATTCAATTCAGTGATGTCATCATCCAGCTCAGTTCAGTTTAAATAGTATCTTTACAACCAAGTCAACGATATCGCTGGAAATGAAGTGTCCCCAACTAAGCAAGCCAGAGGCGACAGCGGTAAGGAACCAAAACTCCATCGGTGACAGAATGGAGAAAAACCTTGGGAGAAACCAGGCTCAGTTGGGGGGCCAGTTCTCCTCTGACCAGATGAAACCAGCAGTTCAATTCCAGGCTGCAGCAAAGTCACATTGTGCAGAGGACTCATCTGGTTCCTGTGGTCTTGTCCCGGTGGTCGTCTGAGACCAGGTCTTTACAGGGGATCTGTATCTGGGGCTCATCTAGTTGTCCTGGTCAAAGTGGGTGACGATAAAAATCTTTGACATTATTTTATATTTGTAATGTGTATTTTGTTCTTTTTTTAATAACAAATATAAAATAATGACAAAGATTTTTATCGTCACCCACTTTGGCCTAAATATCGGCCATTCTTTTTTTATATTCTGTTACTTTGTCTTTACAATAGGGAAATTAGTTTGGCTGTAATGCTCAGACAACTTGCAAAATAATAAAACCAACATGACAAAGAACCATGATAAAATCGTTAATCGCGATATTTCTAAAAAAAAAAATTGATATGATATTTTTGCCATATCCCCCACCCCTACACTACAATAATTATAAATTAACCTAACAAAAGACATTATTCATTACTGGCCACACACTGCATTTTAAATTAACACAATGTGTCCATATACAATGTCTACGTATAACTGCTGTCCCAACAAACCAATCAGGCTCCAGGGTCTCAGCCAAAAATGCCATGGTAACATATTATAAAATAAAACATGAAATGTTATGTAGTATTTGATTTTTTTTTAATAAATTCTAAAAATGCACCATTTTTAATTAGAATCAATAGGTTGGCAACAGAGACTGCATGTTTAAACCGGAAATAACTCTGGATAACATGCATGTCATAACAGAAAACTCAACCCAAATGCTGATTTAAAATCAGCTCCATGCACTTACAGTTACAATATAGTATGGCTTATATGATGCCATCAGTGCCCAACTATTTTTGCACTGGCATTAAAAATATCCTCTTGCCTCACGGGGTTCCTTTTCTTTAACCCAAGAGTGGAACACAAACACGCATCTGCCATACCATATCTACACAACACCTGTGGGTCTGTTCCCAGAATATTTACTGTAGTCTGATAAATAAAACAGTGGAGTAATAAATAATAAATGAGTAATCAAACAACACCTACGGTTGTGATGGTGGTCCAGTCAAGTCACCTTTTATTATTGAACATTTATTATATATTAATTGAATATCAACACAGAACAAACCACTTCATAACAAAGTTATACATCTTTGGAACAGCATGAGGGTGAAGAAATTAAGAAATTTTCATTTTGTCTGAACTCATACTTCAAAAGTGAACAGTAAGTTAAACCAGTTTAAGAGCCTTCCCATTATGCAGTCATTGGTTTATAGAGAGGATTACAGGTCTCACTCCACCGATGTTATTTTGTCCCCCTCTCATAATTGTGGACTTGGTGCGCAATCTGAGAAAGCAAACACCCATGAGTTACTTTAGAGTGTTCCCTGATAAGTAGCTGGGTGGCACTGACCTTGTGTAGGTCTGTAAACTTCAAGGAAATGTTCATGATCGTGCTAATGTCAAGTTTTCTCTTGGTAAAAACAAAAATAAATTTTACAATGTCACCAAGGATGACAGTAACAAGCAACCAGAGAAGCTCGGTCAAATTTAGGATCTCAAATTAACAACCACATAACACCTAAACTCTATCACAGAACAAGGCTACCTTTCCACAAAGCTCAAGCTTTTGAAAGCAATGTTACTATATTTAGAGGAGTAAGGAATGGCGTGTTAATAGGAACTCTCATCTGGAGCCATATTACCTGAGGATACTGAAGAACATCAGATTTGACATCAAACACCATCATGGACATGTATAACCCTTGTATAAACCTTAAAACCATTGACGTAGTAAGACGACGCAACAAATCCTTGGAAGTTTGAAGATGTTGTGATGCAATTACACACAACAAATCCAAAATGAAACCTACTGCTTGATATTACGGTGTCGCAGTCAGGTTGGAACTAGATGGCAGTCCTGCCGGGAAAACATTCTGCAGAGACTGGAGGAAATTCCAAGTTACTCAGTGCAAGTGTACAGAAAAGACATTCCTAAACAAGACATCCTCAAGATTGTAGATCTATAAAGTTTCCAGAAAGCAGGCAGGGATTTTCATACATTAAGATTAAGAAAAACAAACAAAGGCAATAACATATCTAAAAACACCTGGAGATTAATCATATCTTGAAAATCAAACCAAATCCAGATCTACTGCATCTGAGCAAATCCAAGTAAAACAGTACTCTTGTGGTAAACAAGGGCTTCGATATTTGAGACAAGGTAAGTGACAAACATTCCCTTCATGTCTCCAGCATGGCCTTCTGTCAGCAAACAGCTGAACATAACACTTGTCCAACATGAACTCCATACGCAAACTGAGGAAACCTGCTCAGATCAAGTGAACAGACAGAAAACACCTTAATCACAGAAAGGCAATCTGAAGTGGGGGTCCTTCCTTAAGATTGAACTTATTGAAACTTATTATAATTCATTTGTTTTAGAATACCACATGAAACAGTGATGAAGGAAAATAAGCCGGATATTTCTGAGTCACATCATAGTTCTCTTTTGAGACCACTTCTGGGAAGTGCAACTAAACAAAGACTAATAAAGAATCCCAGAATGGGGGGGTGAATTCCTCTCTGAGACCTCGTGGGAGGGATTCCCATAAAGTCCTAACATCTGGTTTACTTACAGTATGCTGAATTAAAGGACACTCCAAGTAAATTTAATAAAATGTTGCAGACTGTTCCCAGTCGAGTTAGTAGAGGCCAAACAAGTTAAGCTGAGTGAAGAGACAAGTAGTAGTCCGAGCAAAAACGGAAAATTATCTTTCAAATTTAAAACACCATTCTATGCAAAATATAAATATTATAAAATGTCCACTCTCTTATAAAGCAGAATAAATTCTAATTTTAACCTATTTACATAAATAGTTAAACAGGCTATAATATTTAATACTATTAGATGAATGACTGAAACATTTAACAACATCAAACCCCCTTTTGTTGTGATTCCCAAAAACAAATGGTCAAATTCATCCCTTTAACATTGTTCAGGGCTTGAATTTTGGCACGGGATTGTGCATAATTCTACTGATTCCCGCATTTTCCGCACTTGTAATGGGGGAAATATTTAAATATTTCAATGCGACAGATGACGGAATGTATCATTTGCAAGTGCTTTTGAGTCTTACAATTTTAAACATTCAAGTGCTCAATTCAGTACTTGCGCACTCTGTGACTGTGAGACCCTTTCTATGAGCCGCCTCACACCCAAAGCGCGCACACATAGAGACGCATCTGAGAGCACATGCCTTATTGCGCGTAAACGGCCAAATACATACAAAAATGTCAAAGTGCCCGTCTTGATGAGAATTCATGTAATATGTTTGTGCATTTGTCATTAATCTTTTCTTATTTTATTACTTACTGTTTACTTCATAAACAGTAAGTAATAAAATAAATAAATTCAATTCAGAGTTTGAAAGTATCTTCCTCACAAGATCAACAACATTATAAATTGTAAAACACAAATACGCTGGGTGACGAAACATTTAGGTTGGATGATTGTAGTTTAAAAATATATGTCTACAAAAATACACTAACTCCCCAAACAAATGCAGTGAGCAGCACTGTCATCAGAAATCACCCTTAACAGATGAAAGGATAGTACGACAAATATTTTGCTTTCCTCAGCGGACATTAAAACTAATGTTTTATTGTGAATATGAGATTGATTGCTGAAGAATGAATGCTGTATCAGACGCAGGTAATCACACTCGCTCAGACCATATCTTTCACATAATACTCTACATAATACACAGCTTTTAATACAGCAATACAATAAGCTTTTAATGAAGCAATTCAACGTTCCTTCATTACTAAACATCTAAAGTGATGTTTTCGAATTAGTAACAGAGGCTTGGGCTCGGCTGTTAAACTGTCAACTTGAGAAAGAGGGTTTTTAGACACACCGTTGTCGTTTCTTATGTATTTACACACTTGTGATGTTGAACTGCTGTATAAATGCAATATCACATGAGTAGCCGTAATCGGCATGCTGTGATTACCTACAGCACTCTGCCTCATGCCTACGGCCGAATCACAGCCGTGTCGATATACAGCCATATCTCATGGCTACTCGTATGATATTGCTCATTTGTGCATCTGTTTTCACAGAAACTGCAGTTTTCCACCAAAATAATGACGAAATGAAGACGAAATTATTATAGTATTATAGTATTATAAACGAAATATACATGTTTCATTTACATTTATTTTACAGTGCAGTTGGATTTCAACAGTAACATTACTGTTTTCGGTATGATAATAACAATAACAACATTAATGTAATATGGATAGAGACACTAACACAATTAAGGAGAGGCTTTGAATCCACTTTAAAATTATGGTACAAGCAAATTATGGCCAATGTAAAGACTTTTTACTTTTTTTCAATCCGGTCCCTGAAATGGGTTTGGATGTCTTAATTTTGCTTTCAAATCTTTCTTTCTTCCAGAAGGCAAGTACCCGACCCCCCTAGAGGGACCATGGTTCACCGCCCATAGTCTTGCAATCCACCAATTATTATTTTCTTCATATCTATCCCTCACTTTCAAACACAGCAGCCCCATGGTCCAGTGATTCTTATAGGCCATTTGTGTTATTGAAGTATTAATAACAGCTGTACAAGCTTGTGCTAACAGAGTTATATATATATATATATATATATATATTATATAGTTGCTTAAACAGAAACAATGCTACATTTTGCCTCTGTCCTTGGTGAGAGCTGATCTTTGATAACATCTCAAACAGGCCTTGACAACAAGACCAAGAATCCTTGATATACTACACTGTGATTGGTAAGTCTGGAATGTTTTTTTTTTCTGCCTTTTTTTTTTTAAAGTTACTCACATGCACAAAGTTCAAATGCACAAGATTGGTTATACTTGATCAGACATTTAGAGAAATTTAAAAACCTGTTCAAAGCCATAGAGAAAGGGGAGCAGATGGTGTCAGGAGAAATAAGACCCTTCATATAAAATATAAATGAAATGACAGTGAACGAAGAATATAAAGACAATATACTTGTTCCTCTTACAGGACAGAATTTGATTGCCCTTGTTTGCGATGTTGCCAACGTTAGCAGTTAAATGATTGATGAGGCAAAGTTTCCAACTCAAACAGAGCAGGGTCAGAAAGATACCAAGTCCATGTTCATTCATGTTGTTCACCACTTAACATTAAAGGAATGATACGTCATGTCTAAATGATAATATTAGCCACTTTTTTTTTTTTTTATTCTTATTATCATAAGCATTTAAACTGCAGACAAATTAATTTGATTGCTTGCTATTTTCATAAAATTCCTGTCTATCTATATTCCCACTTCTAAAAGTAACAAAACAGCTGACGCTGGAAGACAGTGACCTTGACTGAGTGCTAAAGTGATCTGTAGTATTTTGCACTGCCTTATTTCACTTTGACTGCCAGCACACTTCACCATCTTTAGAAGTCAAACTGAGTTGGCCGTCCTCCCATCAGCTAATTTTAGGCAGCGGTCTCCAGTGCTCAGCCCCCGCTGTGAGTTTGAGAGAACTCTCCCTAGAGCAGCAAAAACGGGGGTGAGCATGGATCACTTTCATGTGACATGGGCAGGTTTGGGCTTAGAGGTTGTGTATTTTATATTTTATAAAAAATGTGTATTTTACAGTACAATTCTGTTAACTTTACAGTTTTTAGAAGTAAAAAAGAACAAATCAACGTATAATTTACAGTCAAAAACTGTAAACTGGTATTCCCACAGTTCACTGCATTACACTCCACATTTGATAGAATTTTGTTTAAATAATCATGTTTCTTGATAGTTTTTGTTATCATTTTGTACATTAGGGTTTTATGTTGCATATATGTTGCAGTTGTTTAATGAATGTTTATTGCATCATTGAAGTGTTGTGTGTTACCATGATAGTGTTTTGTGTTTGCTTGAATGGATCTGTGCACCTTGTAAATTAGTATATACTTCGGCTTGTGGAAAAGCTGCTTGTAATGAACTTTGATTCTTCATGAGGTATTCTCCTTTCCCACCTGCATTATTATGATGGTTGTAGGCCTGGGTGATAAAATGGTATCGATATTTATCGACATACACCCTCTTCGATAACGATAGAAAAAATGTTCGATATAGCGCACGATATAGGCACGTGCTATGAGTGACGCAGACCACACACACACAAACACGAACACATGCTGAATTGAGTGCTGTGCCTGCCTGTGATGAGGAGATTGTGAATTTAAAAAAAAGAATATTAGTTGAATTTAAAATAAACATTTGCATTTGAATGCAAAAATAGTACAATCAAATGTTAGGTGTGCATCTGGGAGCGTCATTAGTGCAGCGCGAGATGCGGTGATGATGTAAGTGATGTTGTTGCATTTTAATGTTTTATAAGTCTAGCCCATAAGACGAGCAGTTTCTGCGTTATTAAAAATATAGTAGCTCAATGCGAAGAAGATCTTGATTAGGTTAAAACCGAAACCAAGCCATTCACACAGAACGCATATTCAGCGCATTTTTAGACAGACAAATATGACTGCTGCTCTCACGTCTCACACAAGAGATGTATAGAAATCCATGCAAAGTTAAAACAGTTTAAACTTTTAGAAAACGCGTTACAAATTTGTGGAGGTTTATTCCGTTTCACTCCATCTCATATGTTTTTAAAGGCAATCTGTGTGATGGGCGATTTGGCTATTTGTAATATCACTTCGTTATACCTGGAGCTGATCTGTGCTGGTCGCTGAGGAAATACTTCAACTTCGCGCTGTCGATCGCCGGATCAGCTTTCACCGTGGATGAAGCGGAGTCCAGCACGGGGTCGTCACATGTGGTTGCCGCAGGTATCACAATATGGTAAGGGACGTAACATTTCCGTCACACGCTTGAGGAATTCAGCCAATCACAATGCACTGGATAGCTGGCCAATCAGAGCACACCTTGCTTTTTCAGACCGATGAGCTTTGTAAAAATCGACGTGTTTCAGAAAGGCGGGGCATAGAGGAGAAACAATAATGTACAGTATGTGGTAATGTGTTTTTTGAACCTTAAACCGCATAAACATTTCATTACACCAAATACACAAAATAATATTCTTTTTAGCAGCATCATATGACCCCTTTAAGCAATGCATAAATACATAATGCTGTTTTGTTCATAATTGTTTATACAATTTACAAAATTATGTTTGATTTATTTAATTTAGACATACTGCACGTTTTTCTTTTTATAGACAATTATTTCCTTTGCGTTGGCAATTTAATGCGCTGCATTATTTTGCTCATTGCGCCCTCCTGTGGCTTCGGGAGACAATCCAAAAGTTTCCTTCAGACCTACTTAATCTGCATATAAAACATTAGAAATTAGATATTCGTTTAATTTTTATTTTGTGTTTGACTGTAAAACAAAAAAAATATTTGTTGTTTGTCTCAATAAATTGGATTAATTAAAAAATACAGTGGTTACATTAAAAAAAAATTTTCCTATTGCTCTTTGTTTTAAAAAAAGGTTATAAAAAAAAAAGTCAATAATTATCGATACCGAATGATATGAAACACTATATCGTTGATGCATTTGTTTAGCTATATCGCCCAGCCCTAGATGGTTGTCATTATATGTTAAAGATATTCGTGACATGTGGCCATACTTGGCAAACTTTAAAGGCACAGAACAGATTTTAGTAGTAGTGAACATTGCTGAATTTACTGGTTTACATTCATATTTTCTTGATTGTAAATTACAGTTTTATACTGTAAAAGTTTCAGTTTGTTCAGTAAATGAATTGTATGTGTTTATAGTTTTTATGTTTTTTACAAAAATTCTGGGAACTATAGCTACCAAAATTACTTTTGGTAGTTTTGGTACCCCCCACCCAACTAGTGTACTCTGAAATCTGAGATGGACATGATTTCTAGTAGCATGGGCATGTTTCACTTACTTAGAGACATGGCTGAAAATAAGATTCCAAAGATGACACAACCTACACCTAGATAGCAGAATACAGCACCTGTAGATGCTATAACAGTTCAAAAACATTTCCATTAGTCATGCTACTATTAAATCATGTTTACAATTGGGTCATTCTGCGTCAAATCAACCAAATTTCAGAAACCTCCCCAAATCATTTTTTTTTGCTACCATAACTGTAGTGCTTATAAAATTAATTCATACTTACAAGCATTAAGAACACTAACTTTAAAATTTGCATATAACAGCTATTCAGAATATTATACTACATTGCACATTTCAGTAGCATGCACTGTGCAGAGTATATAAATTGTTTGTATACATGGAGTATCTGGATGACCTACTATATTTGTCGAAATGTGCAATTCAACTAGAACTCAGGGCATGAAATGTGTCCCACAATGCCTGACCCTTTTCAGTGTGACGAATGAATCACTAGTTACGATATCTCCTTTTGGACTTAATCAAATTGCAACCATGTTTTATTTAGAGATGATATATGGACACTATTTGCTAAATGTACTCCTAGTAATCAATACTTTAAAACTCTATATGAACATGCCAGCATGTATTCTTTGCATGAAACAAAAGATAGTTGGAGTGAAGAAACAAACAGATGGATGGGGGTTTGTTACCAGACCTTAACAGGAGATCAAGGTTACCCACATTATTATAGCAGATTTGTTACCCATCACAGGCATGATTTCAAACAGAACTGTACAAAAGTAAATGTCAGTTATTTCTTTGTCTACATTTTTAATTTTGGCACTCTATCAAGGTGACATTCAAGGCATTTCCTTTGATGCATTCAGGAAATAAGATGGAGCATGATAATACTTCAACAAAAATAAACAAACTTAAGTTACCATTTCAACATCCAAACTGATAACAACACTATATTTACAAAAGTTTCCTGCATTCAAAATTTATTTCATTTTATATGCAACTGTTCTCTAAAAACTCACCCATTACCACTTGTTCTTAGCCTATTGTACAAAGTACTTTTTCAAAAAAATCACTTCCTTTCCCATGGCAATGTGACAAAAATGGTTTAGCCCCTGCCTGTTGCATTGTGGGGTCAAATACTTCTACAGGGTCAGTGTAGATTTTGAACACAAGGGAAATTGTTTTACATCAGCAGTGTTTCCTGACTGGTAATTCCACAAGGATTTTAGTTGTATAACATATACAGATAGATTTTAGAATGTTTTCAGTGATCAATTAGTGAGAAGGAATTATGTGCTTAAAGGAACATGCCACTATTTTTGGGCTCATTGTCCAACTCCCCTAGAGTTAAACAGCTGAGTTTTACCATTTTCGAATCCATTCAGCCGATCTCCGGGTCTGGTGGTAGCACTTTTAGCTGCAGCTTAGCAGAGATCATTGAATCTGATTAGACCGTTAGCATCACGTTCAAAAATTACCAAAGAGTTTTGATGTTTTTCCCATTTAAAACTTGACTCTTCTGTAGTTGCATCGTGAACTAAGAAAAAAGTTGCGATTTTCTAGGCCGATATGGCTAGGAACTATACTCTCATTCCGGCATAATGATATTACGCAGCACCTGAAAATTGTCCCCAACTAGGTAATATCGAAACTCTTTGGTAATTTTTGAGCGAGAAGCTAACGGTCTAATCAGATTCAATGATCTGTGCTAAGCTGCAGCTAAAAGTGCTACCGCCAGACCCGGAGATCGGCTGAATGGATTCGAAAACAGTAAAACTCAACTGTTTAACTCTAGGGGACTTGAAAAATTAGTCTATTTTCAAAAGTAGTGTCATGTTCCTTTAAGAGTATTTTTTGCACAAAATACTGATCAACAACCAAACAAAACAACTCTGCTGAACTCAAGAGTGCACCCATTTAACCTCAGCATTCATAGCAAACAAAACATAAGCAAGTACAATTAATAATCAATATTTACAGCTTTCTATATGAAGCATACAGCCTTTTTTAGAGCCAAAAAAAGACAAACGTTTCACTTAAAAATGCAATATTTTAGCATAGGGTGAAGTCATTATGCACATCAACAATGATGTGGGACAAATATAATGTAATTGAATGGAAAACTATATGAGTGGCATGGCAGGTTTTTGTCGGATGCATGAACATATCACTTTGCTTTATCACTTCACTAGATTTAAATATGCAACTTCACTGGCTAACAAATGCATTAAAGTGACCAGTTGGACATAAACTAATGCAAATAGATGATAACGATCGTGACATTAAATATTTGGGTCAGATTTGCATGTGTTTTGGTCACACTTTAATCGCTTGAGGTACTAATAATGTTTGCGTCCTCTCAGCCTTGTCGGCAAACATACTGCTGTTATTCACTAATGCAGCATCTAGTCAACAAATTCATTACTTCATAATGATATGAAAACATGTAGTGTACTGTATACGTACGGTTTCGTTGTCTCCGTTTTAAAGCCGCATTTGCAGTATCCTGCTCTGTGCGGCGCGCAGCCTCACATGTTAAAACAAACAGCACGAGGCACCAGAGATTCTCCTCTAGAGGGCGCTCTCATACATTAAAATAATAGCAGACCCTCAGCAGCTCCAGCAATGGACGCAACCCGGAAAAACTAGCAAGTGACTATCGGTGCCGATTAATCGGCAAAACCGATCAATCGGTCAACCTCTAATCAAAACCAATTTAAAGTGACAATCAACTCAGTCTTTAGTTTGTACATACCTGTAGTACCGCGACTGGAGGTACGTCGAGCAGACGGCTTTGGAGACGTGACTGGCTGAGCCAAAGTCTATGACTTTCACACGGTAGGGTTGCCGTACAGGGTCCACCAGCATGATGTTCTCAGGCTTCAGGTCTGCGTGGATCAGTCCCATGCCCTTTAGCTTTTTTAGCGCCATGGCTACCTGCTGAAGAATGGGACGGATCACCTTCAGAGGTAGCGGGCTGAATTTGTTCTGCTTGAGGAAGTCATACAGGTTTTGCTCCAGCATCTCAAACACGAGGCAGGTGTGGCTGCGGTGCTGGAAACACTCGAAAGCTCGCACCAGATTATGCTCATCTGCATTCTCGCTGCTGAGGCGTGCCAGGATGCCTACTTCAATCTGGCCCTGTCGTGCATATGATGGATGATTCTTCAGGATCTTCACTGCCACAATCTCATTGGTGCCTCGTTTCCAGCATTTCACCACTTGGCCGAAAGTACCACGGCCGAGGAAGTCTAAGACCTCGTAGGTGTTCTTCAAAGAGCAAAGCAACTCATGCTGCACCAACTGGTAATCTCCATCCCCGTTTCCGGAATTTCCACCTTGCTTTGCAGGTCCTACACCGACTGCCGCTGGGACCGCAACTGGTGGGTTTCCCAAATTTGATTGCAACATTGCAGGTAACATTGACCGGTCCTCTACAATCTGCATGGCGCTCCCCAAGTTCTCCAGCTCCCCGCTCTTACGTTTCAGCCCACATCTGTGGGAGCTGTCTTGCAAGTTAAAAACTCCACAGTCTTCCCGGTCACCCTCGTCCTCTCCTCCACCACCTCCGTCACCTTCACCCTGTCCTCCACCTCCTCCTCCTTGACTGTCGCTTCCCTCTCCCCTACCCCTTCCAACTGCCCCTGTAGCTCCACTGCTGCAACCCTTTCCTTTTTCCTGGTGCTCCGGCTCCTTATCCTGAGAGGCGACACCCCCTTTTTGCTGCTGTGCCGCTGTGGTGGTATGCTGACGTCGCACACCGCGTACAGCAGCCGTTTGCAATGGTAACTCCTGCCCGCGATGTCTGCCGATTACAGAATCTTGTGTCTTAAACGAAGCGGTGATTTTTGACGGGTAAGCAACGCCAAGGGTTCTACCATTCAAGTAAGTCTGTGGGTAGGCCCTCTCATGGTAAACACAGTTACTGGGCTCAACTTTGAGTTTCTTCACACTACAAAAGGCACTTGTCTGAGTTTGAAAAACATGTAGTGGATAGACCAAGACTTGTGAGGCCATACCTGTGAACACAAGAAAACCAGATACAGATCATGTTACACTTTCAACCAATAAAATGACAATTTGTAAGATTTTAACATTTTCAAAGAAACACGGACATCATAACTGATCAGTCAGTACCTTTCAAATTCCTGAAAATGTGAAATCCCTGGTCTCTATTCAATATTAACTTACAAAATGACTAATGTCTATAGAGGCGTTTTCCTAAGTTTGTGTAACATCACAGGTGTCCACTAACTAAGTGTAAACAACTTGTCCTACTGCGTGCACTGGCTTGCATCATAAGGCTGACATCATACTTGACCTTTGACCCTATGCTACAGCAGCAAACAGCAGGCTGCCTTGAGCAGCCAATGACAGGCCAAGATAATGACACTGCAGCAGAAGGTTGCGTTCCTCCCTCCAACCCTCCTTCCATAAATGCTGTAAAGGGAAACAACTAACTGCTCACAGGTTCAAATGACCTTTTCATATCGGTTTCCATTAATCAGGGTCTCTAGGCAACGGTTATTTCAAAATGAGCATTACTGTGTGGGGGGAAAAAGAGACAACAAAGGCACAGTATCATCTGTGCTTGCATAGATTCTCTATTTTCAATAAATATCCAATTGAGGAAATACATGGACTTGCATGAAGTAAAGCAAACCTGTTTTTGAGTCACAAGTTGTGGTACTAATGTAATTCAATTATTTACACTTTACTCTAGGGTCAAACCCACTAGGGCTGCACGATAAATCAAAATGAAATTGCAATTAGACAGAAGCTGCGATTGTCATGCGTATCTTTCAGTGAAGCACGGTTCTGTGATTAGTAGTAAATCCCCATCCGAAGGCCAGAGGGCGCTCTCGCGCTGAAACTCCAAACACACCCCACAGAAGAACCCAGGAAATCCATTTAGCGGTTGCTGAATAAACAGAAGATTTAACTGTTTTCATTGATTCAGCGTGACTAAACACTCGACTACGGCAATATATAGTTTATCTGAGTTCTTATTATTATAATTTTCATTATATAATGCAATGCTAATCAACATAGCCTTTATCACTGTTTAGAATACTATGAAATATTATGTGCCTTATTCTGTGTAAGAAGCCACATCATCTCACAGAAGGATTTATTTCAAACACTCGGCTGTACATAATGAAGTGAGTTTGGAGTAAAAACATGTTATTAAATGTGGTATTTTCACGTGCTTTCAGATGGAGCAGCATTTACTACACAGAGCCGTAGTTCACGGAGAAGCTACGCAAACAGCTGTCATTATCGCGAACAATTTCTTCGATTTCATAATCGTGCGATTATATCGTCTGCAATTTTTTCCGCATAGCTTGTCAGAGAACTACGGCTCTGTGTATTAAATGCTGCTCTATCTGAAAGCAGGTGATGGGAGATTTACTACTGATTACAGAACCAGTTTTACTGACAAGATGTGCATGACAATCGCATTCGATTAATCGTGCAGCTCTAAAACCCACCTTTGATTTGTACACCAGAAAAAAAATGTTAAGGAAAAGGAACAAGATAAGAGTGTGCTTTCTGCAACAGGCCAACACATGACCACAATTTTGAAAAGATGCTGCCAATTTCACATTCATTTGGCTGACATCCTGTGCAAACGTTGTGGCTTGTCCAGCTCTAATTAAGGGCTGAAGCAAACTTAAACATCTCAAGCGCAACTTTTCTACAGAGTGCAAACAGCCAAATGAGGTATAGGGAGTGAAGTGAGAATATATAGGGTGAGGGTATAATATGAGAAATCACAACATAAGAAAAGACAGGTCAGTCCAAGCAGAGAAACTAAAATTAATAAATATTAACCCCAACAAATATTGCTGTTGACAAGAATCATATTACAGATGATCACTGTATGTTCTTGGTTATCTAATTTACCCATTTAAAAAAAAATACAAAAATAATAATCAAACATCTTAACACTGAACATTTGCCCTTTACTACCATATGAGCACAAACTTTTCAACATTAATTCACAACTAACTCTATTACAATTTCAGGCTATTTGTTATTTGACAATCATCATATTCATATCTGTGTTTCACCTTTACTATACAAAAGTACTAGAAATTGATTCAGGCTGTTTTTATGCACTGTAAAACTACTAACCTAATCAAGTGGCTGGTTAAGATTTGCTCAAATAATAAAATTAGGATATAAAGCTATTTTTAAGGAAGAAAAATGCATTGCATCTCCAAAAAGTGGCAAAGACACCTGAGAGCCAGCAGTTTGTTTGTTTTTTAAATGTCGTGATTTTGAACGGATGTAAACAATGGCAGGAAGCTTAAAAGTATAGACGTGATACCAGCTCAATTTAATTATACTAAATCGCAGAAACGTAGTACTTTAGTCTGCTATTCCTCGCTCTGTGAAGTAACGTTAACGTGAGGGAGCAAACTAGTTGACGTTAGCTAGTTAATTAACCATGTTATCTGCCTCGGTAGCAAGCCAAATAGTATTTATTTCAACACTGAAACAAATGGCGGGTGGGTCTCTGTCTTGATCGGGGGTGAAAGAGGGAGAAATTAAGATGACACAGATATATAGATTATGAACGACCTGGAAGTATTTATTTAGCGATCAGCCCTAAAACGTCATCTGTACGGAACATCGTGTATGGAACATGGTTAGTCTACATTACCCGAAAAATTCCCATACGGCAGACTTCATCTTTTTCGACGGTGGAAAAAGTTCCAGGGATTCACCTCCTTCGGCCATCCCACACACAGCTGACTCTCACTGACTACTCGCACCAAACAGAGGAGGGGTCATGTGACTCGTTACGCTCTTCGCTGCACACAACCGAGGGAGTCTTGCACTTTCCGTCTTTGATGACACATAAAAAAAAGTCCCCTGTTTTTTCAAGGAAAACATATTTACAAAAGTCCACAATCCAATTAAAAAAAATTATTTGGAAAAATAAGTCAAACAACATATTTCAGTTTTTCTTTTTTAATAAATCTTCAAAAATGTCAACAATTCTGTGTTTTTCTGTCAATATAAGGTGCTGTGTGTACATTAATGAGGAAATTTTTTTTACTGAAATGATTTTAGCAAATGGCTGCAATATAAATGAGTGAAAAATTTAAGGGGGTCTGAATACTTTCCGTACCCACTGTATATATATATTAAACTATTTAAGTCTCAATGTTGACATTTTTGGTAAAGAGAATAATGCATTAAAATCAACATTATAATTCTGATGTCAGTTCATTTAATAATCACCAATAAAACTAAATTACATTTCAATACTCAACATATCCTAGTATGTAGACTTCATTCCCCGTTAAATCACTGTACTCTAATCTCACTTTCTAGTGTCTAGTGTGTTCACTGAAATGGCACAATTTTCCAAGATGCCTGGCTTTGTACACCCTTACCACAGTAAAACCTTGGACATTTGTTAGAAAACCCCATGAATCATCTGAAATTTCGAAATCAGAAAAAAAATATATGGTATTTCTGAGTTGGGTTGGAACAGCTTGACCAGTGCAATTTAATTCATTATTGAACAAAAGTTAATGATTTGGTCCTTTTTAATGAATCATCCAAAAAGAAGCAGTGAGTTCATGAGTTATTGGATTATGTGAACTTAAAATCAGTGCAACTCCATGTCCTAACTGAAAGTACTTCCAGTGACAAACAATTTGTCTCCACTATGCAACTAATCAATCAAAATCACAGCCAATCAAAAGAGTGTATGGGCAGTTTGTCTCTGTAAGTGCACTGCTTTCGTGCAATCTGTGACAAAAACAACTATGTCTACATAATCAATGATGTTGAATTTGTGTGAAATTCATCATAGTGTTTAAGTTCATCCCCAATCATGTCACGTTTCACACCAAACAAGAGCTAATACAGTTACATTGACACAGCACTTTATTGGATTTATTTAATATTGCACTCATAATTGTGATAAAACCTTGCCTTGTAGTTCGTGCCATATTTTATTTGTAAAGTAAGTATTTTTATTAGAAATGAAAATTCTTGGCCGAAGCTGATCAAAATGAAACACTGGGCCGAAGGCCGAAGACCGAATACCAAACATGGTTTTTCGCATTTTTCCCCCCATTTTGCTTTCACCATTGCCTAATTTAAATAGCCAAAATTTGCTTTTTACTGCTTTTCAAATAAAAAATCAATTACAAAACAACAATTTAAAAATATTTACTTAACACTGACTGAAATTTTTTTTAACATTCTAGTAGACATTATACCATCAAAGCAAAATTTAACCTAAAATTAATAAGTTAGTAAAATAGACTAATATTTTTTTGGCTATTTTTGAGACTTGAATCAGGCATGTATTTTTTACTGTACAAATAAAGGCAGCCTTGCTGAGCAGAAGAGGATTCTTTTAAAACATTAGAATATATTACAGATCCCAATTTGAACACTGAATGTTATAAAAAATGTATTAATAGAGCTGTTGTAGGGTAATTATTATTATTATTGTCTTACTTTTTTATTTTATTTTACAGAACAACAGTAAAATTACGATACTATTATTTATGAATGTTGATTGTTGATATACTGATGTTGAAAAAGTTGTTGCTTTTTCTCTGCTTTTATTTTGGCAGAAACCCGCAGGAAGATCTCAGTGCTTCTTTTTGTTGACAACAGCATGCAGCTTTAGAAATGATTCTCATTACGAATTTGGGAAGATGTTTGTAGCACGTATCACACTGTCACATGCCTTTAAAAAAAATAACAAAAATGTTACTGAGCAACTGACGAGTAACACAGTTTCAGCACAGATTTTCCTCGAGCTTTCGACTTTGAACCTTGGCGCCGCCAGCTCGTGCAGCGCTGTCAGAATACATGCAATTCGTGCGTGCATTAGAAAATATAACATTCTGCAGTTTATTTACTAATCGTTTGAGGTGATTTCAATCATCATACAGTAGCCTAACCACCAGCATCAGCCACCTCTTCATCTCATCGGAGACATGATGCAGCACTAAACAGTCTCTCGCTGTCGGCGCTTCGTGCTTGTAATGATTTCTGCGTCTTTCTCTGATAGTTTAAATACTTTCACACTGCCGACATGTTTGCTGCATTAGTGCGTGCCTCTATTTGATCGCGTTAGTCATTGTTCGGTACATATTATTCGGCCTTTTCGCTTATTCGGCCGAACACCGAAAGAGATTTTTTTTGCTATTTTCAGCCGAATAATTTCGGTCGCCGAACATTCGGTGCATCCCTAATTTTTATGAGAAAAAGTTTGAATGAAACCTTAAAAGATTAATGGCAACCATTAAATTACCTAAATTACCTAAACACTAAAAAATAAATAATTGACCAACCAGAAAATAATCAACAATATTCAGGTTTTCTAACCTGAAAAAAATAGATTAATCGATTATGAAAATAATTGTTAGCTACAGCACTAATGCTAACATTACACTAGTGCTGAGACGATTCCTCGAATACCTCGAGTAACTCGAATACAAAAAATCATCGAGGCAAATCCATTTACTGTAACTACACACGGAACACCGTGTTTCCCCATGGACCATTATTACTGACGCACACCCCGATACCCGCCATGAGACTTACGTTTTAGACACTATATTGCCTGTTTTTGCTTTATTTTGCCAACAAAAAAATTCCAAACGCAGCCACAGCGCTGTATTGCGTCTCTGTGCAACATGACGGTGTTTCGTTCCTGAATGAATCAACCGTTTAAATGATTCGGTTCAATCGCAATGACTCGCTTCTTAACAGTGACTTGCTGCCACCTGCTGGCGGTTTTAATTCCTTTAAATTCATTAAGTATCTTTTCGTTTTACCAATAATTTTAAATATCAGTATTCAATGTTTTATGTTTAAAATAACAAAATAGTATTTATGGATTTGTAACTGCAGGTTAAATGCATTCATTCATGCATGCATTTTGAATGCAATTTGGCAATTAAATACATTAAATGGGTTTCGTTTTCACGGTTATTAATGTATGCAATTTCAATTTTCATTTCAAAATTGTAATTTTTCTAAAAAGAAAACTAATTAGTTGTTTATTTTAAGAGATCTATCTTATTATCTCTTGTATATTTAATATTGCTCTTTAATAAAGAAAAATGACTTCTTATCCGATTACTCGGTTAATCGATGGAATAATCTGTAGAATACTCGATTACTAAAATAATCGATAGCTACAGCCCTACATTACACGTTATCAAACATTATTTTTAAAGTGATTAAAAATATATACAGTATTCAGAGACAATCTTTGTCATGGAATAAACTGTTATTCATTGTGGTTTCCATGCATTTTAGCTATTAAAGTAATGCACATTGATACATGTTCACTGATCAAACTAAAATTTAATTTTTTTTAACATTATACAACACAATAATCAGTACCTGAGATTATTAGAGGCACTGGACACATGGTTTGTATGTTCTTAAATAGAAACCATTGGCTAGTTAGGACAAAGACTCCGATTAGCATTAATCTTGTGTCGCGCTCAAGTCTAGTTAGCACACTGTGTAACCAATCACTAGTTCTTGATTTGAAAATAACACTTTCACACAACTTTCACCCGTACAGTACTTTAAAAAGCTTGTTTCAAGCTCTTGCTAAACAATAAAGTAAATGGTTACAATTTAACATTTAGTGTAACATTTAACTCGCTTAAAGAATACAGACTTTTCTATCAAGAGCTGAGGGTTCGCTGAGGAACATCCTGCTTATGGAACCAGAGAGGTACCAGAGGAGGGTCAATGGCCTGAAAAGCACAAGAGTCTTTGAAAAGACTGTGGATCATGTTCACGAGACAGCTGCAGTGTGGCACGTGAGCGTGTTTACGTCACATAAATGAGGCTGCACCTAAAAGCGACTGACAATTAAGACAAATGTGATTAATTTGTTAACCAAGACAGATATAACCCACACTGGCTGAATATTTACAACAGTATAGAAGTGAGTGATATAATGATGCTGTCAAAGCAGGAATATAAATATACTTGATCATAATTTTAGGTCACAATTACAGTTTAACACTTTAGGGACCGATTCTCACTTTTAACCAGCTTCTTATTGGTTTGCAAATTACTAGCATATTAGCTATAGTATCTATAAAGCACATATTAGTGCCTTATTCTGTAACCATACTTTAGATCCCTTAACCACACCCCATACCTAAACTCAACAACTACCTCACTAACCATTACTAAGCAGCAAATTAGGAGGCACAAACTGTCCCCAAAATAAATATGACCAAATGTATATATCTCAGGTAGTGCTATCAAATGATTAATCGCAATTAATCGCATCCAAAATAAAAGTTTTAGTTCACATAATATATGTGTGTGTACTGTGTATATTTATTATGTTATATATAAATACTAGGGGTGGGGGAAAAATCGAAACAGCATAGTATCGCGATATTTTCTGCGGCAATACTGTATCGATACACGGACGCCAAGTATCGATCTTTTATTATACTATTTGGTAGAATAATAAAATTAATTTCTTTACAATCCACTAGATGGTGGTGTTGAGTTTTTTTTCTGGTGAGGTCAGCTGGGTCACCTTCAGCATGCAGTAAGTTAGTAAAATAAAGAGAAAGTTATTTTCATTGCGGAAAGTTATCAGGAAAGCCCTGTCCACGTTTAAATCGGATGTATGCACTTACTTCAAATTTGTAAACAAGGAGGGGATGCAAGTAAGGATGCACCGAAAATATAGGCTACATATAATAATAATAATAATAATAATAATAAATATGGCGCAGGCGCGCCGCGTCCCGCCCGGCAGTGTTCAGTGCGCAGGTTTCACTCTTCGTCAGTATAGACCTACTTGTTCCGGTTTGCAGTAGCGCTTGTCTGCTTGTCAATCCCATTTTGCACTGCAACAATAAAACTGAAGTGAGATAAACAAACTGAGAAATGTTTCTTTTTAGTTAAAACAGATGTTGTCAAAGTTTTCCTTTGGGGACATAATTTGAAGTTGGAAAAAGGTAATAAATTGCAATGTATCGCAGAATATCGCAATATATTGAAAATTGCAATAATATTGTATCGTGCCACAAGTATCGTGATAATATCGTATCGTGAGGCCTCTGGTGATTCCCACCCCTAATAAATACACACACATGTATGTATATATTTAAGAAAAATGTGTTGTTTATATATTAAATATATATTTCTGTATAATATAAATTATATACATGTAAATATTTTCAAAATATATACTGCATGTGTGTGTATTTATACATAATAAAATACACATTATGTAAACAACAACTTATATTTTGGATGCGATTAATCGCATCCAAAATATAAGTTGTTGTTTACATAATGTGTATTTTATTATGTATAAATACACACACATGTATGTATATATTTAAGAAAAATGTGTTGTTTATATATTAAATATATATTTCTGTATAATATAAATTATATACATGTAAATATTTTCAAAATATATACTGCATGTGTGTGTATTTATACATAATAAAATACACATTATGTAAACAACAACTTATATTTTGGATGCGATTAATCGCATTTAATTGTTTGACAGCTCACTAATCTCAAGACATGTAACTTCAGAATTTCAAGGGATAGTTAAAGGATATAAAATTGTCAATTTATTCACACTTGTGTTGGTCCACATTTTTTTTTCTTTTTTAGGTGAACGTAAGTTTTGTTTTGTTTTTTTTTTCTACTAGTTAATTTTAAATGGTCCTGCAAATATTAATTTGATCATCTTCCAGGTGAAAAACCTACATCCGATAGGTTAATAGTAACAGCATACCTCTCATCTACAAGCTTCATGATTTGTTAGCATTGATGTCTGTAGTATGCATTGTTTACCGTAAAATTCAATATGTATCTGTTCAAATCCCTAGCCCCAAGTGAAGTGACAATAACTGTCATACTTGGCAAGCACAAATAATGAAGATTTCAGGGCCAGGACTTAAAGGGAATACAATCCTGTGGAACACAATTGAAGATATCTGAATATGAAAAATAGTGGCCACATAATGAAAATCAGTGGGGTCCAGTGTTGTTTTTTGAACCCCACCAAAATCATTGCATAGGCAAAAACAGTTAAAACATTGTTTGAAATTCCAAGGAAAGCAGATTTGAAATAATATGAACTATTCCTGACAAAAGGAAGCAACTCGGTTAACACCATGTTTGTGTTACTTTATGGTGGGAGGGGCTGCTGCACAACTTTTTAGTACAATTTCAAGTTGCACTGTTCAAAATACCTGTAGTAGCACAGCAGTGCATACCTGTTTACTTTTAATTAAGGTGGACTAGACTGTAATACAAATAGTTGAGTTTGCCAGGTGCATACAACATTTATGACAGGTTTTCATGAAAGTGTTGGTCCGTTTGTCTGCTTGTCAATCCCATTTTGCACTGCAACAATAAAACTGAAGTGAGATAAACAAACTGAGAAATGTTTCTTTTTAGTTAAAACAGATGTTGTCAAAGTTTTCCTTTGGGGACATAATTTGAAGTTGGAAAAAGGTAATAAATTGCAATGTATCGCAGAATATCGCAATATATTGAAAATTGCAATAATATTGTATCGTGCCACAAGTATCGTGATAATATCGTATCGTGAGGCCTCTGGTGATTCCCACCCCTAATAAATACACACACATGTATGTATATATTTAAGAAAAATGTGTTGTTTATATATTAAATATATATTTCTGTATAATATAAATTATATACATGTAAATATTTTCAAAATATATACTGCATGTGTGTGTATTTATACATAATAAAATACACATTATGTAAACAACAACTTATATTTTGGATGCGATTAATCGCATTTAATTGTTTGACAGCTCACTAATCTCAAGACATGTAACTTCAGAATTTCAAGGGATAGTTAAAGGATATAAAATTGTCATAATTTATTCACACTTGTGTTGGTCCACATTTTTTTTTCTTTTTTAGGTGAACTTAAGTTTTGTTTTGTTTTTTTATTTCTACTAGTTCATTTTAAATGGTCCTGCAAATATTAATTTGATCATCTTCCAGGTGAAAAACCTACATCCGATAGGTTAATAGTAACAGCATACCTCTCATCTACAAGCTTCATGATTTGTTAGCATTGATGTCTGTAGTATGCATTGTTTACCGTAAAATTCAATATGTATCTGTTCAAATCCCTAGCCCCAAGTGAAGTGACAATAACTGTCATACTTGGCAAGCACAAATAATGAAGATTTCAGGGCCAGGACTTAAAGGGAATACAATCCTGTGGAACACAATTGAAGATATCTGAATATGAAAAATAGTGGCCACATAATGAAAATCAGTGGGGTCCAGTGTTGTTTTTTGAACCCCACCAAAATCATTGCATAGGCAAAAACAGTTAAAACATTGTTTGAAATTCCAAGGAAAGCAGATTTGAAATAATATGAACTATTCCTTCTATAACTGACAAAAGGAAGCAACTCGGTTAACACCATGTTTGTGTTACTTTATGGTGGGAGGGGCTGGATCTCATATCAGGGGTCAAAAATCAAGGCAATAAGTGATCTGAACTGAATGCATGCACAAGAACGCAAGGCCATAAAGCAAGATGATTATTAAAAATAAGTTTTCCTATACTTCAAACAATACAGTACAGACAGGGTTATAGTCAAACAACAACAAAAAAAGACATTTCTGAGCAGCCTCTTAAAATGTAACTTCCATGGAGTCATAGCACATACTGTAGTCAGGTCTATTTTGGTCGCAAGCCTCACCACAGTGAGTAACACAGGCCGGAGTGGGCCGCTGGTGTGGACATGTCTCTGCACTCAGCAGAACTCAAATGGCAGCTAGGCTATCGTGTGACTCCTCTATTGAACTTCCCCCACCACTAAATGAGCTCATTCTTCAGAAAAAGCAAAGCCTTGCTGGTGAAAACAGCCTTACCCGCCATACAACAAGGAACATAAAACACTCTGTCTGTCTCTAGGGTCGCCTTAAAACGAAAGCTAGCAGATTACAAAAACTCAAAGACATTCAGCCCTAAAATTTAAATTGTCATCATTTATTCATCGTCATGCCGTTTTAAACCAATATCACTTGCATTCTTCTGTGGAACACGTAAAGTGGTTTAAGAAGAATATCCCGTCCATATGCATGAGCACTTAGTCTGTTAAGCACCATATTTTAAGATATTATTCACTGATAAGCGGGCTGTTAAAAAGATAGTTCTGTCATCATTTACTTACATGTCTTTTTTTAACCTGTATAACTTGCAAAACACAACAAGATATTTTTCCACACAGTGAAAGTCAACTGTTCGATTAACAACATTCTTCAAAATATCTCCATTTGTGTTTCATAGAAGAAAATGATACAAGTTTATAATAATATTTTGGGGCTGAAACATCCATCTGTAACTGGATCACCAAGACAGTTTGTTAATCTTGTGGACGGTTTGATTTGTAAGCCAATCAAGCAAAATCCATTGTACTGGATTGAAAGGATCTGACTTACAAAGCCGATCAGACTTCTCTGATGAACCCCAAAAAAGCGAGTGCATATGTCTAGTGTAACTATAGTACAATATAGTGAAATTCAATTGACTGCTGTTAGTAATTTTGGAGCCCAAGGTCTTGGGCCAGGTCATTCTTTAAATAAGCAATGTCTGTGTTCCACAGAGAGTCATTTGGGTATGACATGAATTACATAATTTTCCTCATTTTGTGGTGAACTATTCCTTTAATTCCTCCTGTCAAAATAATCATCATTGTGTTTACATTTTATTTTAACAAGACAAACAGCCCTCACTTGAATCAGATATTGGGGGAAAAAATAATAATTGGCAAAGCACTGCGGGTAACGTTAACACCCCACATGATTTTTTTTCTCATGCATAGTAAACAAGTCTATTTTTATTTAACATTTGACCTATTCCACTGCAGATGCATGCTGCCTCAAAACAACCTCAATTAGCACTTTTAAAAAGTATCCCTCATGCACTCTGTTGAGGACAAGGACTCTTTTCTCTTTACTTGTTTTTTCCTTCATATTTACATCCTAAGTAACCCACTTTTCCACAGTATTTACCTTCCTCTAAACTCTTGATCTGGTCAACAGCTAAGAAATATCTGGGTTGTTCTTCGTCTTAAAACTGCTGGAACAGTAGCACATACAGTAACTTTCATTACATAACAGCAGTGTTGAACTAAAATTATTAACGCATTAATACATGTGCAACTAAATGCACAATTTGAACTGCTTCAGAATGACAAGCAACTGATTATACACATGTGCATGCATTTATCTGTTTATGCATTCTTACTGATTACATACCAAAGTTAGGCTGTATCTCAATTTACTGTATGTCAAATCTTAGGAAAAGCTGTCTGCCTACACAGGATGCACGAATGATATCCATAAATAAAAACATTCGCATTATCATAGGTAATAACCGCACTTTACAACGCGTCTTTGATGTCTAAAAATAGAAATCATACACTGTCAGAATAAAAAGGTTGCATTTTATGCATGCAACAGCCATTCACTGGCAGTCCCTAATGGCAGTACAAAATATTGCACTAAATCAAAAGTTCAAATGTTACAAATAAGTTAGAATATTAATGTTGTAATACTGGTAGCACTAATATAAAAATGGGATGATATATGTTACAAAAAAGTTTTTTTGTATTTGATCTCAGTATTCCTACCAATGTTGTATAAGGGTTGTTTATGCATAATAGTAACCCTAGAATGTGATCAAACAGTTTAAAATAGCGGGGCTAAGATATGTAACAATTTTTAAGACTGCAGAAATATGTTAATTCAGTATACACGTTATCCCACCGGTTACAATTGTGACTGACCATAAAATAACATTTTTCACACACTTTTCCAAAAAACAAAAATATGTACATATCTATGCTTGAAACACTATGATGCTTTTAGAATGTGTTCTGTAGTTCTTTTAATTTATACCGTTATGAAAAAGCGTGCTTCACTGTACTGAATGTGCAATTGTAGTGTAGGCTACTTCAAATCATAAAAACTTTTTCTTTTCTTTTTTAATAAACTGCATTTGAAGATAATATAAAATCAAAGCGCACGTAAAGAGAGTACACTGCTTCTTAACACATTTAAGTACACATTTAAAAAGTGCATTTATGATCAATTAAACATTTTTCTATAGCCTAAAGCGCATTGTTAATCTTTTGTCATGCTTTAAAATACATTTATGTGTTGACATATTAAACTAAAGCACGTAAAGACTAGTGTTATTTCAGTCATTCTCAAGAAGTGGGACAAAACAGGGAGCAAAATTGAAAAAATAAAACCTTGTACTCAGACAAATGAAACTACATTTATGTATCTCATATGTACTAAGCTACTGAGCTATGCTTTGATACAACCTCCCAACTTTTCTGTTTTTTAACAAAATGTGCTTTTTTACCTTGGACTGTGTAATATAATTTCAGCTTTATCTTTAACAGCATTCAAGATGTTTTTAACATTTCAAAACACATTCTGGTGTTAGCAGACAGATTACACTTTCACATGTGACCAACAATTGCACAACAAATATAAAATATCATAATGAAATATTATCAAAATATCGAACTGACGGAGTTGACACATCTGACGGATGTGACGAAAACCTGAATTTGTAGTCATTTTAACTATCAAATACATTGAATCAGTCATATGAAAAAGCGTGCTTCACTGTACTGAATGTGCAATTGTAGTGTAGGCTACTTCAAATCATAAAAACGTTTTCTTTTCTTTTTTAATAAACTGCATTTGAAGATAATATAAAATCAAAGCGCACGTAAAGAGAGTACACTGCTTCTTAACACATTTAAGTACACATTTAAAAAGTGCATTTATGATCAATTAAACATTTTTCTATAGCCTAAAGCGCATTGTTAATCTTTTGTCATGCTTTAAAATACATTTATGTGTTGACGTATTAAACTAAAGCACGTAAAGACTAGTGTTATTTCAGTCATTCTCAAGAAGTGGGACAAAACAGGGAGCAAAATTGAAAAAATAAAACCTTGTACTCAGACAAATGAAACTACATTTATGTATCTCATATGTACTAAGCTACTGAGCTATGCTTTGATACAACCTCCCAACTTTTCTCTTTTTTAACAAAATGTGTTTTTTTTACCTTGGACTGTGTAATATAATTTCAACTATCTTTAACAGCATTCAAGATGTTTTTAACATTTCAAAACACATCCTGGTGTTAGCAGACAGATTACACTTTCACACGTGACCAACAATTGCACAACAAATATAAAATATCATAATGAAATATTATCAAAATATTCAACTGACGGAGTTGACACATCTGACGGATGTGACGAAAACCTGAATTTGTAGTCATTTTGAACTTTAAAATCCTATGAAATATGCATGTGTCATTAAAAAACAACCTTGCTTTGATAGGAGATATTATTAAGTGTTGCTTTTGATAAAACAAGCTATTTTTCATCATTAAAAAAAAACATTTTTATCCATTTGATTGAATATGAATGAACCCTTCTCTGTGGACACACTGTTTTAGATGTAGTGAGAGGACATTACGAAACATAGATTTGGTTTAATAATAAGAAAATTAAATTAAAGGTGATAATTGTGTTAAATACATTCTACTATTAATCAAATAATGAAAATATTTGTATTTTTAAACCTAATAGCAGTTACCCTTTGCTGGACCTGTTTTGTCCCATGTCTCAAGAATGACTAATTTGTTACATTTTAAAGTTAATAATAAAGTTAATAAATGTGTAATTACATTTAAATGATGCATGTGTCATTAAAAAACAACCTTGCTTTGATAGGAGATATTATTAAGTGTTGCTTTTGATAAAACAAGCTATTTTTCATCATTAAAAAAAACATTTTTATCCATTTTATTGAATATGAATGAACCCTTCTCTGTGGACACACTGTTTTAGACATAGTGAGAGGACATTACGAAACATAGATTTGGTTTAATAATAAGAAAATTAAATTAAAGGTGATAATTGTGTTAAATACATTCTACTATTCATCAAATAATGAAAATATTTGTATTTTTAAACCTAATAGCAGTTACCCTTTGCTGGACCTGTTTTGTCCCATGTCTCAAGAATGACTAATTTGTTACATTTTAAAGTTAATAATAAAGTTAATGAATGTGTAATTACATTTAAATACATGATAAGTTTAAATAAAAATGACATAATATTTTAGTGAACATGCTTGTCAGTATATTCGGCAGTACACTTTACCCATATTTCAAAGACAGTAGAAGTAGGCCTAATTATGAAAATATAGGCTACAGTATATGAAGATGTACTTAGTCCTAATTAAAAAGTCAAATGTCAAATCGCCATGTCAAACCTGTTGCTGACACAATATTTGTCATTTTAAAGCAGCTGAAAGAGACAGAACAGCTGCAACTTCTTAAATAGCCTGCATTCAAGCAAGGTACTTCAAAGTACTTTTAGTATCAGTTTGATTACATAAGCGGCTTCTCGCTTCTGTATGTGTATAAGAACACATCTCAAGACATTTGGTCAGTCATGTTTGACCAGCTGGCTACAGGGTAATCTTTTCCTCCTAGTGCTGGCTCGTTTCTGGTAACAGGATGTAACTGGGGGATGGAGGTGGTCTCAGTGGAAATGGTGCAATACTTGCGTATGCATTGAAATAACTATTTATAGCAAAATCAACATAATAGTATAATTCATAATGTATTCTCTTTTGAAAAAGAATTACATGATAACATACTTTAAAAAAGAGAGAATTTATCCTTTAACAACACTGACACACTGCCATTTTATGTCTTGCTGTTCCTATATTTTGGTTGTGGTTTGTTCTAACCCCTACTGAACTTCTGCGACTAACCAAACGAACAATCACAGGATACTCATAGTTCACCATTTAGCCTCACGCTGTTAACCTGGTTTAATCTGATTACGTAACTCGCGTTACTTGTAATGAGTTACCCCCAACGCGAGTTACGTAATCAGATTACTTTTTTCAAATAACTGGTAAAGTAACGCATTGCTTTTTAATTTACAAGAGAATTTCTGAGTAAATTTTTCAGATGAGTAACGCAAGTTACTTTTTTTTCCAATTTATTGCTTGACAGCTCTCCTGTCCCCATGTTGAGAGAAATCAGAAGATGCTACTGTAGTTCTAAAATAAATATGAATATGCATTCATTCATCTCACTCACAAAAAAAAACACAGATTCAGTATTCCTCAAAATGAATAAAAATAATGCAACTGAATATGCAATAATTAAATGTTAAACAACACAAATATCCTTTATGTATTTAATCCCATTCTATTAAGCAATGTCTTTGCTTCTGACCTTCGATGATCCAGTTCAACCGTACTAATAAGCACAAATTACTTGTCTTTGTTTATTGCTGAAGTGTGTTGAAATGTCTTCTTCTGCATTCTACTGTACGGACGTAAACGTACTTTCCCTTCAGCCTGAGGCTTATTCATTTCACTTTTGGTGTGAAAAGGCTTTTATATTTGCCAAAAATAGAACTTTTTTATTTTAAAAACAAACAAGCAAGCCCTGTCCAGATTTAAAAAGTAACGCAAAAGTAACGTAACGCATTACTTTCCATAAAAAGTAACTAAGTACTGTAATTAGTTACTTTTTTATGGAGTAACGCAATATTGTAATGCATTACTTTTAAAAGTAACTTTCCCCAACACTGTTGACAACAGGTGTGACCGTGAGGCTTCAGCATATAAATATCCTGCTGGCTTGTCAGTCGTTCTGGCAGCTTTGCAGATGGTAGGGGCATTTGTGAGAAGCATTTGCAATTGAAAAGGCACATTAACACATGAGCAAGAGTGCTGGTGTTCTTCTCAAGATCAGCACAGCTGCGATTTACCCGTGGCCTCTGGGTAGGAGGTCTAGACTATCTGGAGCATGGAGACCTTGTGAAACACGTCCAATCAAATTTGAGGACATTTTAAGAATTGGAAGAAAATAATCAATGAATCATGTTTTAGAGAACTTCACTTGCTCCAGGGCGAACTTGTTAACGTTATCATAATTTCACTGGCAGTGTTGTGTTTTCAAGCCAGCCACACGTGCTCGTCTTCTGAGGAACTCTGGGGTCTTTTGGTACAGCCTGACATGCGTAGCCCTTTATTGTACGATCTGCTGCCCTCTGCTGTTTGAAAAAAAATTATAATATATAAACAATTGAACAAAAATACTGTTCAGGTAACGTCATGTCAAGATTTATTGGGCACAGGTAAATTAGTTTTAATGGGAGATGTCACAGTAGATCGTATTGGATGTTGAACACTGGTAATGGAGACAGCAGAAATCATGCTAGACTAATGAGAAAAAAAAAATGTAAAGATGTAAATTGATGTAAAGTTGTAAATTACACATACATGGAAAAAACTATGTATTTTCAAATATACAGTTACAATTCATAAAAATTAAACATTAAATAATTATAAATCTAGTTTTGATCTTCATCCACAAGATACTACTGGAAATGCATCGTCTTGTCCCTGAAATACATTTTGAAATATATTTGGTGTAAAGGTTGAAACTGTATATATATATATATACACATTAGTGCTGCCAAATATGTTTATATATTAAATATATTTATATATAATATAAATTATATGAATATAAATATATACAAAATATATACTGCATGTGTATTTATATATACATAACAAATATACACAGTACACAAACATTATGTAAAAAAGAACTTTTATTTTGGATGCGATTAATCGTGATTAATCGTTTGACAGCACTAATATGTGTGTGTGTGTGTGTGTGTGTATATATATTAATTTCAAAATTAAATTAATTGAGCTTCACTGTTATTTAGCATATATTTAAATTCTATTTTGGCAAGAGAAAAATAAAAAATAAAAAAAGAATGACAATAACAATACATAGACATTCTTTAAAAACACGACAAATATCCTTTAAAATCACAATTAACATTTGACGTCTTCTGAATAAATTATATCCATCTTTTTCTTGCCGTAAAAAATGGGCGCGGCCATTTGTAAATTCTATGGGTCTAGCTTCCGGTCTCATCTGCATCCAGCTATTTTTAGCTGTACAAAACAGTTCGTTTTGCTGCTTGATATTGAAAATTGGTGTGTCTTACCATATTGTTTTAATGTATTATCTTAATTATGAACACACTGGTTTGTAGTGCAAACAGTTTTACCGTTTACGGCACTTTGTTATTATTCTTGTAGTTATTTGCGGTTAATGATCCGGAAGTCTCGCCCATAGGCTTACTTCCGCGTTGAAGAAATAGGTGGATAGGCTAATGTAAATTTAAATTAATAAAATAAAATAAAGAAACGCTCATTTTCAATTTTTACACTGTGTGTAGAAAATAATACATTATATAGTGGTCCAAATATATTGTGCATTAACATGAATTAAATCTGGTATAAAAAGAAAAAAAAAAGCCAACAAATATGTACATGTGAGCTGCGTACACGTGTTGTCATGACAACGGACACTGTAGCTACGGCAGGCAGCTAGTGTAGCTCTTTTTTCCACGGTTGATTTGTCTGTTGTTTTAGCTTGATAGAAAAAGAAACCGTTACTTGTTATTTTCCCATCTATTTGGTCAGATTACGCTGTATGATGTTTGTAGATGTGCTCAGAGCGTGTGCTGTGCTGCAGGACTGCGCTAATCAGCTGGCAGTGTTAGGAAACATTATGCACCCCGGAAAGGACACTGTGAGTAACATCATCAAACTTAAAACAACCTCATCATTTTCTATTTAAAGAACAGCAATTTGTTCTGTAACTACGTTGTAATTTCTTTTGTCATCTGCTAATGTTACATTGATCTGTGCGCTGTGCCTGTTGATGTTTATTCCTTTTGGGTGGGTTGCACCAATAAGGATTAAATTGGTTAAAGTTTAGAGCTAATTAAGACTTTGGTGATCTAGGTTTTAATTCGAGTTGTGTTGCACCACTTACTTTTAAACACAGGCTTGACCATTTATTCTTTAATTACAATATAATTAGTTTTGCTTTCAAACGCAATAGAACTTATTTAAAGGGGACGTGTTATGCAAAAATCACGTTTATGAGGTGTTTGAACACAGTTGTGTGGCCACAGTGTGTGAAAACAACCAGTCTATAATGGTAAAAATCCACCCACTCATTTTTTATATAATCCCAATAAATCATAAACAGTCTCTCTGATCACGCGATTCCAGATTTATCCTTATGTACACCTCACCGTAGGGAGAAATCCTGCCCATTTGTGACGATTTACGCCATATTAGCATAGACACAGCCATGAGTGAAAAGCAGCAGTCCGTCGTTACTGTTTTCTTGCTGTAGCTGCTGGAGATATACAATGCCAGCGCCAAAGAGGTATTACAAGTGTTGTGTTGTGAGATGCACCAACGAACATAGAAGTCATATTTTGTTTTCCAAATTGGCTTTCTGAAAGAGCTTCTTGGCACTCTGTAAGGCTAATGTTGCTAAAGCTATGCCTGTTTTCATGCTGCCTCCACGTACTACCAGAATGATAGTAAATAGGAATGTGGTATTTAAAAATTGCATATGAAAGCAATGTGAAGTCGATCTCTTGAATTTGTCAAGCTCATAATAACAAGTGGTACAAGTGGGAAGTTTGTGATAGCCCGCAAAGGCACCATGAGGCCAGCTGTGTTGTTATTTCTATTTTCCCCATCTGTGTAATTCATAAACAGGCATGCACACAGTACAATCAGATGACGGACTTTTAGCACATTAGGCGATCGTTAACCAATAAGATTGCAGTGCTTCTGGGAATGGAGAAAACTGAAATTAAGTATATAAAAGGAATAAAATAAATAGGGCTACACAAAATATATTTCTATAAAATAATTAGCCAAACAGATAAAAAAAAAAGAACATAATTTTGCTAACTTGCTGACTTGACATTCATCATCAAAAATTAAGCGTTAGCGTTAGTTCTGGCAGGTCACGTGAGTCAAGCTTGCATCAGCTGATCCTCAGCTGATCACATCTACCTATAGGAATACAACACCTATCGCTGCATTCCTATATAAGCTCTAGTCAGTATTATTCAGCAGCTTTACAGCATTTCCCCGGAGCAAATTAACCTCCTTCATCCCCAGCTCCTCCTTTCGCCACAGTCAGGACTTGGCTTTCTGATATTCCTTGCTGATCAGACTCCTTTATCTTGAATAAAGTGTTACAAGTAAATATCATTAAGTACATTAATGATATCTGCCTTGTTCTGTTCTGTTAACCCAAGGGGGGTTATTATTGCCGCTCTCCCTGCTCATTTATGACAGGCTGCATGGATGGGCAGGGAGGTTTTTGCCCAGAACAGAACCATACCGCCAAACCAAACTTTATGCTAAGTATCTATCATTTTGATGATAGTGGTCCTGACAGAAATGCATTTAACCAAACATAACTGCTTAATGTAAATGGTCCGCTATAAAATCAGTGTGCAGTGCCCAAACAAACATTACTGTGCATGTGAAGGAACATGAGTGACGTATAAGCCTTGTTTACATAATGAATAATAATAGTTTAGGAACCAAATGTTCCATAGCAAAAATGGAAACGTTTGGATTCTATTCGAATGAGAGAGGCTTGTGAGCCCAATGCCGTTTCAGTTTTGTTGTAAATAAGTTTATTTTAGCTTGACGTTTATTACAATGAATGCCACTATAGCTTAGTTTGTGTTTTATTGTATAGTTTACTATACAATTTTATAGCTACTTATTTTTCATTCTTGTTCTGTAATAGGCCTACCATTAAATTTAAAGAAGCCTATATTTTTGTTGTGGAGCGAGGGGAACTAAATAGGCTGTATGTTTATAATGTTTGGAAAAATGTTGCTATATTTACTGGTTTTTAATATACATTAATGTTTGCAATTACAAGGTTAATGCGTGTTTTTGGAGCAATTTCTCTTTCCTCTTTTTGACCGGGTTACGTTTCTCCATGTCGTAAACTCTAGGGGCAATGCTTTTAAACCGGGGTGTTTTTAGGGGCGTGCTAGTCAAATGACTATGATATTGCAGTGATATTTTCATGATCATTCTGACTGGCGGCATACAAAAGTTTTATGAATCACATGTGAACACTGTCGTAAGTTGATCTGTGCACTCGGATCTGCGATCATTTAACTAGATAAAGTTTGATGACAAATCTTGTGTTGGCTGGCATAAAAGTATAAGATAGTTTTAAAGGCTTGAAGTGAGAAGGTTTTACTCTCGGGTGTGCAGACAGAAAGTCAGATGAAGACAGGACAACCAATAAAAACTCAGAGAGACAATATTAGAGCACTTCAGACACCATTTTACCCTTAACAGACACTAATAAAACCACATGAAACCAGTTCAGTCCTTAATACACCACCTCAGACACAATTAGACCTCATAAGAGCACTATACACCACATCAGACCAAATAAATTTAAGCATTGCTGACATGTTAAACTAGTAGTTAGCATATCCAAAGATAAAAGTGTTGTGCTATGTTTGCTAGACGTTGCTAACATGTTTAGTATGGTTTAGCATGTCACTAGCACGTTACTGGCATGTTGTTAGCACATACTACCATTCTAACATGTTGCTAGCATGATTTAGAATCAATTTAAATGAATCAAAGTTTCGGAACGCATTGGAGTGTGTTCACTTAGATTCACACTTGCAAACTTGATAATTTAGTTGGTTATTTAACAGGGACAATGCTGAATAACATTACAGATGCTCTACGTACAGGCCAATGGCTAATTTGCAGCCCCAGTCAGTTCTAATCTTATATTCTTTGTTACATTACGATTGCAAACAGTATCATTATGTTCTATAAATTGTGTAATATTTATAGACAATATTCTCTGTCTTGTTAAACAAGCGTTATCGTCAATTGTTTTTGTGACACCTCAGATTATGTTCATCGTATCTTTTAGCTAACAAACATTCTGCTGTCAGCAAAATCTGAGAAAACGAATGAGATTTGAGACATTCAAGCACTTATCTGTTGTTGCCTAATATGCCTAACACAGCGGAACTGACAGAACAGAAGCTCTTGAGCCTGTTGGGAAATCAACTGCCAGAAAGCGGCTGACTGTTGCGTTGTAGTGCAGAACAGTGCCAAAAAGCCCTAACTGAGAAACAGGAGCATCCAGCAGGAAAGCCTTCTCCTTCTGTAAAGTTTAGTAGCCAAATTAGCAAGTGAGTGAAAAAGTTAATTTCATACATTTCATTCATTTAAAAAAAACGTAACAAATTATTCTCAGCTCTCCAGGCTGTGCCTAAATTGGTTGGATTTGCCACCAAAAATGAGGCACAGCACATGAAAGATTTGGTGGGGAACAAAAGCAGACTACAGTGGAGAGGCAGTGTGATTTTAGGCTGCCTCATCTCTTGACATAATGCCGGTGAATCTCGTTCAGTCTTGTACGTTACATCACTGTTTTGGCCAATGCACGCTCATGTCCCATTGGAGCAACAAGCACAAGCCACATAGCTAGCAACAAAATTACAACATTAATTCACATATTGTTAATTTAAAATCCATGATTACTTTCTATGGATTATTTACTGTAGGTACACTGCTGAATATAGCCGAATAGCTCTCATTCATTTTCATAGCTCTATGATATAGCTAACTGTAGGTTATAATGTTCTAAAAGCTATTTCTCATCCAGATTTTTGCCATTGTTTGATGGTTGTTCCTCCTAGCTGTGTTTTTCCTTACTTTAGCCTAACTGAAAACTCTGGGTTTTTACCCATGTTGAAAACCGGTACTTATCGAAACTGTTATCGATACTATTTGGTGCAAAAATGGAAGGGCCAAGTTTGCCCATCACTGGTTTAGTCCATTTACTGTAACTACACACAGAACACCGTGTTTCCCCACGGACCATTATTACTGACGCACAACCCGATAACCGCTGGACCAGACCATAGACTGTATAAAAACAGGGACCAGACTTTAAAAAAAAAGCGCTGGACATACTTAAGACCGTAAATCAATATGGTGGCTAGTTATAATGTCCCTACGTTAGCTATGTTTTGTGAAAGACTAAACACCATTGTGCATAAAAATACCACAGAAATAAAGTTAGTCAATATCACACGAAGAGTGCCAGTTTTCACCTCTAAAATCAGCATGATTACAAATGTGATTTTATTCAACAGTTCAATAAACAAGAAGGTAATTATTATGAGATTATGATATTATGTTTTAGACACTATATTGCCTTTCGTTCCTGAATGAATCAACCGTTTAAATGATTCGGTTCAATCGCAGTGACTCACTTCTTAACAGTGACTTGCTGCCACCTGCTGGCGGTTTTAATTTAACATTTAAAGTATCTTTTCGTTTTTAAAATAATTTTAAATATCAGTATTAAATGTTTTATGTTTAAAATAACGAAATATCATGTATGCATTTGTAACTGCAGGTTAAATGCGTTCATGTCCCTCTGTGTGGGAAATTCATCCCATGCAGCTTCTGTGTTTCCTGTGCATTGCAAAGATGAATTTTGATACTGATATAATTTGTTTGGTAAACCCAAATGTATTTTATTCTAATTGCCTGATTAAATGTAAGAATTTGACTCAAAAGATGATGCACACTTTTATAAAAAAAGGCTTAAAAATGCCCATAAAATGTAAAAACCAATTTAAACTTATTGGAACAGATTAATTTATATCACTGCTGTGAACTGACCTGCACACAGAATATGAAGGATATCAAAAACAAGTTTTACACACACACACACACACACACACACACACCAGTACGTATTGGGACATTTAAGAGGGTTTATTCTCCAAATAACTCTCATTTCATGTTGCAGAAAAATGTGTTTAGAAATTGTGAATGGACTCTTGTTCTTGTTCCAAGTTACCTTACTCTCCACTAATTTTTGCCTCTCACAAAAGCCACAAAGCCTTTCAAGAAGACAGTAAAGGCTTATGTCATGCTTGAGCTTTAGTTAGGCTGAAACTTGAAAGTTAAGTTGCACAACATAAATGCAATGTTTAGGTATTATTATTATTTGTATTACTATTATTTTGATTTATGCCTTAGTTTTAATTTTATACTGTTTACCTTTTTTAAAGTAATGTGACATTTATTTTTGTATTTATTTATTCATTTTTTATTTTTTTATTGATATATTTGTATTTGCATTTGTTATTATGTATTTGGCAATTAAATGGATTTAGTTTTCACGGTTATTAATGTATGCAATTTCAGCAATAAAAATGTTAATTTTACTAAAAAGAAAACAAATTAGTTGTTTATTTTAAGAGATCTATCTTATTATCTCTTGCATATTTAGTATTGCTCTTTAATAAAGAAAAATGACTTCTTATCCGATTACTCGATTAATCGATGGAATAATCTGTAGAATACTCGATTACTAAAATAATCGATAGCTACAGCCCTAAATGTGTCTCGCGAGTTTCAGTTGGAGCTGGTGCCGGAGCCACGAGACATAATTGCTTTAGGTAGATGTTGTGTTTTGTTAGTAAATGTTTCATTATATTATTAGTGTTGCCTCCTTTGTTCACTATTACACTACTGCATATATTGCATCTGACACTAGTGTCACTTAGTTTTGTAACGTGAGCCCACACTTTCGAAAGTTTCTCTCTTGCCGCGATGACTGATTGCACGCAAACACACACCGCACATGTGCATGGATATCACATGCACGTAGAGCAAACGTCGGCCACATCATTCAGTAAAGAAAAATGACAAGCAGCAGCTTCTAATTCGTCATTAACATTGAAGTATATGGAGATAAAACAGTATTGTTTGTCCTGAAGCTTATTTTGTACTGGTCCAAGAAAATACCGGTTCTCGGTACCCATCCCTACATTGAACACATCCAGTTTTTTTTTTTTTGCTTTTCGACAGGGAGTATTATTCCTCTAATTTTACCACTATGATTTCTGGCTTATAAGTATGACAAATAAAACCCTTTTTGTTTTAGAATATTCTATATCTTTATATCACATATATGAATAATAGGGAACAAAACATGTTCTGTAAATTCGCTCCAAAATAAAATAGAAATAATGAAAAAAGGGAGGCAACATATTTTAAAGAATAGAGTGAGAAATTTTAGAACTTTTTTTGAAAACATAATTTCAGGGTATTAACATACAACAAACAGTCACAATATAACTCAACATAACTTTGAGGCAGCACTGTCTCATCACTGTCTTCTCTAATTCTGAGGCAGCATTTATGGGAACCTTTTTGGGAGCTCTTGTAGCAGGGGGTTCAGACAGAGACCATTAGGGCAGCCATTACAGGAATCTTAATCAGTAGCAGGAAGTAGCAGTAAATCTCAGTAGCGGGAACCTCTGTGGTGGAATGACAGTACAATTTGGTGCTGGGTGAACATGACATGGTGGATAGCGCAGAGACCAGAGCAGTCATTGCAGGAACTGTTGGGGTGTCCACAGAAACTTTAGGGAGCACTCATAGCAGGGCAGTCAATATAAAGAGTTCTGGAACTGCAGGAACTGTTGGGGTGTCCACAGAAACTTTAGGGAGCACTCGTAGCAGGGCAGCCAAGATAAAGAGTTCTGGAACTGGAGCAACCTACACAGAAAGCACTGAGACAGGCATGACAGGAGTGTCTGGGGCCTTGAGCACACATTACTGGGAGCTCAAACTCTGGAGCAGCCTTTACAATCTTTGGGATGTCCATGGCAGGAGGAGATCTTTTCTTGAACTACTGGTACCTAAAAAAATATCACATGGAACACAGAAGCCTGGGACATCCATGAGATCCAGCCTGAGACACACATTTCATGGAGCATAGCATCTGGGACAGCCATGAGAAGTCCATCTGAGACTGAGCAGACAGGCACCTTTAGGTGGCCATAGCATGAACCTGCTAGTCAGCCTTTAGAGAACATCTAGCTCAGCTCATGTCGCAGAGACTTCAGAGTCCAGGACAAGCTTTTGAGAGTGTGCAGACATGACAAGGAGCTCTGAGACCATGTAGACACGACAGGAACCACCGGGAAACCGTGGTACCACAGCAACTGGTACCCCACAGCAGCATAAGAACCTCTGGGACATCAAAGCTTGAACTTGTGGGCAATAAGGAGAGGAAACCCAAAAGGAACCAGAGCGGTGGAGACTCTGGAACCAGTCAGACATGATGGAGAGTGCCATGGAGAACTAGCTATGCATAAATATAGACATCCCCAAGCAAGCAGTACCACCAGACACAAATATTGCTGCTTCAAGCCATGGCGCCAGATGCAACCATGGCCTGCCTGCCCCGTAAGATTCTGAGACTCTGCAGCTCATTTTCTTACCGACTTACATGAGGACCTAAAACAAAATAGAAAGCAAAACATTGCCTAAATACATTAAACTTCTTAATTTCTTCCCAATCAAAATGACCAACAATAGCAAAAATTGGCTGATTTTACGCTCAGTACCTGAAACCAGTCATGGTGGAGCATCTTCCCTAGATTGAGTTGTATAAAGTTGTACTCTTTCTCTTTCTCTTACCTTCGGATGTTTAGTCGTGATTATCAGTTCTTTATTATTGAACTGAGGCGCGCTACAGCTGTCATGTGTATGTTCCCGTTTAGTTCCTGTTGTCCTTATTTGGTCCTTCCAGTTCCTTTTCCCATTATTAGTATCACCTGTTCCTTGTTATTAGTTATCCCCATCACCTGTCTGCCTCTCGTTATCTGCCCTATTTAGTTTTAGCCTGTTCTGTTCACCCTTGTCTGGAATTGTTTGTCAACTCCTTGTGCTATGTGTGATTCCCTGAAAAAAATAATTAAACTCCTTTGTTTTGTACTCCTGGTCTCCTTGTTCCTTGCTCCATGCTCCTCACAGTAGTGACCCGGGACAGAATTCCAGACCAAACAAAAAGTGAGCAGCGACTGAAATTTTTTTTTTTGTTTTCCTTGTTTTCCCCACGACTATGGAAATTGCTGCTCGCTTCTCCGCCTTAGCTCGCCTAGATCTCCCCTTTGTCGAGGATTCCTGGGAGTTCTGCAGGCTTGCCGCAGCTACGGCCCTTGATGCCACCATTAATTCTCTGTTCTGGCTCTGGGCCAACTACCATCGCCCCGTGGACCTCCCAGACACCACGGAACTGAGCTGGAGGGAAGGAATTCTCCGGTGTCTGGAGAGCATCCGGCCCCGAGCCAGAACCAGCCCGCCATCCATGGCTTATGCAAGCCCGCCGCCCGTGGCCTACTCTAGTTCACCGGCCGTTAATATGGCAAGCCCTACGAACATTAATATGGCAAGCCCACCATGCGTTCATGAGGCCCCAGTGTCGGTTCCAGCCCCAGTGCCTGCTCCTCGTAAGCGCCTTCCAGACCTCGCTCCAGTGTCTGCTCCAGCCCCAGTGCCTGCTCCTCGTAAGCACCTTCCAGACCTCGCTCCAGTGTCTGCTCCAGTCCCAAAACTCACTCCAGTGCCAGCTCCTTGAAAGCGTTTTGCTGTGCCTGCTCCTCCAGAGCACCCTCCAGTGCCAGCACCACGTAAGTGCTACCCTGATCCCGAGTTAAGCCCAGGAAGGGCTTCTGATCCCCAGTTCAGCCCAGGAAGGGCTCCTGTTCCCAAATATAGCCCACAGAGGGCTCCTGTTTCCCCCGTTAAGCTCAGGGAGGGGCCCCACATATCTACGTCACCGTGGAAATATTAGCATAATGCCGCCCAAATGTGCACGCAAAGAAAGAAGGCGTGGTTTCAGGAACAGAAGTAGTGTTGATGCAGCCATGTCAGGGAGACGCTGTGTGATGCAGTGCAAAGCAAAAGCACTTTATTTGGCCTTCCGGAAGTAGATGCAATTAGGAATCATTGGTTAAGATTTATTTACAACAGAACAGCACAACCCAGATGTTCAAATTTGTGCAATGCATTTTATGGACGACAGTTTTTTTTTTAACCTAGAAGAGTACAAGGCTGGCTGTGCACAAATACTATTTCTAAAAAATTAAAAAAAAAATAGGGTCAATTCCGACTTTGCAATGACAATCTGGCTCTTCTGAATCAGCAACTGTAAGTATGTTTTGCTATTAGTTTAAGTATTTGTTATTGACTGTTCAAATGCGGAGTTTTGCGCAGCGCAGAGTAACGTGTCGTGTGTGTGTGTGTGAGGGGAAAAGGGTCACATCACAGGAGAGTGAACTGCCTGTCAGAAATCATAGCACGTCAGTTGTCTTAACCGCGGCTTGTGTACTGCATCATCACTGTGTCTGTCACGCGACTCTGTTGCCCTTTCGGGCTTGAACTGATGGTAAAACTAACGACATTATTAACTGTCTTGATATTTACTTTGAAAGCTGAAGCTCGCGATTATGGTAAGGGGCGTTACATTTCCGACGCGTGCTTGTGGTGTTCGGCCAATCACAATGCACTGGGTCAGCTGGCCAATCAGAGCAGATTGCGCTTGTCAAAGGAGGGGGCTTTGTTGAAAACGACATGTTTGAGAGAGGCGGGGCATAGAGGACCTACAATAATGGACAGTATTTTAAAAATAATGTGTTTTTTGAACATTAAAGCATGTCAACATATTATGTTATACCAAATACACAAAATAATGATCTTTAAAATAGCATCATATGACCCCTTTAAGCCCAGGGAGGGCTCCTGTTCCAGAGTATAGTCCACGGAGGGCTCCTGTTCCCCAGTTAAGCCCAGGGAGGGCTCCTGTTCCCCAGTTAAGCCCAGGGAGGGCTCCTCTTCCCCAGTTAAGCCCAGGGAGGGCTACAGATCCCCAGTTAAGCCCTGGGAGGGCTCCTGATCCCCCGCATAGCCAAGGGAGGGCTCCAGCCCCAGGGCTCGCTCCAGTGACCGCTCCTCGTAAGCGCTTTCTAGAGTGCCATCTAGTGCCCGCTCCTCCAGAGCACCCCCCAGGATTCCTAGATTTCCCTAAGAAATTTTTTTTGGGGGGGCCATATACCCGTGGCCGAGCCAGCTAAGGCCATGGAGGATCCGCCATGGCCTTCTGAGTCCCCTGCTCCGCCATGGCTCCCTGATCTGCCACCCCTCCCTGATGGTACTATTATGGCACGTGACGCGCCGTCCGGGAGGGGGGCGATCTGTCATGTGTATGTTCCTGTTGTCCTTATTTGGTCCTTCCAGTTCCTTTTCTCATTATTAGTATCACCTCTTCCTTGTTAATAGTTATCCCCATCACCTGTCTGCCCCTAGTTATCTGCCCTATTTAGTTCTAGCCCGTTCTGTTCTCCTTTGTCTGGAATTGTTTCTCAACTCCTTGTGCTACGTGTGATTCCCTGAAAAAAAGAATTAAACTCCTTTGTTTTGTACTCCTGGTCTCCTCGTTATTCGCGCTGTGTTCCTCACAGTAGCGACCCGTGACAACAGCGTTTATGGCATTTATTGTTTAAATACTGCAATACAATGGACAGAATTTGAAATCTGAGACTTTGTTTCATATTATAAGTACCAAAGCACAATGCTTATTGCGATTTTTTTGGATGGGAGGTACCCTTCAATGTTCCGTCCATTAACTGAAAACAGGCTAGACTAATCGATTCTTGCGATTTAAGAATCGATATCGTTTCGTAAAACTGAGAATCGATTATAATCGAGATATCGATATTTTTTTACCCAGCCCTACTTCGTAGGTTGCAGCCTTCTGTTTGAGAGGCACCCATAGATAAGCTTTGTTGAACTGAAACCGGCTCTGAATGAGTAGTTGATTCCCCTTGATGGGATCGTTTCCCAACGCCTCGGAATCGATTCTTTATGGAATCGATTCCCAACCCTAGTTTCTACGTCTCTGTCATTTTAAATGAGTGCTGTCTGTCATTGTGTCTTTAATAATTTATTTGCATGATTTTAATGTAATGCCATAACAATAATACGTTTTGATTTTAAAAAATCTAATGAAAATAACATTTGAAAATAACAAATGAAAATAAGTATGTCTTCACTTTCCATTTTTCCTGGATTAAAACAATGTAGTCTGATGAGGGGTGAAAACCTTACGGTGGATGGGGTAAGCCCCCCTTAAAAGGGCCTAGCGATGCCCCTGTTCATTGTTGAACTTTAAAAGTTAAAATAGTAGTAATAGTTGTATAACTGATGAACCTTAAATAACTGGATACATTTTACAAAAACTTGTCCACGTCTCAATTTGAAATTAAAAATTTAATGTAATTTTCACAATTACAGCAATCAATGCAGGATGAATATGAGTATTGGTGGCAAGATGCTCTTAGTTGTCATGAAAATAATTTCTTTCATATAATTTTGACTGGACATGTTCTTGACAGGTTTCATGAGACTGACTCAACTTATAGCACATATTAGACGGTCCTCTTGTTGTAACTTGAGGTCAAGTGTCTTGATCAAGGACAGAATAGGGATAGTTCCTTGTTGGGTTTGAAAATACAACCGTTATTGCCAGTCCAGACTCCAGCTCTTTAATCGCCAAACAATAGTAACAATAGTCTCGTAGTAAACATGCCATCCTTCTTGTTTTTTATCTCCCAATCCTGTTTTTCTATTTTTTTTTACTACATTCTATATCACTCTCTTTGTTTAGCAGCAAAGGACGGAACTGCATCTGAAAACAGCTCGACTGATGGCTGGGAGCAGTTTGTCTGATTTCACAGGAGAATTACACCAATCCCAAAAGCAACTTAGTATTCAGGAGAGGCTATTTACTCCTGACAACCTGGCCAAAGTGCAGAAAGACAGGTGAGTACACATTTCTCTAGTTCATTTATTTCAGTAATTCAACTAAAATTGTGGACCTGCAGGAGAAGAACTCTTCTCAGAGTCTCTTTTCAGCAGTAGAAGAGCAGCGGAAGAAGAAAGCCCAGCTTCTGGACATAATAAACAGGTCTTAACATGAAGTGACCAATCATTCACCCCAACATATCACATGATTATAATATATAACCTAAAACAGTGAATATGCATCACATTGTACATAAACCGTAGGGAGGAAGAGGGTCGACTCAGGATTAAAGCACTGCAGAAAGAGTTACTTGACATTCACAAGCAAAAAACAGAGGAGTGTGTGGTAATCACCTATTTTTTTACATACAAACTTTTTATTAATTAATATTTAATTTGACTTGAACACCATTTATGTAATATTCCCACAGTTTTGATTTTACTGTGCATAATATAGAGATGTTTGAACAATATGACAATTGTATCAAAGTTGATAGAAAAAAAGTATGGCATCGTCTTCACCTAAGAACTTTGGTCAAATATTTTAGACAAATATGCATGTGGCTTTTGCAGTCTAGCTGAAAAGACTGTTTTCTTCTCAGAGGCTTGAAGAGTTGGTGGCCTACCTGAGAGACCAGGTACAAGACATAAGGGTGCTGTCAAACCGACAAGGGAAATTCGTGAATAGCTGTGCTGAACAGCTGGTCTGCCAGGGACTGAAAGTCAACAGTCACAAAGAGAAGGAACTGGAGGATGAAGTTGGGGTGTGTGTCTATGTAGCTGCATCATTTTGTGCCCTAGAAACTACATAGAACACTATAGCAACACCCTTGTGTCAGCCCAGAATATTTATCCAACACTTAAAGCTGTTATACAAAAGAAGATATTTTGAAGAATGTTGGTGTCCATTAAAGCATTTGAGCCACACCTCTTGATGCTCTTATTGAAGAAATATTGAAGAACAAAAAAAGGAATAATGGTATATTGTGTAGATGTCGATTCCTAGGTACTTTTAACTGTTGAAGACACTGCCACTATTGAACAATATGTTCAACTGACAGATGTCAGTAATTTCATAAATTCAGAGTAAATTCAATTACAAGTTTAATAAGTCATAATTATAGTAATTACAATAATTCTAACATACCCACATACATACACATTTTAATATGCACTCTCAGATGCTGCAAGAGAGAACTGAAGAGGAAAAGAATGTTCACATGGAGTTGGAGACCTTCTTAAAAAGACAGCATGCAGTGAGTGAAGTACAACTTTATTTTATGAAGTGTAATTCATAAAGCTTTGTAAAACAAACTAGATTTGTACTTACAGGGTTGTGTACCTGTGAGAACTGAAGGTAGTACTCTAGTTGGTGTTGAACATGGGCATCCAATCCTGCTTCTGGAGGACCACGGTGCTCTGCAGTGTTCAGCTCCAACTCTGAATGAACTAATAAAGGTCTTGATGATTACTAGGTGCTTCTCAGTTGGAAGGTTGCATTCTATCGAGGTTGCATCCTGCTTAATCCAGTACCTCCGAGGTTTCAAAATATGCAGAAAGAAGGATGCAAAATGAATGCTGCTCTCCAATGATCCTTCAAATTCAGACAGCCTTCAACAACGCTTTATGAAGTTGCAGCCAAGATATGCTGCCTTTAGATAAAATAAAATAAAACACCCACACAACAGACTTTCAGGAAAGTGTATTGGGGCAGGTTGGAGCTAAAATCTGCTGGATATTGGCCCACCAGGAGCAGGATTGGATACCCCTGTTACAGAGCCTGACATAATAATACCTAGGTAAACACCATATGACAACCTATGGGCTTTTTCAAAAACTATTAAGTGTTTGGAAAGCACCTATAGAAATGTGTTTCTAATTTATACTGTATTTAAATAATTTAGCTCTCATGTTAATGGTTATGATGAACAACACTTAATTTCCCTTACTGCTCTAATTTACCAGGAAAGATATTCCAAACAACAACAAAACTCACCACTTAGAAAATAAGTAGCTAGTCACAACTGTTTCCTGAAACTGTAGTAACATGATCGTTGGTTTTAACTGCCGTTAAAGACAATAATACCTTTTGCCAATTAGCCAATGAACAGATTCAAGATCGCAATGAATGTCAGATTAGTATAGTTAATTTCCACAAACAACAGAAAGATGTTAATTTTAACATGTAAGCAATTGGAGTGCATGTTTATAGACATGCCGATCCTTCAATCAGCAGCTTTCTCCACAATGTAATTTCTCCAAAATGCTGCTGTAATCAACAGTGCATCTGAGGAATACTTTACTATTTTTGTTTGTTTAGCTTTATTTAATGATTAATTCATTGTAGATTTAAATGGAATGAAATATATAGAATGTACTGCATGTTAGTGTGTTTATTTTGCCCAAGAGCATGAAGTCCACACCATACTAACAATAAACTCTACTTCTAACCACAGGTTGTTGTTCCAACAACAGAACTTTGCAATTGTTGGAACTACCCTGGCATCTGAATTTGCTTATTTTTCTACTGTATAGTAGGCAAAAAAAATTATAATTTACAGTATGAGACGAATGAGTAGTATATCCAAATTCAGTGTACTCATGAAATAATAAACATTGATCTGATAAAAGTAAGTTTGAAACCAATTGTTACCAGACAGTATGTGATTTCGGATACAATTATGGTTTCAGTAAAAGGCAAATCATTGAACTATGTTGGTAACAACAGAACTTGCAACCACAGTTTGGCTGACAATGCATTTTGGAATGCACACTGGAATTCTGAAGTCTCAACAGAATTTCCATGCTGCTCTCAGCAAACTTTACTAAAATTAAAAATCTTTACTAATGACTTTGGAATTTATTGCTGTCACTGAACTTGTTGTGCCTAAAAGAACTTACAGGAGAAGTTACAGTTTTGGATCCAGCGGTATGAAAAAGACATGGAGAAGAAGGAGCAAGAGATCACTGCTCTACAGAATAAAAGAAACGTCAGCCAGGCACGAATTCAGGAGCTGTCCAAGAAGGTTTTTATATAAAGCACATCAGCGCTACATGTTTACTGTCTCCTGATATTAATTCCTTTCAGAATTATTTTTGATAAAGTATTGATTAGCACTGGCAAATTGTAAAATACCTTTTTGTACCTCAGTGCAGAGACATGCAAGAAGTTATCATTGAGGACAGGACGGAGAAGGAATGCTTGCGTGCACAGCTGGAGAAGGAGCAGAAGGAGAGAGATGCAGCAACTAAGGTAAAATCTAGCTTCATAGATTCTAGGAAAAGTAGGTCAAAGGAAAATGACTATGAGAAGGTATATCATTTTATTATGTAATTACTTTTGAGCAGTATATGATGCAAATTGGTATTTCAGGGCTTTATGGAACTGAACCCTGTATGCAAAAGAACTGCAGTCTTCTTTAAATTGTTTGTGGAAAACAGACAGTTTTGATCAACTTGCATGTGTACAATTCAGAATTTAATTGAGAATTTCAATTCAGTCCCTGTAGTTGAGTTTAATTAGGGGTCAAGCACGGAATGGTGCGTTCATAGTATTATTCTTCTTCTGTTTCTTCTGCTTCTTCTTTTTCCGCTCTTGAGTCTATGGCAGCCCATAGAACCGCCTGCGGTAAAGTTCTGAAAATCGTTCTAGACAAGGGGTTTTCCAGCTTTTAGGACACCCCCACCTCCCCCCATTTGTCTAATTTCACACAGAATTCTGACAGTGTGGTTGAGTTGAACAGATTTGATGACAGACTCACTGTGCTTTTGATGAAAGGGTTACGAACCCAGTCAAATGGAGGGTATTAAAAGGGTCATGAACCACCTCTGTTTTTTATTTTGTACTGTCCTCTGAGGTCTACTTATAATGTTATCACGATTTTGTTATCATAATTTAGAAATAATAGGCTATTTTCTGTCCTGTTTTTACCCCCTTCATCAGAATGCTCTGTTTAAATAGGCGTGATGGATTGTAGACTTGGAAGTAATCCCACTGCAATGATTGGCTTGTGTATGTTCGACAATCTACATCCTTCACAGATGGACGCTGCTGTGATTTAGGTTAAAAGCGCATAAATACTCAGTACATATCAAAAACGATCTGTTTAACAAACCAATAGTGATCACATAATGAAAGCAGTTACTCTCACACTTGTGTGTTGCGACATGTCTGTCAGATCCAATATAGTTGGCACAGCATCATCTTTTAGTTTCAATCTTTTAAAAAAAAACCTGCATCGAAATGTGCCTTGTTTGTAAACAAATCCACGGTAAAATGAAGTTAAACAAAGGAGTTCTTACTGACGCGGTCAGGAACTTCATTAAAAAAAAGTTCATTCACTCTTTCCTAACGTTGGGATCAGAAGGAAAGCAACACAAACAATGCAAAGTTTTGAGTTCTGAAACTTTCAGGATGTTTTTTTATAGTACAGTGACCTCTTATATGTCAAAAAGTCAAGGGAATTTTGGTTTCTCAGTTCATGACCCCTTTAAGTCTATCAAAAATGTCAAACAGGTATGCAAGATCTGTGAGCCACTTCAGGTCAGTAAAATAATTTGCAAAGGAAGATCCATAATCATGCAGAAAAATCCTCAGTTCATCACGCAATGAAAATATCCGCTGCAGTACTTTCCCTCTAAAGAGCCATCTTACCTCCGTGTGCAAAAGTAACAATTCATATTCTGACCCCATTTCTTTGCACAACAGGCCAAACAGTCTTGATTTTCTGGGTTGAGTCTTTATGAAATGTACAATTTGTGTTGCTGTTTTAAGCACTGCGCTCAACTCTGCAGGAAGAGTTTTTGCTGCAAGGGCCTTTCTGTGAATCATACAGTGGGTGAAACGAACATGCGGAGCTACTTCACGAACCAAAGTCCTTTATTTTCCCCTAACATTGATCCCGCTCCATCTGTGCACACACTAGGGGTTGAATGACTTCTGATTTTTTTAAAGTCGACTTTTATGTGATGAAAGTTGAGTAGAAGTCGACTAGTTGCTGATGACATCATTAATGAACAAATAAGTCTGGAGCTGTGACAAACACCTTGTGCACAGCTATGGCATATGACACAGCGCTTTGGGTCGTTATATTTCTCACAGATTTCTGCTCGTTCTAAATCAGATACAGATAAAGTAGCACAGTAAAGATTACATTCTTATAAATGCATTGAGAGCGATTGCGTGTGTGAATTAATTCTACCTGGCAGTGTCTCTCTACTAGAGAAGCTGTGCGATTTAGTTATTAAGAAATATATGCTTGAACTTTTCAGTTTCTAAGCTATTTTATTGAGAAATCACAGAACAGTGTTGACAATACATTTCCGCGCTGAATGATTCTGTGCGCTCGCGATGTGTGCATGATGTATGAGCTACTTCTGTAGCCTATGTGTGTGCGTTACAGTGCAGCAGCGCATTAGATTAGAATGGCGATTAACTTACCTGTACAATAAGCTGTTTAAAACGTGCATTCTCCTGTTCAATTTCGAGCATTCAGTAATATAATCACACATGTCTTGTGGAGCGCTTTCAGAGTATGCATTTATTTGTCATTTTAACTGTTTGGAAACAGAGCGTAAATGTGGAAGTCATTCAAAGATTTCTTATCCTGTTGTGCCCTCTATAGGACCAGTGACTAGTCGACGTCAAGTTTAAAGCGTCACGGCAGAGCATTGAAGTCGATTAGTCGGTGCAACCCCTAGCACACACCGACACTGTTGTCCCAACAAAGACCAAGTTCATTCAGTTTTTTCCAGTGCTGAGCAAAATAGAAGATTCTCAAGCAATTTTCTCTCATGACGGTAGCTGACAAATACAAGTAGTTTGAATTACCAATTAACATTTGACATTTGACGTTGGTTGCCATTTCAGTGATACGCCGGCTTATGGTGTTGTCTGATTGTGGAATTTGTTCAATGTCACTTGCATTCTTATCTCCAAACATAGTTCTACAGATGGCCATTGCTGCTGGATGAATGAGGCTGTCTGCAATTGTATGAGGTTTTTTGGCCTTGGCAGCGAAATGCACCACCTCATATGAAGCAGTAAGTGCTTTTACTGGCAGAGTGGTTTGGCTGGTCATAGTTTGTTTTTGACTTGCTAATGCTGATTCTTTATGGCGAAAAAAGTCAAACAGTTTATTGTTTTAACATTAGATGTTTGGTTTGAAAGTGACGTATCAGTTTCACAGGTTTCAAACTGTCATTTGCAAGTAGGGTTGCAAAGTGGTGGAAAATTTCCGGAAACTTTCCAAAAATCCCTGGAATATAAAAAAAATAAAAAATCTGGAAAGTTTCCAAAATTTCTGGAATATTTCCGAAATTTGCTGGAAATGTTCCACCTTTTTGCAACCCTATTTGCAAGCACCTCTGAACTTACAACACACTATGAATGTGGTTCGTTATTAACTGTGATGCACGTGAATTCGTATTTTATGTACTGTTTATCATACTTCCATCGTTTTGATGCACACAGGCCTTTGGTTTTTGCAAATATTCCTCTCTGTGTGGAGATCCCTGTGGACGTGGAGTGTTCGTCATCAGTTTGAAGTCGTAATGCTATATCTGATCTTGTGGTCAGATGTTATAATGAAATTTCCAAAAATGCTAATATCTTTTGAGTATATTAGTCTATTGTAATGAAATTCAGAGAACATAGATACCAATTTTGCTGTAGTCAGCTGAACTTCCTGTCCACCATTTTGATTTATGCTGAAACCCTACTTTTTAAAACTCCTCCCAGATTTTCACCAAATTTGATGCAGATCCTCTTTAGACCATGCTGGCAAAAATGTATGGATTTTGTGTCAATATACAAAACTGTTATTGTTTAACGCAGCCACAAATTTGCTGGAATGATGCCAAACTGCGTCTGAGGCTATATCTCTGTATCTTTGACATATTGACAACAAACTTTGTACTGTATGTGCCATTGCCACCCTACACTGACCACGACACATCAATTTGGTAACAGCACCACCTATTGGTCAAAAGTGATAAACCATTCATATGAAGCCATAAACCATTAATAATGAAATTTCCAAAAATACGGATAACTTTTGATTATATTAGCCTATTGTAATGAAACGGCTCAATATATTCTTTGGGTCATTCCGAGATCATAGATACCATTTTTGCCATAGTCGGCTGAACTTCCTGTCCGCCATTTTTATTTATGTTAAACACCTACTTTTCGAACTCCTCCTAGACCATTTGTCCAATTTTCACCAAGTTTGACTCAGATCATCTTCAGACTATGCCAACAAAAAGTTGTGGATTTTGTGTTGATATAAAAAAGGGTTATCGTTTAATGCATCAATGAATTTGCTATAATGATGCCAAACTGCATCTCAGGATATATCTCTGCAAAGCTTTGCCATATTGACACCAAATGTTATATGTGTGATTAGCTATGTTTCCATCCACCTATTTTATGCACATTTTGGTGTATTGCATAAAAAAATGCTGGATGGAAACTCCAAGATGCGCATAAATGTAAAAAATGTACATAAAAAACTTATGCGCACATTTGAGTAGGATAAACTTTTTATCCGATAAAAAAAAATGTGCATAAACTATGATGGAAACATATTTACTGAATAAATTCCTCCATGCACATCGAAAAAGTCATGTGACTTTGCGCTATGAGACGGGATAACTTGACTAACCAGTGGAACGATCTCGTTCACAGCATCTATATGAGCAAAGTCTGTTGTCAAAGTATTTCTGTATAATTGTCTTACACGACTGCGTTCCTAAACAGCAGCATTCACCTCCGAAAGCAATGACCGCATTTATTGTGTTTCATCTGCTCGCTCTGAGGTGCAAGTAATTTATCATATATGAAAATTATTATATTCAGTGGCTTCTCCTAGTTTTCTTAGTGATATTTAGTGCCAGTTTACCAGGAAGTGATGATTTTGTTCTCATTGACTCGTTGGATGGAAACGGTGCTTTATTCACAAATGTTTTATGCAATATTCTAGTTTTGCGCATAAGTTTAATTTGAATCTTTGGATGGAAACATAGCTATTGTCACCTCAAACTGACCGCACCACATCAATTTGGTAACACCGCCACTTATTGATCAAAAGTGATAAACCATTAATATGAAGCCATTAACCAATGATAATGAAATGTAAAAAAAAAATGCTAATAGCTTATAAACAGTTTTGCCTCTTGTCATGCGACTGGTCTTGTTAGATTGCTTGAATTATGCCTAGAACATTGATACCAATTATACCATAATCAGCTGAACTTCCCGTCACCATTTTAATTTATGTTAAAAACCTCCTAGACCGTTGGTCCACTTTTTACCAAATTTGACTCAAATCATCTACAGACCATGCCAGCAAAAAGTTATGTATTTCCTATAGATAGACAAAACTGTTTTAGTATACCACATCAATTAAGCTAATGGCATGATGCCACATTGACTCGAGGCTGTATCTCCGCAATGCTTTGCATGTGTCGTTGTCACCTTACTCTGACCAAACCACATCAGTTTGGTCACAACAACACCTATAAATCTTTCAGTCACATTACTAGTGACTATATTTGCTCATCGAGGCAGTGGGTCTAATGTTCCCAGCCATGTTGGCATGACTTATCTTGCCTTCTTTGTGCTTGGCCCCTTAATTGCTGCTTGCAGCTATATTTTGAATTGAGGTAGTAAATAGGAATTATGGGTTCTGACATGTATGAAGAAAGAATTAAATAAAATTCAAATAATCTGTGTGTTTATATTTGTGTGTATGTATGATTGCGTATGTATTGTAAAAAAATCATTATTTTATATTATTAAATATTTTTATTTTAACAACATTGAAAAATTTATTTCACACATCTGGGAATAAATAGGCATAGCAAATGCTTTCAACTAGGCCTGTTTACATCAAGAACAAAAACAATACCGATAACTATAATGATAATCATATTGGGATTCAACCTAACAGACAACAACATGTTTATTGTCAATGTACCCTTCAGTTACGTTACGTTTACGTAATTGCAGCAATTTTGTTTGGCTGTAATTGTTTTTATTGTTCATCAGCTGGGAAAAAAAACAGATTAAAGGGGTCATAAACTGCCTTTTATTTTATTATGTTATACTGTTCTCTGTGGTCCACTTATAATGTTATCAATATTTTTACATAAAAAACATAGTAATTTAGATGTAATAGGTTATTTTCTGTCTTGTTTTGACCCACCTCATCGGAACACTCTGTTTGAATTGGCGTGGTGGATTGTAGACTCAGAAGTAATCCCACTGCTATGATTGGCTAACAGTCGTGTATGTTTGACAGCCTACATCCTTGCTGACAAGATGGACACTGCTGTGATTTAGGTTAAAAACACATTTATACTCAGTACATACCGAATGATCTGTAATAGCAGACAAAGCAATGATGATCATGTAAAGATGATCATGTAATGAAAACAGTTACTTACACTTGTGTGTTGTGACATTAGTGTCAGATCCTATATAGTCGGCACAGTATAAATCTTTTAGTTTCAATCTTTCTGAAAATCCTGCATCGAATTGTGCCTTGTTTGTAAATGAATCCACAGTAAAATGAAGTGAACTAGGGAACAAAGTTCTTACTGTCGTGGTCTGTCACTTAATTAAAAATAAAGTTCATCAAAGTTTAAAAATGCTAATAGCTTATAAACAGTTTTGCCTCTTGTCATGCGACTGGTCTTGTTAGATTGCTTGAATTATGCCTAGAACATTGATACCAATTATACCATAATCAGCTGAACTTCCCGTCACCATTTTAATTTATGTTAAAAACCTCCTAGACCGTTGGTCCACTTTTTACCAAATTTGACTCAAATCATCTACAGACCATGCCAGCAAAAAGTTATGTATTTCCTATAGATAGACAAAACTGTTTTAGTATACCACATCAATTAAGCTAATGGCATGATGCCACATTGACTCGAGGCTGTATCTCCGCAATGCTTTGCATGTGTCGTTGTCACCTTACTCTGACCAAACCACATCAGTTTGGTCACAACAACACCTATAAATCTTTCAGTCACATTACTAGTGACTATATTTGCTCATCGAGGCAGTGGGTCTAATGTTCCCAGCCATGTTGGCATGACTTATCTTGCCTTCTTTGTGCTTGGCCCCTTAATTGCTGCTTGCAGCTATATTTTGAATTGAGGTAGTAAATAGGAATTATGGGTTCTGACATGTATGAAGAAAGAATTAAATAAAATTCAAATAATCTGTGTGTTTATATTTGTGTGTATGTATGATTGCGTATGTATTGTAAAAAAATCATTATTTTATATTATTAAATATTTTTATTTTAACAACATTGAAAAATTTATTTCACACATCTGGGAATAAATAGGCATAGCAAATGCTTTCAACTAGGCCTGTTTACATCAAGAACAAAAACAATACCGATAACTATAATGATAATCATATTGGGATTCAACCTAACAGACAACAACATGTTTATTGTCAATGTACCCTTCAGTTACGTTACGTTTACGTAATTGCAGCAATTTTGTTTGGCTGTAATTGTTTTTATTGTTCATCAGCTGGGAAAAAAAACAGATTAAAGGGGTCATAAACTGCCTTTTATTTTATTATGTTATACTGTTCTCTGTGGTCCACTTATAATGTTATCAATATTTTTACATAAAAAACATAGTAATTTAGATGTAATAGGATATTTTCTGTCTTGTTTTGACCCACCTCATCGGAACACTGTTTGAATTGGCGTGGTGGATTGTAGACTCAGAAGTAATCCCACTGCTATGATTGGCTAACAGTCGTGTATGTTTGACAGCCTACATCCTTGCTGACAAGATGGACACTGCTGTGATTTAGGTTAAAAACACATTTATACTCAGTACATACCGAATGATCTGTAATAGCAGACAAAGCAATGATGATCATGTAAAGATGATCATGTAATGAAAACAGTTACTTACACTTGTGTGTTGTGACATTAGTGTCAGATCCTATATAGTCGGCACAGTATAAATCTTTTAGTTTCAATCTTTCTGAAAATCCTGCATCGAATTGTGCCTTGTTTGTAAATGAATCCACAGTAAAATGAAGTGAACTAGGGAACAAAGTTCTTACTGTCGTGGTCTGTCACTTAATTAAAAATAAAGTTCATCAAAGTTTATTGTTTGGTTTCTGCATAGACCTGCGTTTGCTGCTCTTGTCATTTACCTACTATGTGTGCGAATCGGTGGGTGGGGCTAAACAGGCAGCAATGTAGAAGCAGGTTGATCTTCTGTGGAAGCGGGGTTTAGCCGTTTTGAGTTCTGAAACTTACAGGATGTTTTTATTGCACAATGACCTCTTATATATCAAAAGATCAAGGGAATTTTGATTCTCATTTCATGACCCCCTTAAAGGTGAATGACACAGACATAACGTCAGCAGGGATCACTCATTCTTCATTAAATAATTAATAAACAGTTACTTTTTGCTGAAATACATAATACATGCTCATGGTACATATATCTGACAGTATATAGATTGTTTATGTTGCTACACACAGTAATACAAAGATAGTGAAAATGGTTATGTCCATGCTTTATCATAAACAAATCACGGACCAACCAGTTTCATGGACCAGAACTATCCATTTTATAATTAGGCTTATTATCATTACAGTTATGTTTCTTGGTGTGAACAGGCTTTTAGAGCAATGCAATTCCTTCTGTATTGCTGCTGAATTTCTTTACTTAATAAATTAATTTTCTTGTCATTCCAATTGAAATTCTTCATGCTGTGGGTTGTGCCAATTTTTAAATTCTAACCTTTAACCAATCCTGTTGATACATAGTACATTTCTTGTCAACATGTTAAATTGCCGACACCAACAATACTTACACATTTAATAATAAAAAAAAAAAAACTTTTGTTCCTAAATCAGAAAAATAAAAGGTATAAAGTATTTAAAAATATATATACCGGTAGTTGCCTACACACTTTTGGTGCTTGGCCCCTATAACTAAACAGAATAATCAATACATTTGCAATATGAGGGAGAAAAAAATAACTATAACTAATCCTTGATGCACTTGTTTCTCTATTTCATGTATCACTTTTCAGATCCAGGCCTGGTGGCGAGGGACTCTTGTACGTAAAGGAATAGGTTCTCCTAAGAAAGACAAATCCAAGTCTAAAGGTGGCAAAAAAGGCAAAAAGAAGAAGAAATAATGACTGTGACAATACAAGTTTTTAGTGGCTGCAATATATAAATTAATTACAAAAGGCAAATAAATCTTTGCAAGAGCAGCGGCAGAGTGAGTGTTTGTAAATCAAAAGTGTATTTTTAAGATTTTTACTTCATTATCTCAGAGTTGGTTCATGAGTCATTACCAACCAGCATATTTAGATAGTTTAAGCTTAAAACAGAACCGACTACACCCCCTGGTCATTTTACCCAAGAGAAATACTAATTATAAGTGATTATAGGTAACTCTAAAAGGTCACACAGGTTAGTTTTACTAGACAGAGATGTGGGTTTATATACAAACACAATGGAAATAAAAATGAACTAGAACTGGTTAAAGTGTGCGAGGTGGTCTTCTTTCTTAAAATTGTTTAAAAAAATTTAGCATTACATCACTTGCTCTCTGCAGTGAATAAATGCCGTCAGACATTTAAAAATATCACAGTGGTCCACAAGTAATCCCCATGACTCCAGTCCATCAGTTAACGTCTTGCAAAAAGCTATTTGTAATCAACAAATCTATCGAGACATTTTTTACTTTAAATCATTGCTTTTAGCCAAAATATGAGTCCTATATCAATAACATTGCTATCTTCACATAAATGAAATCAACCTTTTTTATACAAAAAAATTATAGATATAATAAAAATGTGAATAAAATAACATTCCTTGCTGACATCTGAAGATAATGGCTGCTTATGGGGTAACCTACTGTAAATTACTGTGAGATTATCTGAAATATTCTATATTTAGTGCTTGTAGTACAAGACGTCTGAAAAGTGACATCTTGTGGTCAGATTATGTCTTGCATCAACGGCATTATTTTGGATGTGATGCTTTTTAGACAGCTGCCACAAATACAGCATTTATTTAGCTCCACACACACACACAGCCTTTGAAAAGTTTGGGATCAGTACGATTTTTAATGTTTTTTAAAGATGTCTCATGTTCATTAAGGCTGCATTTATTTAATCAAAAATACATAAAAAGTAATATTGCGAAATATTAATACAATATAAATAATAGTTTTGTATTTTAATAATTAACTTTAAATAAAATATAATTTATTTCTGTGATGCCAAGCTGAATTTTCATCAGCCATTATTCCAGTCTTCGGTGTAACATGATCCTTCAGAAATCATTCTAACATGCTTATCAATGTTAAAAATTATTGTGCTGATTAATATTTTATTGTATATTATTATAAAAGATGCATGAAGAACAAGTATGACAGCTTATTTGAGGGAACCAAACTCCAAGAGTATGAAACACACCTGAAGAGGATCGACACACAGTTCTGCATCAGTTCTGAGGGAGAGTGAAGATGTGAATGAAGAACGTGCAGTATGTTTTATAAACGAACCAATGGCTCGGCAGTGGTGCTGCATGAACCTATGGCCGCGAAGCCCGCCAAATCCCGCCAGAATGGGCGGAAATGGCTATATAAGTGGCCGCTTCGCCATAGGATTCAGATTTCTTCTCCTTTAGCGACGACGGCGTTCTTCACAATCTCCGCTGACTGAAGAGCCTGGACTGACTGGATTAAGCTGGACCAGCAACCTCTCTGCGTGCCCACTCTCCCAGCTGCACTTTGATCCGCCGGTGTGTTTTACACGTGAGAATCAGCGCCCCTCGTTACATCCAGCGGCTCTAACCTCCTGGGTGGATCAGAACAATGTCACCTCTCTATTGCTGACAGCTTCGCATTGTGTGTGCGGTGCTGAAGCTGCGCTCAGACAAGGAACAGTGTTCGACTTGACTCAAATGAATGCGCCCTGAACATACAGAGGCTCGCGGCCTCCTTTAAGGCTGGTCCCTCTCACCCCCTCAAGAGGTTTCAGAAAATGCTAGGCCTCATGGCTGCAGTGTCTCCAGTGATACAGTTGAGCCTACTATGAATGCGCCCCCTTCAGCACTGGCTGAAAATGCGGGTTCCATCCCACGTGTGGCGTCATGGATGCCTGCTTATCAGAAAATTTGAGAAATATTCAGCAGGGTGGAAGTAGACCTCTTCGCCTCAGAAGACAATTCTCAATGCCCAGTCTATTATCCCAGGGACAAGGATGCGTTGGCCTACGACTGGCCCAACCTCCTTCTCTATGCTTTTCTCTTTCGCAGGTAATCAGGCAGATCAGGGAACAGAAACGCAAAGTGCTCCTGGTGGCCCCGCTCTGGAGAAACCAGCATTGGTTAGCAAAGCTGTTGCAGCTGCTAATAGCAGCCCTGTGGCCTATTCCCCTGAGGCGAGATCTCATCTCCCAGGCGAACAGGACAATATGGCACCCCAGGCCAGAGCTGTGGGCCTTGCACCTGTGGCCACTTTTCTGAGGGGAGCCAGGAGGCTAAATCTGCCCCGTCCTCTCACTATCCCTACGTGGGACCTGCCCACTGTTCTGAGGGCCCTGAAGGGTCCTCCCTTCGAGCCACTGCAGTCCGTCGACCTCCGGTCTCTGTCATTTAAAACCGCTCTGCTACTAGCGTTACCATCGATCAAGTGAGTGGGGGACTTGCAGGCATTCTCTGTAAGCCCTAATTGCCTGGAGTTCAGGCCTGGCGACTCCAAGGTTGTCCTGAAACCAAGGCATGGCTATATACCTAAGGTGCTCTCGACTCCATTCAGAGCACAGGTTATCAACCTCTCTGTGCTTCCTCCCTCAGAAGAGGACCAGGAGTTGAATTTACTCTGCCCGATAGGGTTCTGAAGGTTTACATTGAGCGTTCCGCCCAGTTTAGGCAGTCGGAACAGCTCTATGTTTGCTTCGGTGGCCATACTAAAGGACACCCGGTCACGAAGCAAAGACTTTCTAAGTGTGTAATTGGCGCTATTCTGCTAGCCTACTCTTCCTTGGGCCTACAATGCCCAGTTGGAGTACGAGCCCACTCAACTAGAGGCATCGCCTCTTCGTGGGCGTGGTCTGCCGGCCTGACCATTGCAGAAATTTGTGCGGCGGCCGGCTGGGCCTCGCCTCACCTTTTGCTAGGTTTTATAACCTGGATGTCCCTGCCTTGCAGGCAATGGTTTTTTCTGCTTAACTGGCACGCAGTTAGCTCTGAGTGCAGTTTGGATGTAATATGCCCAGACCTATCAGAGAGCATACTTGTGCACTTTCGGCCCCCATGGGTGCTGTGGCTGCGCAAGTCTTCTGGAACAATCACTCAGCTGGGTGAGGCCTTGGTGAGGCTTAGCCCATTAGCCTGGAGGGATTTATTGTTCTTGTTCTCGTGGGCCCTGAGGTGCCTAAGACAAGGATTACCATTGGCGTTCCTCTGCCACGGCACGGTGTGATTGTACTGTTCCCATAGCATCTAGCAAGACGCAGTACGAGTGTAGTATCAAAAGGGAACGTACTCGGTTACAAATGTAACCTCGGTTCCCTGAGATACGGGAACGAGTACTGCGTTGCTAGCCGTGCCATGTAGCTGCATGACTCAGTCGTCGCTTCAGTTGAAGTAACCTGAAACCTATGGCGAAGCGGCTGCTTATAAAGCCAGATGATTCCGCCCATTCTGGTGGGCTTCGCGGCCATAGGTTCGTGCAGCACCGCTGCAGAGCCATTGGTTCGTTTTTAAAACATTCTGCACTAACCAATGGACGTGTAGTTTCACTTCGTGATTGAAAAAGGCTTCAGTTCAGGAGAAAAAATGACTTTTTCCCCATAGCGTCTAGCAAGACGCAGTACTCGTTCCCGTATCTCAGGAAACTGAGGTTACATTTGTAACTGAGTACGTTTTTATTCAAATGGAGGGAATAGATAAAACATAACACTCCATGCTGCAATTTACTGCAATGGCATCTTTAAGGCTTTACCTGAACAAGGATGTTAAGGAAAAGACCAAATCAGATGTCGATGTGCTTCCAGGAACTTGATTTGAGATCATCAGTACAGTGTTCACAGACTTCTGCTGGACCTTCATCCTGAACTTCAAGATCTGGACTCAGTATTTATCTTTGATGGTCTGGATGAGAGCAGAATGACACTGATGTTTTCAGATGCTCAGAAAGTGTCTGATGTGACTGAGACTTCTTCAGTGGATGTGTTGATGTCAAGCCTCATGAAAGGGAAGCTGCTTCTCTCTGCTTTCATCAAGATCACTTCCAGACCAGAAGCAAATCAGATCCCCTCAAAATACATCAACTGTCTGACAGAAATTCAGGCATTCAATAAGCCTCAGAAGGAGGAATAATTCAGGAACAGAATCAGTGACTAGCGTCAACCCAGCAGAATCATCTAATGCATCAAAATAGCAAAAATCATCCACATCATGTGCCAAATCCTAGTCTTCTGATGTGCTTCTAAAGCTTCTGAAAGAAGACATCAGTTCAGAAATCACTTAAATTTCTGACTGTAATGTAGATCCATTTCCATCTGATTTAGGTCAACATGAAGAATCAGATGCTCGAAAAGAGAGATTTACAGAAACTTCTGCAGTCCAACAGGTGATTGTAAAACTTACTGAATTGACTTTCAAACAGCTGATGAAGGGCAATATGAGGAGGACCTCGAAGAGAGAGGCGTAATTGACATCACTGACGTCTAAGTGAATTCTGGCATTTGCATTGAGATATTTAAGAAGGAATCTGTAATTCATCAGAGGAAAGTCTATAGCTTCATCTATTCAAGTTTCTTGCTGCCTTTTTGCCATTAGCCTACATAATAACAAATGCTGACACATTGAACTTTATAGATGTAGTGCATATAATATGCATAAATGTGCAGTAGATAATGTAATGATAATAGTAATGGCAACCAGCATGCAGCATGGTGGCAGCACGCCACAGTTGTAACCGCTAATAAATACCTACGTTGCCTTTCAATTGTAAAGCTGTTTTATTTAATGGACTCACAAGAACAGAACATGGTGTCAGAAGTGGCTTTTTGAAAGGAACGTATATGGTACGGAGCGGAGGATGAAAGTTGAGAAGAAAAGTAAAGAGTGTATGCACACGTGGATGACAAACACAGAAGATGGAAGGATTGCAGCCGCCTCCGAAACTTCAACTTACCGGTAATGTTGCTGAGAATTGGAGACGATTCAAGCAACGATTTCTCTTGTACTTGGAGATCGAAAAGTGGAAAAGATGAAAGCATCATTTTTTCTTCATGTGGTGAGTGATGAAGCATTGGAGGTATATAATAATTTCACTTTTGAAGAAGGAGAGAGTTTGCAATTGCAGCCAATAATGGATCAATTTGAAGCATTTTGTATCCAGAAGAGGAATGTTACTTACGAGAGGCATCGATTTTTCACGTGCATGCAGAGGAATGGGGAAACCATTGATCAGTATGTGACGGAGTTGAGACATAGGAGTAAAACGTGTGAGTTTGGTGAGTTAACAGATTCTCTGATAATAGACAGAATTGTGTGTGGGATACCTGACAATGGATTGAGAGAGCGACTGCTCAGGGAACAAAATTTGGATCTGGAGAAAGCGCTTTCTCTTTGCAGAGCAGCAGAAACTAAAGACACAAGCAAAAGAGTTGTTAAATGAGAGCTGTGCTGTGGATGTTGTGAAGAAATGTCAGACATCACCTAGCGGAAGTGTAAGGAAAACAGAGTTCAAGGAAAGGGGCAGAGTAATGGATGAGAAGCATCAAAGAATATGTGATCGGTGTGGGATGCAACATCCGCCCAGAAAATGTCCAGCTTATGGTAAAAAATGCAACAATTGTGATAAAAATAATCATTATGCACGTTGCTGTAAAAGCAAGAGATTATTTAACCAAGTGAATGCAGTTACTGAGTGTGAATTGGAAGAATTTTATGTAGATGCAGTAACCGAATGTGAAAGTGACCAGAAAGAGTGGATTGTACCTCTACAAATAAATGGCTGCACAATTGCATGTAAGCTGGATACAGGAGCCCAAGTTAATATAATATCTGAAGTGGAGTTTAATAAGTTGAAACCAAGGCCAAAATTGCACTCTGTTAACATAAAAGTAACTGGATATTCTGGAACAGATATACCAGTGAAAGGAAAATGTGTTGTGAAAGTGCAATATAAAGAGAAGACCTATCATTTGTCATTTGTGGTGGTGCCTGAAGGCTGTACCAGCACTTTTAGGTTTGGCTGCTTGTGACAGGCTGAACTTGGTGAGAAGAGTCCTGGTTGTTGAAAAGACAAATTAATCTGAAGATGACTCCGTTTTAAGAGAGTATGAAGATGTGTTTAAAGGCTTGGGTTGCTTGCCAAGAGTGCATAATATCCAAGTAGATGAAACTACCACCAGTTGTCCGTCCATGTCGAAAAGTGCAGTTTGCATTTAAACAACAATTAAAGGAAGAATTGGACAGAATGGAGAGTTTAGGTGTGATACGGAAAATTGATGAGCCCACTGAGTGGGTTAGTTCCTTGGTAATTGTTGACAAGAAGAATAGAAAGTTGAGGATTTGTCTTGATCCCAGAGATTTGAACAGAGCAATTAAGAGAGAGTATTTTAAGCTTCCTACACGTGAAGAGATTATGGCACAGTTTACAAATTATAAATATTTTAGCAAACTCGATGCATCTTCAGGATTTTGGCAGTTGAAGTTGGATGAGGTTAGCTCGAAGTTATGCTCATTTAACACCCCATATGGAAGATATTGTTTTTTGAGGCTTCCTTTTGGAATTGCTTCAGCTCCTGAGGTGTATCATAAAACAGTACATATGATATATGAGCACATGGATGGTGTTGATACATCAATGGATCATATAATTGTTTGGGGTGCTTCAAAGGAAGAGCATGATGCAAGACTAAGGAAAGTTCTAGAAGCAACGAGAATTGCAAATTTGAAGTTGAATAGAGAAAAGTGCCAATTTGGAGTAACAGAGTTGACCTTTCTGGGTGACATTGTCAGTAGTAAAGGAGTGCGACCAGATCCCATGAAGGTTTCTGCTACTGAACATATGCCTAGACCACAATGTAAGAAGGATGTCCAGAGGTTTATGGGAATGTTGAATTACATGAGTAAATTTATCCCTAATCTGTCCCTAAAAAAATAGCTCAATTGAGATGGGTCATTGAGAAAAAAAATTAATGGGAGTGGTGTTTTGAACAAGAATCAGCGTGGCAAGATTTGAAGGTGATTTTAACAAAAGAACCGATTTTGAAATTCTATGACCCTGAACGTTCCATTAAAGTTTCAGCTGATGCTTCACAGACTGGATTGGGAGCGGTACTGCTTCAGAATTATGATGGAGCCTGGCAGCCCGTTGCATATGCCTCGCGTTCGATGAATGATGCGGAATGCAGGTATGCACAAATTGAAAAGGAATTGCTAAGCATTACCTTTGCTTGTGAGAGATTTCATCAGTTTGTGGCAGGACAATCTGTTTATGTGGAGACCGATCATAAACCATTGATTGCATTGTTTAAAAAACCTCTGAATAACTGCCCTTTAAGAATTCAAAGGATGATGATTAAATTACAACGTTATGCATTATCTGTGTCTTACACACCAGGTAAATTAATGTTCATGGCTGACACCCTGTCAAGAGCTGTTGATCCGAATTCTTCATCCAGCGGGAAATTGACTGAGGATATTCAAGCATATGTGAACATGCTGTTGGAAACCTTGCCTGTCGCTGACTCCAAGATGAAGTTAATTGGTAAAGAGACAGAACAAGATCAAGTGCTTCAACAGGTGAAACAGTATGTCATGGATGGCTGGCCAGATAAAGAACAAAATTGTGTGGCAGAGGTGTATGAGTTTTGGAACTGCAAGGATGAACTGTCTGTTGGTGATGAGATTCTGTATAAAGGAAATAAAATTGTGATTCCCAGAAGTCTGAGAAATCAGATGTTGGTGAAAATTCATGAAGGCCATTTAGGAATTGAGAAGTGTAAGAAGAGAGCTTGTGAGGTCATGTATTGGCCTGGAATCAATCAAGACATTACAACGGTGGTGTCAAAATGCCAGACGTGTGTTAAATATCAATATAGTAATTCAAGAGAGCCTCTACAACCACATCCAGTACCTGAAAGACCATATCAAAAAGTAGGTGCAGACATTTTTACATATCATGGAAAAAATTATCTTTTGGTTACTGACTATTACTCCTTTTATCCTGAGGTGTGTGTGTTAAGCACAATTACCGCAGAAAATGTTATCTCATGCATGAAGTCAATTTTTGCTCGACATGGAGTACCACAGGAAGTCTTTACTGATAATGGCCCTCAATTTATTAATGCCAGCTTTCGGAGCTTTGCAGAAGAATGGGATTTTAAACATACAACTTCTAGTCCACATTTTCCGCAGTCCAATGGTCTTGTGGAAAAGTCTGTTGGAATAGTAAAAAGAATAATGCAAAAAACAAGAGATGATGGAAGTAGATTTTATATGGGATTGCTTGCTTATCGTAGTACACCTCTTGAATGTGGATACTCAACGGCATGTCTTCTGATGGGTCGACGTCTTCGTTCTAATTTGCCTGTGTCTGAGAATCATGTTACTGCGACATAGTGAAAAAAATCAAGAAATACAAAGAACAACAACGGGCTAAGCAGAAGTCATATTATGATAAAGGAACTCGTCAGTTGCCCGAGCTTGGTGTTGGTGAGGAGGTTAGATTTAAAGATAAATCCAATATCTGGAAACAGAAAGGCATTATACTTGAACAAATTCAACCAAGATCTTACAATGTTGAAATGCCAAATGGTGAAGAAGGAATCGTCAACATTTGATGAAAGACGTATCTGCTGAGTCAGAACAAATTGAAGGGACTGAAATGCCTTTGAGAAGATCTGTTCGTGTACGGAAATGTCCTGAGAGACTTATCGAAACATGCTGAGAGAGTTATCAAAACCTGCTGAACTATTTATTGAAACATGCAGAAATATTTATTGTATTTATTAGTAGTGTATAAATTGTTCTTTATGAATTGTGTTAAGTGTGATTAAAATTTATGATTGTTATGTGTATTTAAAAAAAAAAAAAAAAGGAAGATGTAATGATAATTGTAATGGGCAACCAGGTGTGGTTTAAACAATATATATCTGCAAATGTGCAGCATGGGGGCAGATGCCCTGGGAGTGTGCGTGGTGGCAGCACGCCACAGTTGTAACCGCTAATAAATACCTACGTTGCCTTTCAATTGTAAAGCTGTTTTATTTAATGGACTCACAAGAACAGAACAGATAAAGCCACTGAGAGTGAAAACAAACACCTGGATCTGCTCATGCAGTTCTTGCTGGGCATCTCACTGGAGTCCAGTGGAGATCATATACTCCTGTTGACACACGGTGTATAGCCTAGAGAGCACCAGGACCACACAGTACATTAAAGAGAAGGTGAAAAATAAAAATACTTTTAATGCTGAAGGTGCTTCACGATGCCATAGAAAAAAACTTTTTTGTCTAAATGGTTCCATAAATAACCTTTAACATTTGAAGAACCTTTCTGTTTCACAAAATGTTTTTTGTGGCAAAAGAAGGTCCTCAGATTATAAAAAGGTAAGAAAGAGATGGTTCTTTAAAGAACCTTTGACTGAATGGTTCTTTGTGGGACCAAAAATGGTTCTTCTATGGCATCTCTGTGAAAAACCTTTTAAGCACCTTTATTTTTACTGAAAGAGCCATCAATTTGTTCCTTTGTCTGCTAGAAATGAACGATCTGTCCAGAAAGATTCAGGAATTTGTGAAATCAGTCAAACACTCAGAGAAGAATCTCCTGCTCACTGCTCAACAATCGCCTACTACATGCATCAGAAGATGTGCTATATGAGCTGGAGCTCAAATAATAAAATGCATCAGATGAGGGTAGATGATAACTTATATCAGCTGTGCACAAAACATATAAACATACCAAGCTGAACAAAAGTTAATATATATATCGGGCCTGGCGACTCCAAGGTTGTCCTGAAACCAAGGCATGGCTACATACCTAAGGTGCTCTCGACTCCATTCAGAGCACAGGTTATCAACCTCTCTGCTCTTCCCACACACACACACACAGAGAGACAGACACACTTACAGTATAGCTGTAAAACTCTTCTTGTGTTCAGATTCCTGTGATCTTACACTAATTCCAAACACAACAAATGCTCATGTCATCCTGTCTGAAGGGAACAGAAAGATAACATATGTGGAAGTGCAGCAGCCGTATCTTGATCATTCTGAGAGATTTGATACATGTCCGCAGGTTCTGTGTCAAGAGAGTCAATGTTACTGGAAGGTTGAATGGAGCAGCTGGGGTCATGTAGCAGTGAAATATAAAGGAATCAGCAGGAAAGTAAGGAGTGACTGTTGGTATGAATAAATTGAAAAGCCCTGGAGCCTGTTCTGTTCTGCTAATGGATTCACTGTCTGGCACAATGATGTGAGCAATAACATACCTGCCCATTTACCACAATCTAATAGAGAAGGAGTCTATCTGGCCAGCCAGCACCGAGTCCTTCTACAGTGTCTCTGGCACACACTCACACTCTTGCACATATACACCACATTCACTGAACACTGAACATCCAAGTTTTTTTTTTGTCTTTCTTACATAAAACTTTTATTTTGGTTTCATGGGGTCCAGTGTGTTTGTGCATAAGTTGTTTTAGGTCATGCTTGTATATATCTAAATGTCGATCAAACCTGTTTTCAGAAGGTATATGCATTTAAATTGGCCTTTACAATACCCCACTGCAAATCAAAATACGTGTGAACGTTCAAATCCAAGGTGTATGGCAATACACAATTGCATATTTCTGTATTTTGATGGAGAATAGTACAAATTGCTGACAACTGGGATATTGTAATTAAATATTAGTGTAAATCCCAAGTGAGAGTAAAGCTTGAAAAAAATCATGAAGACTCTGAGGAATGCTGACATGAGGAATGTAGGAACCTGAGCTTTTCTGATGCCAGGAGTCATTTTCTTTTGCAGGATTTACTAGAGCGCCATTGGAGAGAGGAGAGAGATCTCCTTTCCCTTTGTGATTCCAGAAGATCTAGCCCAATGTGTGTCATCCCAGCTGACAATTATTCTAACTGTTGTGTCTTGATCATCATCTGCTTTTGTTGTGTAATGACTTTGCTCCTGGTTCTGATTGACAAGCACAGCCGTTGAATATCTGTGGTAGATCACATCACATGTTGGCAGGTATCAGTTATCATTTGTTATTGTTTGTGAGTGTTATGGATAGCCTGTGTTTGTTTCTGTTTCTGTGTGGGTTTTGTTTCTATGGAGGTTCATTGTTTTATTTATTTATTATAGCACGAAGCCGTTTCAGTTTTTACCCAGGTAAGTTCACGTTTAGTTTGAGCAAACTGAGTTTTTGGGCTCAAGAAAAGGTGGGTTGGTTTTTAGCGGGTTTCGTCGCCATGGTAACTTACGTTACACGGCTACCCTGCTCCGGAGCAGGGGGGTATTCCAAAAAGCAGGTTATGTGACATACCCAGGTATGTTTAAGGATAAGCGAGCAGATAACCAAAATCGGAGGTTACTTTCAGGGTAAGTAACCATAGTAACTTGCTCTCTGAAGATAACCTGTTCCGCAGCAGGTTATGTTCCAGGGTTAGTTCACTTCAGCGCTATCAACGCATGTGTGATCTACTGACGAGCATTCAGTGGGCGTGACAGATATCGCACAACACTATATAATATTACAATATGTAATATAGCCTATTATATATATATATATTATATATATATATATATATATATAATATGGTTATTATATTTTTTTATTGGCATATATAACAGTTATCTGTATAAATTATAAAACAGTATGACAAGGTAATGTTTAATTTATTATATATATTTATTTATTAAATTTTATTTTATCATCTCACACATGGATCGGCATTTTCTATAATGTCTAAATTCTAAATCAAAATACATATCTGATATGACTTAATATATAATTAGCATCAAGCAAACAATATAATTCATATTCTCAAGGATTAAAGATTAAACGAAAAAAAAAAATGATTACACAACCATCAATTAGTTGGTGATATGCACTAAGCATTGAACCATTGAACAAAAGTAGTAAAAAATGTCCCTACATGCATTTTCTTAGTGTCCGTTTCCATAGTGACTCGTCGATTTGTCGCTCTGTTGAGAATGTCTTGAGTCTTAACCAGGAACATACTCTGAGTTGAATGAACTTACTCCCGGACGCGTTTTTGGAACCACATACCTCGATCTTAGAGACAAAATTGCCCGACTTTTGCAGCTACTTATTTATTATATTTATATTATATTAATTTTAATTGTTTATCATTCATATAATATATTCATATAATTATTGTATGAAGTGACAATTAATTTTAAGCTTCGGTCTGTGAGGATTTGGGGTGCAATGTCATCTGCTGGTGTTGGTCCATTGTGTTTTTTTTAATTGTTTAATAATGTCGTGAGAAGCGGGTACACATGTGATTCCAGCCGTCCACAGACATCATTCCATTCACATATTCCCTTGCAGTTCATATTCCGGACACTTCATACATTTAAGTGATTGTTTTGTGTGTGTTTGTTTGTATTGTGAGTTGATCTGCCAACGGGATTGGTCGGCCAAATCGAACTAAGCATCTTATGATGTCATCTAACCATGTCACGCCTGCACAGAGTAGCTGGAAGTTGACAAGTACATGTTAGTGTGTAGTATTAAAAAAATACATAAAAGATGAATGGGGATAAACGCCTACCCTTATGAAAAAGAAGTTTATTCAAGTGTGCTATTAGTATACTTCTTTTAAACTAAACTTTTAACACTAACTTTTAGATGCAGTGACCAGTTTATTCAGATTCCCTTCAAATACATCAACAGTTTGAGAGAAATTCAGGGACTCAATAAGCCTTGGAAGGAGGAATATTTCAGGAAGAGAATTAGTAATGAGCATCAAGTAAATAAAGCCCTTGAGAGTGAGAATGGACACCTGGATCGGTTCCTGCTGGACATCTCACTGGAGTCCAATCAGAGACTCTTACAGGATCTACCGACACACACCAAACAGCTCAAAAAGCATTAGGAGTATGGACAGCACCCGAGTTAAATATATGAGTGTCACAGCAAAGGGTCTGAATACTTAGGACCATGTGATATTTCAGTTTTTCTTTTTTAATAAATCTGCAAAAATGTCAACAATTCTGTGTTTTTCTGTCCATATGGGGTGCTGTGTGTACATTAATGAGGAAAAAAAATGAACTTGAATGATTTTAGCAAATGGCTGCAATATAACAAAGAGTGAAAAATTTAAGGGGGTCTGAATACTTTCCGTACCCACTGTACATTTACATTAAAGAAAAGATAAAAGAAGGATATGGACTCTCCACTGAAGTATCCATCAATCTGTTCCTCTGTCTGCTGGAAGTGAAAGATCAGACTCTGTCGAAAGATAATCAGGAGATTGTGACAAACATTCAAAGGAGAAAATATATCCTGCTCACTGCTCAACAATGGAGGTATTTATGAGCTGGATCCCATGTAAAAAAAAACACACACACACACACATCAGATAAGGGTAGAAAAAGACTGGTATCAGCTGTGTTCAACTGCAGTGTTTTGGTCAAGCTCAGGTAAATAAAGTTGAGCATTATGAAGCAAAACTAATGAAAAGAAGAGCCAAAAAAAAGTACAGGGATAAATCAACAGCAGTTTGCAAGACTTATGAGTGAAATGTATGGGATTGTGTATATTATCTTATAAAACCCATGTTCCTTTGTACTCGTATAACCAAATCAAGGTTGTTTTAAAAACATATATTGCGCTTATTGTCTCGCCAATTTATTTATTTATTCATTTGTGTGTTTGTTTGTTTGCTTGCTTGCTTGTTTGTTTTCGATTTAAATGCATGACAGACAATTTTGTTTACTTTCTAATGAAATGCGTTATTGATACTCCAATACCTTTTCATTGAGATAATTGCTATTGTTTTGCTGAACTTAACAAGTTGTTGTTAAAACAAACAAACAAACAAAAACCAACAGCTCATGCTTAACATAATTACAGGGTAAAGAGTGGGCAAAACCTGAATTTATTTATTTACTTATTTTTAACATGCAAACCATTACTAATGAAGTTTTAAAACATTACTCCTTTAACATGTATTACTTTCACCATCACCATGTGCACTATCAATGTGTTAGATCTTCTGATATAACAACAAGACAAACACTAACAGTAAGAAGCTAAAATAGAGGGTTCATCAAATAAAGAATTTGAGCATTTTATAAAACGTTACATTAGTATAATTTATTAGAGTGGACATATTGACGTTGACAACATCAGAATGGATAAAATAAGTAACAACAGACAAAAAAAAAAAAGATCCAAGTTTTTTTCCAGTGATATCAACTTTATGATATGACATGATATGATTAAGCTTTTCAGTTGAGCTTTTCTCAATTTTTACTGTTAAAAAAATGTAATAACAGGAAAATTGCTACTTATATAGGCCTATATGCAATAACCTTAAAATGTCATGATATGCAACCACCTCAAACTTATAAACAAGTCTATATAGGGACGTAGGGGACATGGATATTTTTGGTGGTTTAAGATGCTGTAAAATATTTCAAATTAATTTGCCTAATATTCAAATAATTTGCAGCTGATGGTCAGTCAGTTTTGTCCATTATTTAAATCCTTGTCTTAATTTATAGCAGAGAAATAACTAAATAATTTTATCTTTCGTGAGGTATGTTTGTAGACCTCAACAAAATGCTAGCGATCACCAAAGTAATACCAAATGTTATGTGTTTAATGTTTTCACACTTTTATCACTAGGTGGCGCACACACACCATATTGCATCACAGATTTCAACTACATTGGTTTCCAAACTGCTGTTGTAAAATACAATAGGCTCTAAAATAAGTTGTAGAGAGTTTATCAGACAGAAAAAAATGCAATATTGTTATATGTAATACATACTACATTATTAATAATACACATACTATTGTATATAATTCATATAAATGTTACATTATTATGTGGAATAAATATTACTTTGACAAAAGTGGAGTGAGACAAAAGTGAAAATTGAGAAATATGTCAGCCATTCTTTCCTGCAAACTCTGTAATCTGCAATTCAAGCTATCGCATTCTCTGTGCGACTCCATGTTCACCATAGATATGTTTTATTTAGAGTCGGATAGCAAGTCAGTTCCAATTTCTGAATTTAATCTCATACAGCATTACTATCACTCAGATTGTTGTTGCCATATACTTGGTCTTCTTTATCAAAGCCAAACTGTTAATTAGTTCCATTATGTCCGGCATGTGCTAGAGTCCTGTAATGAGAACATGTGACCTGTGTTCTGATCAGTGATCCCGTGTTCCCTGACCACAAGAAACAAAACCATCTGTCCCTCTTCTATTCTATCTCTCTACACCCCCATCAGCAAGACAGCACATATATGTCACTGTAAAATGTGAAACGATGATAGTTTTATTATTTAAAGGAATGATTATTATGTTGATTACAGAACATAAATTTACTTTTTCCCCCCAGTCCTTAAGAACTTAAATTATTAAGACAAAACATATTACTTTAAACAGACTGTAAACTGTCCTCAGTTATTACAGTTTTTTCAACTGCTTACACACATTTTCAAAACATTATCAAAACTTTACACACAAATCCAAGAATTGCACACACACACAATGCAAAATGCCTCACATCTCTTTGCAAAATGAAGCACTGCGTTCAAAATATCACAACACATCTCAAAAGCAAACATTCGCAAACACCTTTGCCATAATATTATTCTATTTTTGTGTGATACATAGAGAATTGTGTGTTGCGTTTTGCAAAAAGTGTTTTATGAAACTGAAAACTAAGTCGAAGGCCGAGAATTAGCGTATGGTTTTGCAGATTTGATGTGTGTGGTTCTGGTGTTTGAGTGTCAGGTTTCAGAAATTGTGTGACAAGTAAAGATTTTGTGTGTAAGCAGTTAAAAAAAAAAACTGTAAGTATAGAAGTTAGACATCAGTTCTCAATTCCACTAAACAGTTTTAACCTCTTGTTAAGTATGAAACCACAAAGTGAGGTTTCCAGGTTCAAATGCTCTATTAGATGCACAAGCAAACAACAATTCCAATGTACATTCACAATACTACCAAAAAATTGATAGGCTATTCATAATGATATCTTAGATGGCCAGACCGTGATTCATCTTTAAGAAATTGTTAAAATATTGGTGTCAGAGTACATAGACTGTAGCGCACCATGTGAGTTTATAAAATCTGAGTTTAAATGTGTAATATGAACAAACAGTGCTCATAAATGGCTGTTGAGACAGTATTGTTAAAGGTCCCATGGCATGAAAATGTCACTTTATGAGGTTTTTTAACATTAATATGAGTTCCCCTAGCCTCCTCCTCATTAGCATTTAAAGCTACAGACACCGAAATGGCACATCCTAAGGAAAGCTCATTGTGGAACTGGCTCGTAGTGGCTGAAATTCTGCACCAAGGCTGAATTTCGGGAAAGAAACTTCAGATACAGTACTAGGGACCACTTAGGCCTATATAAAAGCATCCAAAAAGCAGCATGTCATGGGACCTTTAACTGAAACTAGTAGAGGCCTGGACCTGGAAACAGCATTCCACATATAACGACTTAACAAGCGGATTACTAATATTACTAATATTTAAGTCTTAAATTCTTCACTATTAATATTTCAAATCAGAGCTTTTACATTACTGTAAACTACCAGCACATGCAGAGATGGAGTGTGCTGCATTTACTGTGAACTGAGCTACTCGGATTGTACGCTTCTGCTTCACTCTGAAATATGCATTACATCAGAATATACTTAAAAAAATAAAAATAAATAATAAATCACAGCTTTTGGTTTAATAATTGCACTAAGCTATATCACAAAAAGTATAAGCTATATTTGTGAACCCCTGTTTGGGAAAACCATGGACTAGAAGACAGACATTGAAATATTTATTGACCTATATGATTTCTGACATATTATATTACAGAATCTAAATTGACACTGGTGATGTCAGGGTGTGTGAGAGGCACCACTGCACTAGTCTATATTATTCAGCTTTAGAGACTTATTTCATGGTTTCCTCTGGCTCAGTGTCTGTCAGGGCCCAGGCCTCTTTCTTCATCATTGTCATGATAAAATGAATGTTCGGGGGTCTCCAGAACAGAAAAACTGGCTGCTTATTGTGCTGATAGAGACTGAAACATAAGCCACAAATCTACCATGTCTGAGTAGCTGAGTCATTCTTTTGCATTGCAACACACGACCAGTTCATTCGACAAGAAAAGTAGTCTCACAACATAAAGGAGATTATTAATAATGATGGCTAAATGTAAACAAATAGCTGCTGTGACCTAGACCTGTTACTTTTTTTTCTTCTCTGCATACCATGGATGAGAAACCTGTCATCATGTCGTCATCACTTATACATTCCAAACATATTACATAAATAATCAATCAATCATTATATTATAAGAGAATGAATACACGGTAGATTTTTTGTGTGCAAATTATAACCTTTAAACTAAGATATTCTTCCTGCAAGATCCTGGAAGATCTTTAGTGTCTCCTAGCTGCGAAAAACAACCAGAAATAAAGATTTTTAAAAGCTATAAGACACAACAGATTCAGTCATATGCCAGTACAGAAAGTTAACTTCAATATGACGGTGCTCATTCTGAGGGATTCCGCTCCATGGTGTGTTCATAAGGGTCTTCTGAGCAGAACCTCAATTCCATGCACTAATCAATAAAAGTGTCAGACCCAACCACAAACACAAGGTCAGTGGGAACCTAAACAAGGCCTTCAGCAGAATATATCTGCACCTCTTGCCATCCGTCCCTCTCGGTGACAGATTCTCAGGTCACGCTGTCCTGGTCTGGACTCTTAATTTACGAGCCGCTGTCACCAGCTCTCCTTCTCGCTGTTCCATTCATTTATTTTCTATGAAACTGACCCCAGACAGTGAACATGTGCATGTGATCTTCACTCATCAAGTGCACTTATAAATTGTGAAGAAGAACAGACTAAACTATACAATGAAAATTAGATGATTGTGCTTAATAATGTGAATAAAGCCAATGGCAAATGGTAACGCTATTCAAAAAAAAAATATTATGATATTGGATATAGATAATGACATAGATCATGGATAGAAAAGAATGGCGTGAGCCGGAATCGAACACACATTGTCCACATGAGAACCACAGTAGCCCCATTCACACCACCATTGGAAAAGCATCTTCATTCTACAACAGACTCAGTGTGTCAATGCAATGCTGAAGTACTGCTGATCATTTACTGTCCCTATTAAGGTGCCACTAAGCTGTAATGATAAAGGCACTATGAGCTTGTTGACATAGTGTTCACGTCTCTTGCCTGTTATCTTAAGGCCTGGTGAACATAACCTGGAAATGTTACCATGATAAGCACTAAATGAAGCAAGCCTATTAAGCGTGAAGGAGCCCCTGAGAGCCCCTAATGGTTAATATGTGTTTGTATTGTTTAAGGATCATTTGCTTAATAACACAGTCCAGCCACTTGTTTGTAGAGATTTCGTATCAGTCCCATACTGAGCACACCAGCTGTTGTACAGTGTGTGTGTGTGTGTGTTTAGCTCCAAAGTGGCGTGCCTTAAGGTGTGTGCCACTATAAATTCTCGCTATTGTGGGCTCCAGTTGCAATATCAATGTTTTAATGTATTCTTTAGATGCAAAACCCATGCAATAAATCTATCTACTCAATTAAATGACTGTCTAGTCAATTAAATGACTATTGTGGTACTTTTATGTTCTGCACATACTCATGTGTATTATAATATGAAAATGACCCAGTTTACAACCAAAAAACTTTTAAAAGATAAAAGGCTATAAAAAAAAACATGCAATGTAAATTAAGTTTATGAATCAAGTATTAATTATTAAATTGCTTGGCATAATATTTTATTATTTTCAAAATATTTGTGCAAACAAGACTTCACTGCTTCATATTTTCAGAAACACAGAAATGAAAAAAGTAAAATAAAAACAGTAAAGTAAAAAGTAAGACAGAAATGTGTTTCTTACATGTATTCAAAGTCTAAAGAAATTTACAAAAAAAAAAAAAGAAATACAGTAGACAGCAAAATTAGCTTTTCATTTAATCGAATTAATCTTTAGTAAAAACAAGTTAAATATTAAAGGGTCTAATTTGAGATTTTGGTTTTAAACATATTGCTTAACCAAAAGTTTGTCTTTGTAAAATGTCTCTCCTCATCCAGTAAATGGCCACATAGCTGTTGTTCTTTGCTTAAGGCAAAGAAACCCTGTGGACAGAAGTACACTGTTCTGAATTGATTCTCTCCTTTTCTTGCTACTGAAACACAGTACAAACAGAAAAGGCAGAGACATGTTTGCTTTGACAAATTGATGGTCATATAGTAATCTACATGCTATTTAATCAGTGGGTAATCACTGATGACAGATTAAGAATATTTGCTGTGTACAGTTTCTTTATGGAAGTAACTGCTTTAATCAGATTGATATCAAACACGCACAGTTAAAACATGACATTTACAACATCAGGCCATAAAGCAGCTAAGACTGATCAATACATGGGGATGATTTACTGATGTACACTACTGCATCAGGGCCACGAGGAGAGCAAACACTTACAATGCAGCTCACTTTGTATGTGTGCTTTAAATCAAACAATGCAGCTAACAAACATGTAAACCTCTTACAACATTTGATCATTATTTGTATTTTATATAGTTATAAAACCCTGTTCCTGAGAAAGCTTATTGCAGTGGTGCTAACACTGAATTGCAATAGCAAAATAAATATGCATGCACTTTGGGCAGATGCAAAATGTTTAGCTGCAGAGAAAATTTTGAACTGCGTTATGTAACTGAGTTATTTTGTTTCAGGTGACTTGCATAGCAACATTTTTACAGCTAAACAAGTAGTGATAATGGCAGGTTGTGCCCATCCCAAGCTGTATTCTTCCAGTCGTTCCACTGAGCCCATATTTCAAAGAAGAAGAAAAGAAGGTGCCTCAGCAGTGGTAACTTAACATAAGTCCCTGTGGCAGTGGCCAGGACCACAAAAGTTGCATAAGCATACCTATCAGCAGTGACTATGTAGCCAGAGCTCAAACCGTAAATAAAACACACAAATAAAAGTGTGTTATTACAACACACTAAAATAGCACACAATCACAAAGCCATAATAGGTTAGCGATGACTGTTGGGATCATGGACTGTCTGTGTCATGTTTTGCCCCTGTTTCTGTTCCCTTATTTAGTCATGTTCCTGTCCTCGTTTTGTTAATTAGTTTGATTAGTCATCCCATGCACCTGTGTTTCTCCAATCATCCCCTGTATTTAAGTCCCAGTCTGTCTCGGTCAGGTCTACTCGTTCTCTATGTGTGTTGGCTCAAGCTCCCATTGTGGATTATCTCCTGTGTTTCTTGATTAAAGACTGTTAAACGTTTCCTTGTGACTCCAGCGTGTTCCCTCAACAGTGTAGCATGACAGAAGACCTGACCAACACAGTTATCTCCGTGTTTTCCCCTCCGTTTGTTTTCTCGTTTTTTTCTCGCAGTGTTTTTGTATTCATTGTGTTTCTCCTGCTATGGATGCCCTTCTTCGCCCAGAGTACCTCCTCCTCCTGCTGGAGCAGGGGCACCGATCTCTCGAGGACCACACGAGACTGTTCCTGCTCTTAGCAAACACCACCAGCTACCCGAACGACACGCTCTGCGCGTTCTACGATGCGAGTCTAAACATTGCATGCAGAGCGCCGTCGTCCAAGGATGGTCCTTGAGAGGACTTCACCGTCTTTGGGGAGTGGATACTGGCGAGACACCGATCCACTCCAGACCCAGTGCCCAGCCCACCATCTCCCCGCGGTGCAGAGCATCAGCCCGAGCCCACCGATGTTGGAGAGCCAATTCCCGCCGCGATCGACAAGCCAGCGCAAAGCTGAGCGACTGAGCGGAGGATTGCCCTGGATGTGGAGCTCAACCCGTCAGACCAGGTGCGAGAGTCGGCGACAATGCTGCCATGAGGGAGAAAGCCGCAGATGGGGTGAGCACGGAGAGGAGCTCCGTCCCATGCACTGCGGTTAAGGGTGAGCTGAGTATGGCGCGGCGAATGTGCCAAACTGAAGAGGAGAGGGCTCCAGTCCCCGAATTCAGTCCAGAGCACCTCCAGTTCCCGCTCCTCGAAAGCGCCCTCCAGTGCCCGCTCCTCCAGAGCACCATCCTGTTCCCGTGTTCAGCCTAGAGGGGACTCCCGATCCAGAGTTTAGCCCTGAATGCCCGGGGGCTCACAAATGCCTGCCCTCCCACCTGCTCTTGCCTCCTCCACCGCTGTCGTCTGGCAGCCCCTCTGCTCGCCCTCAGCCCACCACAATGACATTGCTGACACCTAACACATATTTTTCAGACACTAAAATCCAGCAGCAATCACCCAGTTTGCTGGCACTTTGCAGCAGTTCGCACAGACAGAAAGTATCTTTAATGCCAGCAAGGAAATATGTACATTGTAAATCCTAACAAATGTGTTCCACATTGACCAGCCTGAGGCCAGCCAGATGTCTTGGATTGACACACTGTTTGCCCATGCCCAGGAGGAAGCCATCCTTCTTATGGAATGCGCTTTGTGGATTTGGAGTAATGGGGTGCTGTAGACCTGGATAATCATAAGCCACATTCGCAATCCAATGCGACCAGCAAGCATTTAGTGTTACCGTCAAAACAGCCAAAGAGCTGTTCAGGAAGCTAGTACAGGCTAAAGCACTTGGTATTGATGCACAGATCATGCATGAACTTAGTCTTAGGTCCTCCTGCGCAGGTTTGCACAGAGCAACCAATGTATTGCAGTCTTTGGGTGGAAGTGATTGGACATATGTAACACTTAATTTTCTCAAGCCTGATTGCAGAAGGATCCCCTCGTTTGTGATACGGTCGTGATATGTGTCCTTCAGGATTTTGCAAAGACAGCGCTGCTGGAACACTTTGAGCCTACGAGTGATCTTTGCAGTGATCTTCAATGTCTTGCTGGCATATTTATCTGGGGTGATAATTTTATTGAGCAGCTGTTTTTTCAGCTTGATGTTGATCGCTGTTGATGACCAGGGCTGCGCTTCCCAAAAGCATCGTTAGCCAACTATGGTTGCCAATTCCGTCGTTACCAACATAGTTCAACGATTCTGTGTTTCCCGAAACCAGAATTCAAATGAACATTCGCAAACAGCGTTGCAAACTTACGTGGCTGGAACTACAGCTCTTGACCTGTGGTTAGAAGCATAGTTTCTTGTTAGCAAGGGATATGAGCTTAAATAAATATGCTCTTGGGCACAATAAGAATGCTAACATGCAGTTAAATCTATATATTCCATTCTATCTAAATATAAATGCATTTTAATCTATTTATTTTTGCGCATTCTCTAAAAGTGCCATTTTTTTAATAGTGTGCATGTGCACAAATACATAAGGGAACCCGCGATGAATCAAACATCAAATAAAGCAAAATGACAGGTTGAGCATTATGAAGCAAAACTAATGAAAAGAAGAGCCAAAAAAAAGTACAGGGATAAATCAACAGCAGTTTGCAAGACTTATGAGTGAAATGTATGGGATTGTGTATATTATCTTATAAAACCCATGTTCCTTTGTACTCGTATAACCAAATCAAGGTTGTTTTAAAAACATATATTGCGCTTATTGTCTCGCCAATTTATTTATTTATTCATTTGTGTGTTTGTTTGTTTGCTTGCTTGCTTGTTTGTTTTCGATTTAAATGCATGACAGACAATTTTGTTTACTTTCTAATGAAATGCATTATTGATACTCCAATACCTTTTCATTGAGATAATTGCTATTGTTTTGCTGAACTTAACAAGTTGTTGTTAAAACAAACAAACAAACAAAAACCAACAGCTCATGCTGAACATAATTACAGGGTAAAGAGTGGGCAAAACCTGAATTTATTTATTTACTTATTTTTAACATGCAAACCATTACTAATGAAGTTTTAAAACATTACTCCTTTAACATGTATTACTTTCACCATCACCATGTGCACTATCAATGTGTTAGATCTTCTGATATAACAACAAGACAAACACTAACAGTAAGAAGCTAAAATAGAGGGTTCATCAAATAAAGAATTTGAGCATTTTATAAAACGTTACATTAGTATAATTTATTAGAGTGGACATATTGACGTTGACAACATCAGAATGGATAAAATAAGTAACAACAGACAAAAAAAAAAAAGATCCAAGTTTTTTTCCAGTGATATCAACTTTATGATATGACATGATATGATTAAGCTTTTCAGTTGAGCTTTTCTCAATTTTTACTGTTAAAAAAATGTAATAACAGGAAAATTGCTACTTATATAGGCCTATATGCAATAACCTTAAAATGTCATGATATGCAACCACCTCAAACTTATAAACAAGTCTATATAGGGACGTAGGGGACATGGATATTTTTGGTGGTTTAAGATGCTGTAAAATATTTCAAATTAATTTGCCTAATATTCAAATAATTTGCAGCTGATGGTCAGTCAGTTTTGTCCATTATTTAAATCCTTGTCTTAATTTATAGCAGAGAAATAACTAAATAATTTTATCTTTCGTGAGGTATGTTTGTAGACCTCAACAAAATGCTAGCGATCACCAAAGTAATACCAAATGTTATGTGTTTAATGTTTTCACACTTTTATCACTAGGTGGCGCACACACACCATATTGCATCACAGATTTCAACTACATTGGTTTCCAAACTGCTGTTGTAAAATACAATAGGCTCTAAAATAAGTTGTAGAGAGTTTATCAGACAGAAAAAAATGCAATATTGTTATATGTAATACATACTACATTATTAATAATACACATACTATTGTATATAATTCATATAAATGTTACATTATTATGTGGAATAAATATTACTTTGACAAAAGTGGAGTGAGACAAAAGTGAAAATTGAGAAATATGTCAGCCATTCTTTCCTGCAAACTCTGTAATCTGCAATTCAAGCTATCGCATTCTCTGTGCGACTCCATGTTCACCATAGATATGTTTTATTTAGAGTCGGATAGCAAGTCAGTTCCAATTTCTGAATTTAATCTCATACAGCATTACTATCACTCAGATTGTTGTTGCCATATACTTGGTCTTCTTTATCAAAGCCAAACTGTTAATTAGTTCCATTATGTCCGGCATGTGCTAGAGTCCTGTAATGAGAACATGTGACCTGTGTTCTGATCAGTGATCCCGTGTTCCCTGACCACAAGAAACAAAACCATCTGTCCCTCTTCTATTCTATCTCTCTACACCCCCATCAGCAAGACAGCACATATATGTCACTGTAAAATGTGAAACGATGATAGTTTTATTATTTAAAGGAATGATTATTATGTTGATTACAGAACATAAATTTACTTTTTCCCCCCAGTCCTTAAGAACTTAAATTATTAAGACAAAACATATTACTTTAAACAGACTGTAAACTGTCCTCAGTTATTACAGTTTTTTCAACTGCTTACACACATTTTCAAAACATTATCAAAACTTTACACACAAATCCAAGAATTGCACACACACACAATGCAAAATGCCTCACATCTCTTTGCAAAATGAAGCACTGCGTTCAAAATATCACAACACATCTCAAAAGCAAACATTCGCAAACACCTTTGCCATAATATTATTCTATTTTTGTGTGATACATAGAGAATTGTGTGTTGCGTTTTGCAAAAAGTGTTTTATGAAACTGAAAACTAAGTCGAAGGCCGAGAATTAGCGTATGGTTTTGCAGATTTGATGTGTGTGGTTCTGGTGTTTGAGTGTCAGGTTTCAGAAATTGTGTGACAAGTAAAGATTTTGTGTGTAAGCAGTTAAAAAAAAAAACTGTAAGTATAGAAGTTAGACATCAGTTCTCAATTCCACTAAACAGTTTTAACCTCTTGTTAAGTATGAAACCACAAAGTGAGGTTTCCAGGTTCAAATGCTCTATTAGATGCACAAGCAAACAACAATTCCAATGTACATTCACAATACTACCAAAAAATTGATAGGCTATTCATAATGATATCTTAGATGGCCAGACCGTGATTCATCTTTAAGAAATTGTTAAAATATTGGTGTCAGAGTACATAGACTGTAGCGCACCATGTGAGTTTATAAAATCTGAGTTTAAATGTGTAATATGAACAAACAGTGCTCATAAATGGCTGTTGAGACAGTATTGTTAAAGGTCCCATGGCATGAAAATGTCACTTTATGAGGTTTTTTAACATTAATATGAGTTCCCCTAGCCTCCTCCTCATTAGCATTTAAAGCTACAGACACCGAAATGGCACATCCTAAGGAAAGCTCATTGTGGAACTGGCTCGTAGTGGCTGAAATTCTGCACCAAGGCTGAATTTCGGGAAAGAAACTTCAGATACAGTACTAGGGACCACTTAGGCCTATATAAAAGCATCCAAAAAGCAGCATGTCATGGGACCTTTAACTGAAACTAGTAGAGGCCTGGACCTGGAAACAGCATTCCACATATAACGACTTAATAAGCGGATTACTAATATTACTAATATTTAAGTCTTAAATTCTTCACTATTAATATTTCAAATCAGAGCTTTTACATTACTGTAAACTACCAGCACATGCAGAGATGGAGTGTGCTGCATTTACTGTGAACTGAGCTACTCGGATTGTACGCTTCTGCTTCACTCTGAAATATGCATTACATCAGAATATACTTAAAAAAATAAAAATAAATAATAAATCACAGCTTTTGGTTTAATAATTGCACTAAGCTATATCACAAAAAGTATAAGCTATATTTGTGAACCCCTGTTTGGGAAAACCATGGACTAGAAGACAGACATTGAAATATTTATTGACCTATATGATTTCTGACATATTATATTACAGAATCTAAATTGACACTGGTGATGTCAGGGTGTGTGAGAGGCACCACTGCACTAGTCTATATTATTCAGCTTTAGAGACTTATTTCATGGTTTCCTCTGGCTCAGTGTCTGTCAGGGCCCAGGCCTCTTTCTTCATCATTGTCATGATAAAATGAATGTTCGGGGGTCTCCAGAACAGAAAAACTGGCTGCTTATTGTGCTGATAGAGACTGAAACATAAGCCACAAATCTACCATGTCTGAGTAGCTGAGTCATTCTTTTGCATTGCAACACACGACCAGTTCATTCGACAAGAAAAGTAGTCTCACAACATAAAGGAGATTATTAATAATGATGGCTAAATGTAAACAAATAGCTGCTGTGACCTAGACCTGTTACTTTTTTTTCTTCTCTGCATACCATGGATGAGAAACCTGTCATCATGTCGTCATCACTTATACATTCCAAACATATTACATAAATAATCAATCAATCATTATATTATAAGAGAATGAATACACGGTAGATTTTTTGTGTGCAAATTATAACCTTTAAACTAAGATATTCTTCCTGCAAGATCCTGGAAGATCTTTAGTGTCTCCTAGCTGCGAAAAACAACCAGAAATAAAGATTTTTAAAAGCTATAAGACACAACAGATTCAGTCATATGCCAGTACAGAAAGTTAACTTCAATATGACGGTGCTCATTCTGAGGGATTCCGCTCCATGGTGTGTTCATAAGGGTCTTCTGAGCAGAACCTCAATTCCATGCACTAATCAATAAAAGTGTCAGACCCAACCACAAACACAAGGTCAGTGGGAACCTAAACAAGGCCTTCAGCAGAATATATCTGCACCTCTTGCCATCCGTCCCTCTCGGTGACAGATTCTCAGGTCACGCTGTCCTGGTCTGGACTCTTAATTTACGAGCCGCTGTCACCAGCTCTCCTTCTCGCTGTTCCATTCATTTATTTTCTATGAAACTGACCCCAGACAGTGAACATGTGCATGTGATCTTCACTCATCAAGTGCACTTATAAATTGTGAAGAAGAACAGACTAAACTATACAATGAAAATTAGATGATTGTGCTTAATAATGTGAATAAAGCCAATGGCAAATGGTAACGCTATTCAAAAAAAAAATATTATGATATTGGATATAGATAATGACATAGATCATGGATAGAAAAGAATGGCGTGAGCCGGAATCGAACACACATTGTCCACATGAGAACCACAGTAGCCCCATTCACACCACCATTGGAAAAGCATCTTCATTCTACAACAGACTCAGTGTGTCAATGCAATGCTGAAGTACTGCTGATCATTTACTGTCCCTATTAAGGTGCCACTAAGCTGTAATGATAAAGGCACTATGAGCTTGTTGACATAGTGTTCACGTCTCTTGCCTGTTATCTTAAGGCCTGGTGAACATAACCTGGAAATGTTACCATGATAAGCACTAAATGAAGCAAGCCTATTAAGCGTGAAGGAGCCCCTGAGAGCCCCTAATGGTTAGTATGTGTTTGTATTGTTTAAGGATCATTTGCTTAATAACACAGTCCAGCCACTTGTTTGTAGAGATTTCGTATCAGTCCCATACTGAGCACACCAGCTGTTGTACAGTGTGTGTGTGTGTGTGTTTAGCTCCAAAGTGGCGTGCCTTAAGGTGTGTGCCACTATAAATTCTCGCTATTGTGGGCTCCAGTTGCAATATCAATGTTTTAATGTATTCTTTAGATGCAAAACCCATGCAATAAATCTATCTACTCAATTAAATGACTGTCTAGTCAATTAAATGACTATTGTGGTACTTTTATGTTCTGCACATACTCATGTGTATTATAATATGAAAATGACCCAGTTTACAACCAAAAAACTTTTAAAAGATAAAAGGCTATAAAAAAAAACATGCAATGTAAATTAAGTTTATGAATCAAGTATTAATTATTAAATTGCTTGGCATAATATTTTATTATTTTCAAAATATTTGTGCAAACAAGACTTCACTGCTTCATATTTTCAGAAACACAGAAATGAAAAAAGTAAAATAAAAACAGTAAAGTAAAAAGTAAGACAGAAATGTGTTTCTTACATGTATTCAAAGTCTAAAGAAATTTAAAAAAAAAAAAAAAGAAATACAGTAGACAGCAAAATTAGCTTTTCATTTAATCGAATTAATCTTTAGTAAAAACAAGTTAAATATTAAAGGGTCTAATTTGAGATTTTGGTTTTAAACATATTGCTTAACCAAAAGTTTGTCTTTGTAAAATGTCTCTCCTCATCCAGTAAATGGCCACATAGCTGTTGTTCTTTGCTTAAGGCAAAGAAACCCTGTGGACAGAAGTACACTGTTCTGAATTGATTCTCTCCTTTTCTTGCTACTGAAACACAGTACAAACAGAAAAGGCAGAGACATGTTTGCTTTGACAAATTGATGGTCATATAGTAATCTACATGCTATTTAATCAGTGGGTAATCACTGATGACAGATTAAGAATATTTGCTGTGTACAGTTTCTTTATGGAAGTAACTGCTTTAATCAGATTGATATCAAACATGCACAGTTAAAACATGACATTTACAACATCAGGCCATAAAGCAGCTAAGACTGATCAATACATGGGGATGATTTACTGATGTACACTACTGCATCAGGGCCACGAGGAGAGCAAACACTTACAATGCAGCTCACTTTGTATGTGTGCTTTAAATCAAACAATGCAGCTAACAAACATGTAAACCTCTTACAACATTTGATCATTATTTGTATTTTATATAGTTATAAAACCCTGTTCCTGAGAAAGCTTATTGCAGTGGTGCTAACACTGAATTGCAATAGCAAAATAAATATGCATGCACTTTGGGCAGATGCAAAATGTTTAGCTGCAGAGAAAATTTTGAACTGCGTTATGTAACTGAGTTATTTTGTTTCAGGTGACTTGCATAGCAACATTTTTACAGCTAAACAAGTAGTGATAATGGCAGGTTGTGCCCATCCCAAGCTGTATTCTTCCAGTCGTTCCACTGAGCCCATATTTCAAAGAAGAAGAAAAGAAGGTGCCTCAGCAGTGGTAACTTAACATAAGTCCCTGTGGCAGTGGCCAGGACCACAAAAGTTGCATAAGCATACCTATCAGCAGTGACTATGTAGCCAGAGCTCAAACCGTAAATAAAACACACAAATAAAAGTGTGTTATTACAACACACTAAAATAGCACACAATCACAAAGCCATAATAGGTTAGCGATGACTGTTGGGATCATGGACTGTCTGTGTCATGTTTTGCCCCTGTTTCTGTTCCCTTATTTAGTCATGTTCCTGTCCTCGTTTTGTTAATTAGTTTGATTAGTCATCCCATGCACCTGTGTTTCTCCAATCATCCCCTGTATTTAAGTCCCAGTCTGTCTCGGTCAGGTCTACTCGTTCTCTATGTGTGTTGGCTCAAGCTCCCATTGTGGATTATCTCCTGTGTTTCTTGATTAAAGACTGTTAAACGTTTCCTTGTGACTCCAGCGTGTTCCCTCAACAGTGTAGCATGACAGAAGACCTGACCAACACAGTTATCTCCGTGTTTTCCCCTCCGTTTGTTTTCTCGTTTTTTTCTCGCAGTGTTTTTGTATTCATTGTGTTTCTCCTGCTATGGATGCCCTTCTTCGCCCAGAGTACCTCCTCCTCCTGCTGGAGCAGGGGCACCGATCTCTCGAGGACCACACGAGACTGTTCCTGCTCTTAGCAAACACCACCAGCTACCCGAACGACACGCTCTGCGCGTTCTACGATGCGAGTCTAAACATTGCATGCAGAGCGCCGTCGTCCAAGGATGGTCCTTGAGAGGACTTCACCGTCTTTGGGGAGTGGATACTGGCGAGACACCGATCCACTCCAGACCCAGTGCCCAGCCCACCATCTCCCCGCGGTGCAGAGCATCAGCCCGAGCCCACCGATGTTGGAGAGCCAATTCCCGCCGCGATCGACAAGCCAGCGCAAAGCTGAGCGACTGAGCGGAGGATTGCCCTGGATGTGGAGCTCAACCCGTCAGACCAGGTGCGAGAGTCGGCGACAATGCTGCCATGAGGGAGAAAGCCGCAGATGGGGTGAGCACGGAGAGGAGCTCCGTCCCATGCACTGCGGTTGAGGGTGAGCTGAGTATGGCGCGGCGAATGTGCCAAACTGAAGAGGAGAGGGCTCCAGTCCCCGAATTCAGTCCAGAGCGCCTCCAGTTCCCGCTCCTCGAAAGCGCCCTCCAGTGCCCGCTCCTCCAGAGCACCATCCTGTTCCCGTGTTCAGCCTAGAGGGGACTCCCGATCCAGAGTTTAGCCCTGAATGCCCGGGGGCTCACAAATGCCTGCCCTCCCACCTGCTCTTGCCTCCTCCACCGCTGTCGTCTGGCAGCCCCTCTGCTCGCCCTCAGCCCACCACAATGACATTGCTGACACCTAACACATATTTTTCAGACACTAAAATCCAGCAGCAATCACCCAGTTTGCTGGCACTTTGCAGCAGTTCGCACAGACAGAAAGTATCTTTAATGCCAGCAAGGAAATATGTACATTGTAAATCCTAACAAATGTGTTCCACATTGACCAGCCTGAGGCCAGCCAGATGTCTTGGATTGACACACTGTTTGCCCATGCCCAGGAGGAAGCCATCCTTCTTATGGAATGCGCTTTGTGGATTTGGAGTAATGGGGTGCTGTAGACCTGGATAATCATAAGCCACATTCGCAATCCAATGCGACCAGCAAGCATTTAGTGTTACCGTCAAAACAGCCAAAGAGCTGTTCAGGAAGCTAGTACAGGCTAAAGCACTTGGTATTGATGCACAGATCATGCATGAACTTAGTCTTAGGTCCTCCTGCGCAGGTTTGCACAGAGCAACCAATGTATTGCAGTCTTTGGGTGGAAGTGATTGGACATATGTAACACTTAATTTTCTCAAGCCTGATTGCAGAAGGATCCCCTCGTTTGTGATACGGTCGTGATATGTGTCCTTCAGGATTTTGCAAAGACAGCGCTGCTGGAACACTTTGAGCCTACGAGTGATCTTTGCAGTGATCTTCAATGTCTTGCTGGCATATTTATCTGGGGTGATAATTTTATTGAGCAGCTGTTTTTTCAGCTTGATGTTGATCGCTGTTGATGACCAGGGCTGCGCTTCCCAAAAGCATCGTTAGCCAACTATGGTTGCCAATTCCGTCGTTACCAACATAGTTCAACGATTCTGTGTTTCCCGAAACCAGAATTCAAATGAACATTCGCAAACAGCGTTGCAAACTTACGTGGCTGGAACTACAGCTCTTGACCTGTGGTTAGAAGCATAGTTTCTTGTTAGCAAGGGATATGAGCTTAAATAAATATGCTCTTGGGCACAATAAGAATGCTAACATGCAGTTAAATCTATATATTCCATTCTATCTAAATATAAATGCATTTTAATCTATTTATTTTTGCGCATTCTCTAAAAGTGCCATTTTTTTAATAGTGTGCATGTGCACAAATACATAAGGGAACCCGCGATGAATCAAACATCAAATAAAGCAAAATGACAGAACAAAAAATTGTAAATTAGTCATCAGGTGCCATGTTCAAAACAGCAGCCTCTTAGATATGTCTAATCGGTGAAATAGCAGAAGTTATGCCTCCACCACATGCGTGTGACGTCATTAACAATGGCCCTATGTTGTTGAACTAATGTGGTTCAAATGACGGAGAAGCGACTGTTTTCGTAAAACAGTCGTAACTAGCGTTTCAACAACAATGCATCCTACTATGGTGGTTAATCAGCAAGTTACGTCCTTGTACGGGAACTGCACCCCAAATTTGGTGCATTTTCTGGAAGATTCCACAGGCTTTGTCAATTCTGAATCTGTTCATTGCAGTGTGCAACCAGTGCTACATCCCATGTACTCTATAGGTAGTGTGGAGGGGCACAGAAGTTTAACCTCTTTTCACCCCTCAATAATTTGTTACAGCTAACTGCAAACTAGCATATGAGTTCTGTATTTGTGTGGAATAATTTAACTTTTTATTAGCAGGTATCATTAGTCTATATCGGTCGTTCAAAAGGAGAAACTGAAACAAGATAAGCTCAGATATATGAAACGTAAAAAAGCAGTGCTTGCTTTCCATTTTGAATATCAGTTATGTTGATTGTTTTCTTCATTTTAAGTGGCTCAGCAGCAGGGGTGGAGATCAGAAGATTAAAAGGCATAGGACAGGGTTCCTCAAATCTTACCCTGGAGGTCCAATGCGCTGCAGAGTTTAGCTCCAACCCTGATCAAACTCAGCTACCTGTGATTGTCTAATGATCCTGAAGACATTGATTAGCATGCTCAGGCGTGTTTGATTAGGGTTAGAGCTAAACTCTGCAGGAAAGTGGATCTCGTGGGCCAAATTTGAGGATCCCTGGCATAGGGCATCCTGCCCTCAGGAGTGGCCTAGGCAAAAAACAGCTCTCATTCCCATCGGATGGCTGAATGGGACTTCGCAAGAGGGGCACTCACAGAGAAGAACTTGCAACAACACACCTTTGCATGAGAATTTGCTCTTTTAGAAAGTCCCTTCCTCTTTTGGAAGGCAGGTGATTGGCAGGCGAGTAGCAGGAGAGTTGTGCTGCAGGTGTCCACTGCAAAGCCATCCACTGCTGTGGTGTCTTCATTGGCAGTAGATCTTCTGTGGACTTCTTCTTCAGACAGAGCAAGTCGATGAATGAAAAGGACTCTAGAGAAATGGCACTCAGCTTTGCTTACAGGAAGGAGCTCGGAACTGGAGACAGGAAAATGGATGTGGATTTCAGCACTGACCGGCCCGACTGGTATGTGGAGTCTGCCCTGTTCAAAGTCTGTCTTCGAGCTCGAGGATACGTGGAAGTTGAATGGTGGTCGGAACCATTGGTTATGCATGCGGAGGATCCTGGCGTGGAGTGAGCTGGAGAGGCACAGTGTGTCTCAGAGGGGGCTGGATGAGGATGATTCAAATTTTCCTTTATTTCTTCTACCTCAAAATTAGAACCATTTAAATAAAGGATAAGATTAATTAACTCGACCAAGGGAAATTCACACGTAGGGAGATCACAACGGATCACATCCTCATCCAGACCCATCTGAAAACAGACACAGAGAACAGCGTCGTGCCAGCTCACCTGATAAGACAACTCAAGGAATTTCTCCACATACCTCTCCAAAGACCGACCACTCTGCCGCAGACTCCTCAACTGGTCCTCAGCCTCTATCATCTTTGTTTGGTCCAGTGTTCTGTTAGGATGTCTACTGTGAGAAGCGAGGAACGCGGAGACGTAGGAGTAGCAGGAATGACAGTCTTTAATGAACAAACCAAAGGGTAACACAAGGCAGGCAGGAGACACACTTAGCACCAATAGACGTATAACACTGGACAAAGGAACCATAGAACAGACAACACTTTAAATACTAAACTAAATGAGGGTAATAGATGAGACACACCTGAATCAAATGAACACAATCAAACAAGGAAGTTTTTCCTCCTTTTTTTAAGGGGTCATATGATGCTGCTAAAAAGAACATTATTTTGTGTATTTGGTGTAATGAAATGTGTTTATGTGGTTTAAAGTTCAAAAAACACATTATTTTCCACATACTGTACATTATTGTTTCTCCTCTATGCCCCGCCTTTCTGAAACGCGTAAATTTTTACAGGTTTCTGTGAGATTTTATTTAGGGCGTTATACCACAAACAGCCACCGGGTGCCATCCAAACTCCATTGAATTTTTTAATGCATTTTTCTGTCACAAATGTCTAGATTTCTCTGTCAATATTACTTCTATCTCAAAATATGGAATCCATATATGGAATCCTGAGGCTCAGTCCTTTCCAATTATTTGTTTTTTGTCGAGACTACAAAAAGGTTTGATTCTAAAAGACTGTAATGCATTTTGTAATATGACACTTGACACAACCCACTAAGGGGGAGGAGACTGCCAAAATATTTTAAAGTACCATTTCCATGGTAACGCAAAGTCCGATTTCAAAATGGTTTTCACATGATGAATCTTGGGCTTCTAAGCTTTCAAATGATATATAATTTATGATGATTACTAAAAGATTTGATAGAGAAAAAGAACAACAACAAAAAAAGCTCCAAGCATCCCACAGGTGGACAGTACTAGGAGATAATTAATAAACACAGGTGGAACCAAAATTAGCTAATCAGGGCAACTCAGGAAAACTAGGTCAAAGGAAGACTAAGGCAGGAGAACAGGAACACAAACAAAAGTCTGTAACTGAGACAGTTCGCCCCCTCCCGGAAAGGCGCGTCCTCGCGCTGACAAACAGTCCAACAGCGGAGGGGTGGTGGGGGTTCAGGAGGTGGGCGTGGGGCAGGCGAGGGGCAAGCAGTGGGAAAGGGGTATAGTCCATAAGGCCAGGACGGAGTAGATGGAGTGAGGATCCAGGGAGGAGCCCGGAGCAAGAGGAGCCAGGTGGAGATCCAGAGGCAAGCCAGGATAGCGTCCCACGGTGGAGTCGACGGCGGTAGGAGCCATGGTGGAGAAGGGGCCGACAACATCAGGTGGATGACTGACAGAGACTGAGCTGGTGGAAGAGGAGCCCAGGATGGAGCCAAGCAGAAGGAGAGCCAGGGCGACACAGAGGATCTGGAGGGCCAAGGCTGAGCTGAAGGCTCAGTCGACAGAGGCGGAGGCGGGGCACCGGAAGACCGCAGCGGAGCCGGAGTGACTGAGGATGGAGGAGGAGCCGGAGGGAAGGAGGAGTCTGACAAAGCAAGAGGGACGGAGTGACAAGGCGAAGCCAGAGGAGCGGAGTCCCAAAGCGGCGGATGGTCAAGGACTGAGCAAGGCGGAGCCGGAGGGACGAGGGAGCCCAGTGGAGCCAGTGGGATGATGGGCCATGGTGGAGATGAGGGAGCTAGGAGCCAAGACGGAGCCGATGGGTCGGAGGACCGAGGTGGAGTCCAAGACTCGGAGGCTGGATGCGGAGACAGGAGATCCTCACGCCTAGGCAGAGCTGGAGACTGGATGTCCTGAGGCGAATCAGAGTGCCCAGATGGCACTGACTGAGGGTGAGCTGAGGGACTGACAGGCACCAGCGGGGATTGGGCTGAGGAGCTGGCTGGTCTTTGAAGAGGAGGCGGGAGAGGGAGGCTGGCAGGGAACACAGGAGAACAGGAGCTGTGCGGAACTTCTCAGGACTGAGAAGGAGCTCGGAACTGGAGACAGGAAAATGGATGTGGATTTCAGCACTGACCGGCCCGACTGGTATGTGGAGTCTGCCCTGTTCAAAGTCTGTCTTCGAGCTCGAGGATACGTGGAAGTTGAATGGTGGTCGGAACCATTGGTTATGCATGCGGAGGATCCTGGCGTGGAGTGAGCTGGAGAGGCACAGTGTGTCTCAGAGGGTTTTTTTGGTATCTTATTTATGCATGATCATATGAATGATTATATTCTCTGACACAATGAGCTGTGAATTTAATTTGAGTTGCACTATTTTAACTCTTTAGAAAGTATATATTGCACTGAAAATGATGCAACAGGACTGTAAGATTTGCAACCACCCAGAACTACAGCAGATCTCTGGTGTACTCCCCTGTTCTGTCAGGATTCTGTAATGGGACGTCAGTTGTCAGGACCACAATGGTCAGTGTCCAGCACAGATAAAGCGCTGCAAAGGCTTGACCACACTGAGAGAACAACCACCCCCTCTGTCCACTCCTTGCTTTGTCTAGAAGTAACGAGTGGAATCATCCCATTCTGACAACGACTGTAAAAGAAGTGTATTGTTTTATTTATCCGGCTCAGGTTTAAAAAAATTATGAATGCTGAAAAATCACACTGTGTTCCACTCATCGAGGAGACGATTACATACTTTTATATAGTATACCTTTATATTAGTATACTTAAGAGGGTGTTTCATCATAAATTCTGAAAACACTATAAGCGTCCTGAGTAGTAATGCCATTCATTATCAATCAATGGCCGAAAATACTGGGATCAAAACAATAGTGTCAGAATGAACAACAGTGTATGGAGTGAAGAAATAAAAAAAAATACACTGATAAATGTATTTCTGTTTATGTTTTCTTGAGAATATAATATTAATATATAATAAAAAAAATTCTGTGTTCTCATTTTCACTTACCTTGTTACTGTTTTGTTAATACCAGGTCTTTAATTACATCATATTTCAGCAAGTGACTTGAGCTTGATCAGAGCAAATTTCTGAAAGTCTATTATACACAATTACAGGTATAGACATTTTTCTTTAAGTACAACAGCTGTAATTTAATTAGACTTTTTAAAAACTTTTAAAAGGTACTGCATAACAATTGCTTGTAGTGCATTTACGGCTGAAGTTATTCACTCAAAAGAAAGAAAGAAAGAAAAGAGAAACCTGACTCCAATGTCACTCATACAATACTTGTGCTGCATTATGAATTGCATTTGGACTTTTTTAAGCTTGTTTCTTGTATTAGATTGCTTGTTTATATGCTATGTTCATTCATAAGTGTGTGTGTGCGTGAAGTTTCATTGTCATTGTCTTAGGCCTACACTTATTTTTCCTTAGTCACACCACAGAATTGCAAAGATACATGGATCCCATCCTTGTGTCAATGAAACCGCAGTGATGCAACTCTCTCTCTCTGTGTGTGTGTGTGTGTGTGTGTATGTGTGTGTGTGTGTGTGTGTGTGTGTGGCTGAACAAATGGTGACCAAAACAAGGCCTGATCAATCAAAGGCAGGGCTAATTGATTGGTGGGCTCTCACTATTATGCTGAAAGAGAGAGTGAAGCAGAGAAACAGAGCCAATATGCGGGAGATTGTGGCGACAGGATTAAACACACAGCTCCAGTCTACAATCTCAGGTAAGAGTGCTGGGTATTTTTACTTCTATGTTTGATGCAGAAGCCTGAAGAAATCATATTAAATGCACACTAAAACCAAAACGATTGCCATCTATGAATCAGCCAGGATTTGCAGATGCGACATGCAGTCTTGTGTTTGAGTGCGTGTGTGTGTCTGAGATAAACATACTGTGATGCTGGTGAGAGGGGAGGAGCCACATGTGCAGCTTATGAGGAAAGTGTGTGAGCAGATCAATGAATAGCGTGTGTGTGTACTCACTATTCTTTCTGCAGTTCATACTGTAGCACAGTGATGTTGTGTTTTAATACAGCAGTTTTATGTTCTAAAATGAGAATTCAGAATTTTAGGGTATAAAAATATATATATTTTTCCAGTATTTACCTTCATATGGCATTTAGATTAAAAAAATTGTACAAATTTGTTTGAATTCTACTTTCCCTTTCATAGTTCATTTTGATTTTGATTTTGATTTTGATTTTTAAATGAAATTAGAAATATTTAATTAAATATATGCAACATTTTGTTCAGTGAAATACATTGTTTACAGTTAAAACTTCAACACTCAGGAATATTATTAATGTTAGGAAAATATATATATATAGTTCAAGATATAAGAATGTTACATGTTTTTAAATTTGACACCTCTCTTTTATATTCCTTCATAGCTACAGCATGACTTCACTATTAAAACACAATTACAGTATAATTACATTTTACAAATGAATAAGGAGCACCAACAATTAACTGTACGTCTAGATCAATAACAAACACTCAATTACTTCACAATACAGTTGAAGTTGAAGAAGAGCAGTTTCAACAAATGTATGCTGTATCTGACAACAGAAATAATAATAATAATAATAATAATAATAATAATGTTAAAAATGAATGATGTTCAGTGGTAATGTCTGTAATCCTCATATCTAAAAACCGAGAGACCAAAACATGTGTGTGATATTTATATAGTTTTTAAGTCACTAAATTATTTTCATTTCAAAAGAATAGTATTTTTAGGCTCAAATGATTACATTATTCAAAGTTCAAGAGACAGAAAAATGTATATATTAGTAATTATTAAATTAATTGAACAGGTTTTTAAGAATGACTATCACACACAAGCAGACAAATGTAATTAATAAAAACTTAAAATAACAATGCAATTAATAAAAATACAATAACAAATAATAATAATGATAATAATAATAATAATTAGTATCATTATTATTATTATTATTCAAATACAGAACAAAAGGGGCTTGAGATATAGAGAATTCAAGGAGAAAGAGAATAACCAGTTTTACTGTGCTAAAATATACTACAATTTTTTGTTTTCAAACTAAACATTTAATTACTAAAGATTGATATTGATATTTAAATATGCAGAACTGTTATATGGCTGTGCATTCCAAATTATTTGTAACTAGTTTGGTTGTACATGTTATGTAATAGATTATAATAATTTCAATAATATACAAAAATTGTGTTTGACAGAGTAGCATGTGTGTGTGTGTGTGTCCAAGTGACAATGACCTCCACCACCCCATGACCCTCTGTGTGTGTGTGTGTGTGTGTGTGTGTGTGTGTAAAAGGGGTGCCTCTCTTCAGAATAAATCACACACACAATGGACGAGTGCTGGGATTTCACACTCAACGCCTTCCTCCGTGTGTCCTATTCTCCTCACACGTGTCAGGGAAGAATAAGGAGCCCTTCACGCAGTGTGACAAATCTCTTCTCCTCACACACATCCTTTTGTGTAAAGTTTCGGAGCATCTGACACACGCGCGGCCCCAGGAATCTGCTCGGCCCGGCACGTGCGTGGGTGAACGTTGCTATATTATTTTTGTATAATAATAAGTGATACACTTGTTTAGACAAAAGTTGGAGCTAAATCTTTTGTACTACGTGCTTTTCTGTCAGATCTTCTGGATTGTCTGCCAGGATGCTGTTTGAAAAGGCTTATTGTTTGAATGCTTGCAGTCCACTCCACAAGGGCTCTTGCTGTAAATACGGCAATTTGACTCCGGCTAGTGGAAAGTAGCTTTGACAGCAGCTAAATAGGACTGCACCACAAAAAGAAATCAATACTGGACTCCTGTTCATGGCAGCCTGCGTCTCACCCCTCCCCTGATTTATACAAGAAAACCTTTGGGCTTTCCATTGGAAAGAATGCAGGCGCTCACATTTATGTGAAGAAAGGTTTAAACGCTTTTTAAAAAATGAGTTCTCGGAAACCATTTGCCTGAATTTCTCCTCAGGAAAACAACGTAGACTGCATTGAATGGTTTTGTAGTGAAAGGGTGTATGTATGAATATATACAATTTTCAAAATTGTGTGCGTCTCATAATTGATCTCACCCACCAGCACCTCAAAAAACTGAGTAAATGCATTTTGTTCAAGCTTTCTCTTCCCAGCATCCAGACTGAAAGCTCATTCTGACATGAGATGCCAAAAACTGAAAACACATTTAAAAAAAATCAAATGCTGCATTGAGATCCTTCAGATTATTTGTGCATAAAATGTGCAATATTAAAAGAATATTAAACAAATATCACAAGATTTGATAAAAAAATAAAAATAATAATAAATAAAAATACTATTAAAAAAGCAAGCCTTTGCTTACCAACTAACCTGATGGTATTTCCATTCCATTTAATTAATATAAAAATATATAGGTTATATTTTTAACTATGCATCTTAAGCATTTATATTTTTTTTCTCACGTTCAGTAGTTTAGAAATCTATCATTTATGCCTAAACTATGTAAATGCATTTTGTGCAATCATTGTAAGTAAATGCATTTTGTTCAAGCTTTCTCTTCCCAGCATCCAGACTGAAAGCTCATTCTGACATGAGATGCCAAAAACTGAAAACACATTTAAAAAAAATCAAATGCTGCATTGAGATCCTTCAGATTATTTGTGCATAAAATGTGCAATATTAAAAGAATATTAAACAAATATCACAAGATTTGATAAAAAAATAAAAATAATAATAAATAAAAATACTATTAAAAAAGCAAGCCTTTGCTTACCAACTAACCTGATGGTATTTCCATTCCATTTAATTAATATAAAAATATATAGGTTATATTTTTAACTATGCATCTTAAGCATTTATATTTTTTTCTCACGTTCAGTAGTTTAGAAATCTATCATTTATGCCTAAACTATGTAAATGCATTTTGTGCAATCATTGTGTAAATTTACTTGAAATTTAACTGGAAAAAAATCTATTACATTTGAAACAAATCTAGGCATAAATAAAACAGGCTAATAATATTAAAAGCCATGGACTGTGTGGGATTCACATTTAAATAGTAATTGTATTATTATTATTATTATACATTGTGTGGAAATTCTGTATCGAAATAAATTAAAATCTGCTGTATCATGCTATACCGGTTTTGTCATTTAGTAATAATATTAAGATGATCAGAAATTGTAATTTATTGCCCTAAAATTTTGTTAGTTAATTAATTATTAAGTTAATGTATAGCTTACAGCTACTGTAACATTGATCTGCATACTTTCCTCTGTTTCTCCCACTCTATTAAAAATGATTTAAACTACATTGTACTAAATCTTTTACAAATACTATGCATGCAGCTTTTATGACTCGATATTTACTGAGAGACTATGATTATTTTTAGCTAAAAAAATGCAACAAGTTATATCACCTAAGATTTTTTTCATTAAACATTCATATAATCTTAATGTTTATAAAAAAGTTTATATGTCAACTACTGTCAATACCTGTAATTTAATAACTAGCAACAAAATGACCATGACCACACAATTCAAATGAAATAAATAAATAGACACTTTTTGCGTCAAAATGGGAAAAGGATAAATGTTAGACAATGAGCTTTTGTAGATGAAGAAAGATGAAACAACGCTGAACAATGATACAAAGGTTGCAAGTTATTAAATGAAGAGAGAGATGGAGGAGTGGAACAGTATTGATTTCGAGCTGTTCCCTGAGGCTTTACAATGGCTATCAGGCCAGGGGGGTGGTGTACACACACAAACACACACACACTTACACTAAAGGGGGGAGTCGTTCTGTCCATCTGTTCCCCCAGATATGGCACTAAAGCAGTGACCACGCTGATCGTCCTAACTGCCAAAGGTCAGGATGACCCTTGACCTTATGGCCGCTAGTTGAGTGCAGTGGACATCTGGGCACAGCCATCACTAATACACATGCACAATATGGTCTGCCACGTGCTGAGGATATTTTTTCCTCTTGCTTTTTTAAGATAAAGAGTCTCATTTGAAAAAGTAGTGTCATATTTTATGAGCAATATGTCCTTGGCAGGGTAATGGACTGTAACTGTAGACGTGATTCTTATTCGATTATCCATTATACCTATTTTAATTGCGGATCTAATGATTTGATACATGCAACACATTATATAATACAACTGCTTTACCATTACATTTTCATCACTCTATAACAGAAGTGATGTAAGAGCATTACATAGCCATTTATAGGTGCGTTGGTATCTTTTTTCCCCCCTAAGTATTTATTCACATTTATATTTTTAGTTATGGATAAAAAAGCAAACTCACAAAAAAAAAAATGTTCTTCAAAATACCTTAGTTATTGTTCCTACAGTAAAACAATATTAAATTGCTATGAGATCTCCTTCAAACAAGTATTTATTAATGCAATTTATTAAGAGAACAATGTTGTATAAAACCAGGTACGAGTTTTAATTGGTGTTTAACATTTAACTCTAACTGGAACTATATACAATTTTAGCAGAAAACAGCAAATGTCATGAGATCTGATGATAAATAATGCTACAGAATACTTTTTATAACAAAACTGGAGAGATCGAGTATGACTGCTTTGGCCAGAATGTATTATTACCATTTCTGGGTTATAGCCAGCATGTTAGCATTAGCATAGCTGGGCTACAGCCAGTTTATTAGCATTAGCACCATTGGATCAGAGCCAGGGTATTAGCATTAGCCTTTGCAGAGTTGGACGGGTATTTATACGGAGGATCTGATGATAAATGGAGTTTTCAGAGAGGAGTCTGAGGGGTGCTGACATGCTAGCTGATAACCTAGCTGCTTCAGTCTGTGTTTGCGTGTGTCTGTGAGGGTCAGCTTGGCGACAGGCTGGCTCGCTTCTTTACGATCACTGATTAATGAACAAATCTGCAAGATATAGAGATACATAGACACTAAAGCAGATGCAGGCCTGATGGTCATGATACTATCCAAATAACAGCACTAGATGGAGCTGATGGAGTTCCTTTGTCATATTTCATACCAAAAAAAACATAGTTACAATAGATAAATTAGACTATAAGCATACTATTGTATACTTATATATGTTAAAACTTTTCTGTTAATAATTCTGTGTGTACACTGTGGATTTTCCTTATGCATACAGTAGGCTGAAGGGAGGTCAAGGATCATGGCCCTCAGGGGGTCGAATGGACCCTGACCAGCAGATTGTCAATGTGCTTGAGGGGTGTGGTACTCACAGCAAAACAGCATAATGCACATTTACTTAGTACAAGCGAAACACACACACACACACACACACACACACACACACACCATCACACTCGCAACAAGTTCATTCAGGGTTATCTGGTCTTTAATAATGTTCTCAAAACATTAGCAGAAAATAGTTATTTATGAATTGCTTATGGAACATTTTATTTCTGAAACATTTTACTTGGACATTAATCTAACATTTTTTTTTTAGATGTTTCTACAGTACTTGTTTCAGAACATTCAGAGAACTTTAAAAATAACATTCCCATTAGAAAATTCTATAATGGAATTTTCCTTTAATGTTAGCACATTTAAAACATTCAGAAATAATGTATTCATAACTTAATGTGAATAATAGCAAAACGTAACAGCATTTTGTTGGGAACTTGACAGACAACTCTGCAGCCACTTTGCAGTACACACGTCTTAAATGGGATTTTTTCATGTGTGGTTTCGGTAACTTACAGTGATGGCCAGTGGAACAATCACAATTTCAATCAAGTGGGACCCCCACCGGAACGCGATTTCAACTGGAACGTAATCGCAGTAAGACCTGTGATTATTTATTTATTGTACTTGGACCCACAATTGCTTACTTAGTCTGTTCATTTCTGATGTGAGAATAAAATGAGCATGACTTTAGTTATGCAAGGGATCAGTATTCAAGCCTCTGATGTAAGCTGTTGTATGAACAGGATGATTTTAAAAAATCAGCTTTAAAAATAACTGTGCACATAGCTTCCAATTTAGAACAGAGCCATATAAAAGTAGCTGCAACTAAACAGCAGCAAACTAAATATTTCAGTACAACAATATATATGCAAAATGGTAAACAGGAATTTCTCTGCAAGGACTCTTGAATCTGTGAATTTTAACGTTTTTGAACAAACTAACGCACTAAAATTCTTTAGACGTTTATTTTTTAACATTTCTATAAGGTGATTACACCAGATTGTCAAGATTTGGAAACACTCTAATTTATATAATAACATTTGCTCTATGAGCTTCTCACAGTATGTAAACTGAAGGCCAATCAAAAGTACAGTAGCAGTTCATTTTACCATTTTTTTCAAACTGCTTATCAAAACTTTGCCCAAAAAAATCTTAAATCTAGAGATGCTTGACAGCCTGGGTGGGGTGTACTTGGATCAGTAAATATTAAATGTGATGTTACATGTTTATGTAAGAAACACCATTCAAATAAAAAATCCTGATGCATCACTTCAGTATTTTCAGTGTTCAGACGTTTACGTGTAGCATGTTAAAGAGAGATGATTTAGTGCTGTTCTCTTGCCTGTTTTAACACAGGATCCTTTAATGCAGGGCAAATGAGATTTAGGGTGTATTTTTAAACTAAATTACATTGTAGAGACGCCACCTCTGTCTCTCTGACCGAGGGACCAGGATACTGTTCCACTCACCCGCCAGAAGTAATTATATATGAACAGAGAAAGACAAAGAGTCATTTGCTGCCCAAATGATAAACCTTTGCGCTGTTAAGCGAAATGTTAAAAATGGCTGTGCAGAGACCTGACACAGCAGTCTGCGAATGCCTTGAATATAAATTCGACTCGCCCAATGTGTGTAGTAATGATGAGCCAGAGTATTCTCTTTGTTATTCTCTCATACCTATCCGTGCTAGCGTCTGTGAATCTCTAATGAAGCTAATGAGTCCTGCTGGAGATGAGCTCTTTTATGTCTCTGATTTGACTTGTCCCAGATGATTTGTCCATCCAAAAAGTCCTGTTCACCCCATCAATCAGGCTTTGAACATTAAAGTGTGTGTGTGTGTGTTTAATTATGCATCCTGGTCAAGTTTCAGCTAGTCAGAAACACAAGAGTGCAGATTTAGCAGATGAAAGAGAATAAACCAGCTGATTTACATGAACTCCATCTCAACTACATGGAACTGTTTTGCCATGGAACAGAGGCATGTGTGTGGTGATTCCTTTACAGTTGTCCTAGTCTGTAAGTAAATAACAACACATCTCAAAGCAATGCTTCTTACTTAACTATGTGTGTTGTGTTGCAGGGGTATTTTGAAATCTGTAGTTTCCCAAGATAATCTGTATCTATATTTATAGTTTTCCAGTAACAAAGTTATGTTTTCCAACAGGTAAAAGTGTAGCGTGATAAAACATTGTTATGTCATATTTTTGTCATACTTTATCTACTCTGAAAGAAATTTGAAAGTACCATGTCTGCAATTTAATTGAGAAGCATTTTGTAGCTTAGCTTGTAGCTTCAAAGTAACTTCCCAAACATTACACTGCAACCATGTTTTCAGGTTGATAAAATACTCATTGATTAAAATTTTTTAAACTGAACTGATGGAAAATCTTTTTCAACATGAAAATTCACAGCTCTTAATAAACTACACATTCCCATCACCATCTTTTTTTTGTGTTGTCCATATGGACTGTACTACTGACATCTCTTTTTTTCTTTTAGTCAGTTATGCCTATTAGGAGACACACACACACACACACACACACAGGATGCTTTTTGATCTGACCCCTGTCCTTGTCCTTGTGTCACTTCAGGGACCATTCGTTGAGGCCTTTAGAGAGCATGCTGTGTGCTTGAGTGAACACTGGGGGGCAAGCTGAAGACATCAGACTGGCTCTCTCCTGCTCACCTACTCTCAAACAGGAGAGCATTCAAGGAAGATTCATGAAAGCTTTGACAGTTGGGAAGTTCTGGAGAGTTTTGTTCTGCTCAGCTTTGTGAGTGTGTGTGTGTGTAATTTGAGCTTTTAGGCTATGTAAAGGTTAATGTGTAATTTTTTTCCGAGTTTGGTGTGCTAAGATTTGAGGTTGATTTGCGTGAAAACATAAGCACGAACACGGAGGAACTTTCAAAACATCGCTCTGGTTGTTTGCTCTGTTTCTTCCCAACCAGCCTGACTTAGCAACACTGGCTTAACCAGTGGTGTGAGTTTGGGGCGGGACTATCTATTGATCCAGCCAATGAGAGATGTTTTGGGAAACCTGTTTGAAAACAGTACTTTTTTTGCATACATTTAATGCCACACAAATTACATATACATTACAGCAATAAACATACTTTTTTTTTGCTTTTATAAATCAGTTAATTAAAACATTACAAAACTATATAGAAAATATAGTTATAAGGGGACAGTATATAAGGCACAAATTTTCAAATGTTCATGACATCTAACCTAAGATTAATAGTTGGTCTCTATGGGTCTTTCACAATGATAGCTCGTGAACAGGTGTTTTGCATAATATCTGTTTCTATAAATTTTTACTCAGCTAGAATGCTGTATTGACCAATCGACAATCAGTACAACTAGTTATTTTATAGTCTAGTATATTCTAACACAAGAAAGACATTTGTGTGTGTGTGTGTGTGTGTGAAGACAGAATAATATTTCCTTTGATCTGTAAAGTGACTATAGGCGGAATAAAGCCACATTCGCTCTCTTCATCAAGCAGGAAGAGAAGCAAGATTAACTGAACTTCCGCTGGGCTCTTTGTGAGGACAGAAGCTTCAGCATTGTCCAGTTGCGGGACGAAGCGATAGGGGGATGAAAGGGAGCAGGCCTGTGGTGGACGAGAGGGGCCTAATGAAGGGAGATTAGGAAACCGTGATTTGGCTCTCTGGCGGACGCCAGCTATTATGTTCTATTGTGCTGGAGCAGCACGAGCCGAAAGCTCTCGGAGAGAAGGAGAACATGAACTGCTTGTGGTGCAGTGTTAAGGGGCGGCCGGCCCCCTCCCACAACACCCCCAAGCTCGTGCCCCACCGGCCTGTTCGCTATTCAACAGTTGCCATTTGACTCTGACAAGATTTACATCGAAGCAGCTGCCACTAACCCCATTGTGTCCAGGCACGGGCTGGGGCGAGCAGGCGCTGTGGCCCGTGGTGGGTTTGTGAGGGAGGGCTGCGGGCTACGAGTGTCTGAATGTGGGTCAGTGTGGCTGCAGGTGCCAGGAGTGTGTCGGCTCTTTGTAACTGTGTTAACTGTGTCTGACAGAGGACCACATGGTGGCTTATGACGGTTGACTAGAGAATCACTTTATGTACATTTAAAGCTGCTTTCTAATTTCAGGGACACGTTAGCGTCACTCCATTTTTACTTTTAAGTAAATATTTACAAAACAAAGCAAATGGGATAGTTGCCAAAGTGTTGCTATGCTGTTTTTAGAGTGTTGTGGGTAGATGTCAGAGTGTTGTTATGCAGTTGTTAGGGTGGTTGCTGGAGTGTTGCTGTTGTTTTTTTTCTTTTCTAGTGATATTCAAGTCTGTATATTTTTTTCCCATTTTATCGACTTGCAGGTGATAATTGTTAGTCAGCTCATGTAGAAAAGCAATAGCACACCTCAACACAGATGCACATAGTTTTTCCCCCTTAAAATTCAATACATTTCGCATTAAAATTCAATTAACTTTTGTTTCCTTCCCACTGACACTTTTTTGCTATAATTTTAAAAACTGTTTTCAGATGTCATATTTTTGTGTATGTGTGTGTTGCATATTCTCTTAACACTATTGTTGTTTATTTTATAATAATTCTATAATACATTGTCAAATGTTATTTTATGTTATTTTAATAAAACTCATATATATACATTACTGCATTTTATACACAAGTACCAATTGCAGAATAATTGCAAAAATAAAATACCAAATAAAAATGTATAATATTAATAATAAAAATGAAGGAGCTATTGCTGTACTGTCTGTCTCTTCTCTGTCTCTGCCTCCAACATACATCAAATTGTACTCATATTTTTTCAAAAATCTCTCCATTATTATTATATAAAACCTTAATATTTAATATTTAATCTTCATAGAATAAACATACCATCCGTAATCCTGTAATTAACGGAGACCATGTAAATCACCTTGGGAAAAGTAAAGCTTATATCTTTGTTATACTTGGTATCACACAACATACAGAACATGAGATTATTTCTTGATAAAGAAGAACTCTCTTAAAGGAACAGTGCTGACACATTCACATTAAAATTAACATTCAAGGCGCCATGACATATCAACCTATAACAAATCCTTTAAAACTGGTTTACTGGTTAATTTTAATTTCACTGTGTGCTATACTTCCCAAAACTCTAAACAAATATGATGGTAACACTTTAGTATAGGGACCAATTCTCACTATTAACTAGTTACTTATTATTTATTGATTGGTACTTATAAAGCACATATTCTGCATGACCATATTCTACATCCCAAATCCTACCCAATACCTAAACTTAACTACCTTACTAACTATTAATAAGCAATAAATTAGGAGTTTATTGAGGTCAAAATTAAAGTCAAAGTTAATGGTTTGTTAATAGCGAGAATTGGACCTTAAAATATAGTGTGACTAATATGACTAATTTCTAAGAAAGCTGCACAATTTGAACTATCAATCAGGTCCATAAAACAAATCTTGCGGGCATATGTTTTGTGCCGAACTTTAGAGTTGGTGTTATATAGTGACGTTTGACGTCAGCCTGCTTAGCAATAATAATAATAATAATAAAAAATAATTATTAAAAAAATCTGAATGCCACAGAGCAACTGTGTTTACACTCTTCAGGAAGTCAGTCAATGAAATACCAAAACTGCTTACACCACCTTTAACAAGATTCCAGACATCTGTTATGTTTACTATACTTTGATTTATTTGACTAAAAAGGATGTTGTGAACCAGCCAGCCTAAAAAAAGAAAGATGTTCATGGCTGCTTAGCGCCTTCCAAACAAGTCAACATAATGAGATGAATGCTGTTGTCATGGAGACATAGCTGAACTGCGCGGCTTGGTGCTCACCTACAATAATCAATGAGAAGTTGTTAATTTGCATTCCTGAAATATTAACCACAGATTCGAGATGACGGCCTGGTTTTTAGTTCATTTTCAATTCCTCTATTATAGTATGTTGTCTATTTGAGCCATTCATAGACAAAAGTTTTAAACACAACACCAGTCTCACCTCCCAGACTGGACGCAGATCCACTGAAGACAATGATGAGAGAGAAATCCCAGCAAATAGAGAGAAATATAGTATTAATGTGTCATATTTAGCCTGCATTAAAATATACCATCAGTTAAAAAATTTTAATAATTAAGGAATAAATATTTTCCTTAAAAGCTGCATTTATTTGAAAATACATTAAACACAGTCATATTGTGAAATATATTGTTTCCTATTTCAACTTATTTTAAAATGTAATTTTACTGAATTTAATTTAACTGAATTTACAGTGGCAATTACTCCTGTCTTTAGCGTGTGACATGATCCTTCAAAAATCATTCTAATACGCTGATTTGGTGCTCAATTATTACCAATTATTATTGGTGCTCAACTATTAATAATGGTAATAAGAAATGTTTCTTGAGTACCATATATTAAAATGATTTCTATATGCATCTGATTTGTTTCCATTTTTATTTAAGGAATTTTACGAGAAACGATCAAGAACAAGAACAAGTATGCAAGCTATGAAAAAGCTAATTTTCCCTTTAAGGAAGCTTAGTCATAGATGAAATCAAGTATCACATAAAAAAGGAAATGTTTTTCTTTGAATAGAACTGAATTCTTTGGTATTTCTCATTGCAGAGTAGCTGTCAAACATACTAAAGATTCAACACACAAATACAGTAAAAACGTAAGAAAATATTGGTTTAACTGTCCAACATCAGCTGAGTGTCACCATTTCGCTATTTTCATTTAGCTGCTTTTTACAAAACGATATCTCACTGGCATTGTGTCAGGTGTATTCATTGCTTTTTTTATGGAACAGATTAATCTACTATGTTGCTGCCATCATGAAATGAGGAGTGAGCTATCAGCAGATAGCTTCTTTGCACCCTGTAAAAGGGGTTGGAAGCAGGTCAAGCATTTAGTAATAAGCCACTGTAGTCCTAGCATCATGTGGCCAAGAACCTTGTACCAGGGCCTGTTCGGACAGAGATCTATAAAACAATGACAATCAGTGGAGGTGATCCACAACTCATGTCTCTCACACGATAAAACTGCTTGTTTGTTTCTTATAAATTCTTGTGATTTGTTAGTGGTCATAGCAATTACACAGAAAATCAATTAACTGAATTTATTATGAAAAGGTTAAGATTGAAAACAAATTATTCAGTGATTAAAAATCAATAAAATGCACTGCATTTTTAATACATTTAGTCCTGGTTCGCTTAGCGTTTACACTGTAAGTTTTTACACCAAACTTAGGTACAAAATAAAAGGCATTAGGATACAGTAACAACCTCATCACACAAGCTTTTATGATGTAGATTTTGCAAAGTTATCATCAAACATCCAAAATAATGCTGTGTGCTGGGCTGAAGACGTTGGTTATATGTGCTCCTACGATGAGAAGAGTCAGGTATACTTGAGCATTTTGCCCTTTTTACGCTTGCATCTTATGACATCACATCCTGTTTTTGGTTATTTTAGATGTCTTTGGTCAGTGTTGCATTCATATATCACATAGAGCTGCCATTTGGTTTAATATCCAATGACAATTAAGGGACAAAGTGTTGCTTAAATGTCCGAATGCATTTTCGGGCCACTATACTGTATATGGAATTGATCATAATTCATTGACAGAACTTTGTTCATGTTGACGTGGTGCAGTGCAGCTTTGGCCCAGAGTCTAGAGTTTTGCAGTTCCTGTGCTGTTGGATCTCTTTTGCCTGAGTGTTATCATACCTTTTACTATCATTTAGTTGTGGGTCCCACGCTGCTGATCCACCAGATGTTTCAGGCCACAGATGATGGATGGCCATCGCTGTGCTGCAAGCCTTAAGTGATTGGAGAAGATTGAAGATGTGCAATTCACTTAAGTTTGCTCACCACTGCATCAGGCAATCAGTACGATGAGAAAGAGAGAGAGAGAGATGCCCAAGCAGACAGCATGAAAACACACTCACATCAACACTGATTTAACTCGGCAGAGGTATATCTGACAGGATCAAGCTCTTTAGAAGTGAATTAAAGGCTGTTGTTTGTGATTTAGCAGCAGGAGGAATATTAGCCTTGGTTGGTCATTAAGTCCCATACTCTGATATGCGCTGTTTATGGGTTTCAGGGTATTAGGGTATTAGTGAGCTCAAAGACCCATTGCTCTGATGGTACCTTTAGCCAAGCATATGCATTTGGGGAGAGAGAGAGAGAGATGCCCAAGCAGACAGCATGAAAACACACTCACATCAACACTGATTTAACTCAGCAGAGGTATATCTGACAGGATCAAGCTCTTTAGAAGTGAATTAAAGGCTGTTGTTTGTGATTTAGCAGCAGGAGGAATATTAGCCTTGGTTGGTCATTAAGTCCCATACTCTGATATGCGCTGTTTATGGGTTTCAGGGTATTAGTGAGCTCAAAGACCCATTGCTCTGATGGTACCTTTAGCCAAGCATATGCATTTGGGAATTAACTTTTGTGCCCTGAAATGAGCAATATTTGACAAACTCTGTATTATAATCGGTATCGGCCAATAAAAGTAATTATCTGCACTATCGGCCATGAATTATCTTCACTGTCTGTGACGTTTCTGCTCAAAATACCCCACAGATCATTTATTATACCATTTTGAAAATGGCCATTTGATGAGTTGAAGCATGTATCTTAAAATGCAAATGTGCTGCTATTCCATGCCCCCCTTTTCCAGAACAGGGCTGTGCCTTTACAGCTCTTGCCTCGGATACTCTGTCAAAACAAAACATCAGTTTTGGTGAAGTTTGACCTAGTCTAGCTCCACCTCTGTGGGCCTAATGGGTGGAGTTATGTTTAGTAATAGGGTGTAGTTGGCGTGTCTACATCTACATCCAGCGTCCACATGCACAGAAAACGGCTGTCGCATGTCATGTGAGTTCTAAACTAAGTTCTCTTTCATATCTTATTGCGCTTAAACTGTCAAATACACACGGTAATGTCAAAAACACACACAGTTTACATAAACAGTCTGTTATGTTTGTGAATGTAAACAGCTGGGAAAGAAATCACGTGTTTATATTAGGTCTGTTTATTAAGTGACAGCAGCATAATATACAGTACCTACTGCTGTCTGTGCTGTTAATAAGACCCAAACAACAAAATAATGACAGAAAATCACTCACCGCTCTTGACTAAACAACTAAAGTAGCCATTAAAAAAATACAAGTTGCATGTAAGGTTCGCTTCATTGTTGATGTGTTCAATGCTTGCTAAAACAAACTGTACCTTCATTAGCTAGTTTCGTTAGCTGTTTACAAAACAGGTGGAAGGAGGGTGGTCTACAGTCATATAAGGAGACTCTGTAGATGTCTTGGAGGTGGTCTTATTCAAATAGCTAACTATCAATGTTGAAACCAGCTGCAAATTGAAACAGCTATATTGAATGACAGTTTCAGACTCAGACAGCCCATAACATGGTGTTTTCTTTTCAGCTTTTCTGTTGACAGACATACCAGAAACCTAAATAAATGCAAAAAAAAAATTTGGGAAAATTGAAAATTTCATCCGATGTCACCTTTACAGTAAGTGTGATTATTGTATCTGAAATAAATAATTAGCATTGAATATAATAGTTTTTTTGCTGGTATTGCATCGGTATCAACAAATATCAATCACCTATTGTGGGCAGCAGCAAATGGTCCCCATGAGGAAAACAGTTTAAAAAACAAGCTAAATATGTTAATGAAACCCCCAAAATTCAAAGGTTAAATTTCGTTATCTCAGTATAAAACAATTAGTGGATGGAAAGTCCCCAGCATGACAGAAAAACAAACTTGTGTGTCTGTGTGTGAAAGAAAGCAGATAAATGCATGCAGGCCTAATAGAGGAGAAGTTGTGAGCTTGTGAGTGGGGTGACATAGAGGCCTGGCGTAATCTAATAACCGCCTCCATCTTTCTAATGCACCTCTCTCTGCTCACATTGAGAGTGCAAACGCTGGCATTGATGAATAGACTGCTATGAATGAAGTATCCTGTGATATATCAAATAAAAGTAAATTTGCTTTCATTATTGATGCTAGGGCCTTGGAGTGTGTGCTGTGATTGCATCCTCTTGGCTTCCATAGCTGCTACAGACAGAGAGAAGCATTTTGAATCATCACAGCTGGTTCAATATTTCAATACAAAGTCTGCATGTTTCTCTGTTAAAAGACTCACAATGGGATTACCAATGATATTTCTACACCTTATGTTTAGCAAACAGTTCGAAGGCACTTCGTATCCCATAATGTGCTGGGTAGCTCTCCAGAGGTGCCTTGATGGGGAGTGTGGGCAATCCAGGTGAGACATGGGAGAGAGCTTTCACTTGGGTCAGTAAGTAACCACCTAGCAACCAACCAAAACTTCATAGCAACCACACAGAATTGCCTTGGCAAACACAATCCAAGCCTTAGCACCACTGAAGCTTATTTCGCACATTCAGGAACCATTCTAGTAAAAAATCTAGTTAGAATAAACTGAATGAGAGAGAATGAGATCTCATAAATGACACTGCTAGGAATATTTAAAGTTATGTATTGGATTATGTATTATGTTTGTATCGGATCTACGTTTTGAATATGTTCTTATTCTCTGGCCAGGCTTAAAAACTTTAAAGTTTAGGGTTTAAGAGTTCTTTAAAGTTGCCATAGAATGCATTGATATAATATTTTAAATTGTTCTCTGATGTCTCCATTAGATAGATGAGGGTGTGTGAAGTTTTATCTTAAAATACCCCACAGATATGTTTTATAGCTTGTTGAAATTGCCACTTTTAGGGCATGAGCCAAAACACGCAGTTTTTTTGTGTTTGTCCCCTTTAAATGAAAATGAGCTGGTGCTCCCACCTCCCTTTTCAGAAGAGTGCGGAACTTCAAGAGCTCATGCTCGCGGGCATACCGGTGTTATGGTTTAACTGGTGGTGACGTATATTTCTTCTGCACAAATGAAAATATTAAAGGGTTAGTTCACCCAAAAATTTAAATTAGTCCATAAATTACTCACCCTCAAGTCATCCTAGGTGTATATGACTTTCTTCTTTCAGACAAATCCAGTCGGCGTTATATTAAAAATTGTCTTTGATCTTTCAAGCTGTTTAATGCCACACAGTGGGTGTTGCAGTGCATCAGTCCAAAAGAAGTTAAATAAAAAGCCCATCCTTAAAGGTGCCATAGAATACATTGATACAATATTTTACATTGTTCTCTGATGTCCCCAGAGTGTGTATGTGAAGTTTTATCTCAAAATACCCCACAGATAATTTTTTATAGCTTGTTGAAATTGTCACTTTTAGGGTTATGAGCCAAAACGCGCTGTTTTTTGTGTTTGTTCCCCTTAAATGCAAATGAGCTGGTGCTCCCGCCTCCCTTTTCAGAAGAGTGCGGAGCTTCAAGAGCTCATGCTCGCGGGCATACCGGTGTTATGGTTTAACTGGTGGTGACCGTGTTACTGACCTCACATTGCTTCCAAATGCAATTTTTAACTACTACATTCCTATGTACGATCATTCTGGTAGCACGTGAAGGCAGCATTAATGAAAACAGGCAGAGACAATGGTAGCTTTAGCAACATTAGCCTCGCAGAGAGCCAAGAAGCTCTTTTGGAAAACAAAATATGACACGTGATGATTACTTTGTCTGGAGTCTGGACGTTTGCACACGAAGTGCTGGTATCGATCCCTCTTTCAGAAGCAATCTTTGCACAACTCCAGCGCTGAACTGACCCTCGTTTGTGAGGCAGTCGTAAAATGTTAGCACAAGCGTTTCCTTCGAAAATGAAATTTAACCACCGTGTCCTCAGCGGTCTATGGAGACTCCTATGTTCGTTGGTGCATCCCAACACACAACACTTTTAATGGCTCTTTGGCATTGACATTCTACCTCCAGCAGCTACAGCAAGAAAACAGTAATGGTGGACCGCTGCTTCTCACTCAGGGCTGTGTATATGCTAATAGGGCAGAGAGCATCACAAATGGGCCGGACTTTCCCCGACTATAACATCATAGTAGTGAGAAATCTGGAACTGCTTGTGTGGAGAGACTATTTATGATTTATTGGGATTATAAAACAATGAGTGGGTGGATTTTTACCATTATAGGCTGGTTGTTGTCACACACTGCGGCCACACAACTGTGTTCAAGCTAGGGCTGCACGATAAATCGCATGTGATATTTAACGCCATCTTGTCAGAAGAGCCGGTTCTGTAATCAGCTGTAAATCTCCATCACGTGCGTGCTTTCACATTGAGCAGCATTAACTACACAGAGCCGTTGTTCACTGACGAGCTGCGCAAAACCACATTCATATTCGCGCGATTTTTTGCGCAGCTCTAGTTCAAGCACATTATAAAAGGGATTGTTGCATTCTATGGCACCTTTAAAGCAATTAGGAAGCAATGAGAAATTATGCTAAAATATTGATTGCAAGTAATAAATAATATATTTCTCAATCAATATATTTATTTTCCAATACAATTATACAAAATCCTTAAAACAAGATTGTATCATTTACTTTATTTGTCAAAGATATATTCAAAATATACTGTATTCTCTGAAAACAGAGAATGTATTTACTGTGTTAGTTATTTTTAATAACTTGTAGTACAGAAGATGTTTGGTTATAAATTAACAAAAATCAATTATTGAGCAAGTAAGGAAATAAATAAATAAATAAAGACATACATACATACATACATAAAAAAGTCTCTATGCCAAAGAAATTACCTGACAGAAAACGTAAGGTGGAGGAAATTAAAGCAAGTTAATCCTGACCTATGCATAGCTCTTGTTTGGAACATTAAACCAAAGTAAGGCAAATCACTGATTGGTCAAATAGACTAAGGCAGATGCCGAAGAATTCATTTACATTTACATTTATTCATTTAGCAGATGCTTTTATCCAAAGCGACTTACAAATGAGGACAATAGAAGCAATCAAAACCAACAAAAGAGCAATAATATGCAAGTGCTATGACAAGTTTTGGTTAGCCAGTACATATAGCAACACATATTATTTATTAAATAATAAATACAAAGAAAACAAACAGTATAGAAAAATAATAGCGAACTATACTGTTAGAGGGTCCTTTAACAATAAATAAAAAGAAAACAAGTAGATAGAATAGAAAAAGAATAGAGAAAGCTTGTGATAGAGCAGTTAGAAAATTGAAAGTGCAAGTGTTAGAAGGCTAACAAATAGTTAAAATAGAATTAGAATAGAGAGTGCTAGAGTTAGAGGGTCAAAAAAGATGGAAGAGAAGTGTTTTTAACCTTTTCTTGAAGATGGCAAGGGACTCAGCTGCTCGGATTGAGTTGGGCAGAGCATTCCACCAGGAGGGAACAGTTAATGTAAAAGTCTGTGAGTTTGTGCCTCTTTGGGATGGCACAATAATGCACCTTTCACTTGCAGAATACAAGCTTCTAGAGGACACACAAGTCTGAAGTAGTGAATTTAGATAAAGGGGTGCAGAGCCAGTGGTGGTTTTGAAGGCAGACATCAATGCTTTGAATTTTATGCAAGCAGCTATTGGTGGCCATTGCAAACTGATGAACATAGGTGTGACGTGCATTCTTTTTGACTTGTTAAAGACTAATCCTGCAGCTGCATTCTGGATTAATTGTAGAGGTTTGACAGAACTGGGTGGAAGACCTGCCAAGAGAGCATTGCAATAGGCCAGTCTGGACAGAACAAGAGCTTGAACAAGGAGTTGTGTAGCATGTTCCGAAAGAAAGGGCCTGATATCTTCCTGATGTTGTATAAAAGCTTGTGATAGAGCAGTTAGAAAATTGAAAGTGCAAGTGTTAGAAGGCTAACAAATAGTTAAAATAGAATTAGAATAGAGAGTGCTAGAGTTAGAGGGTCAAAAAAGATGGAAGAGAAGTGTTTTTAACCTTTTCTTGAAGATGGCAAGGGACTCAGCTGCTCGGATTGAGTTGGGCAGAGCATTCCACCAGGAGGGAACAGTTAATGTAAAAGTCTGTGAGTTTGTGCCTCTTTGGGATGGCACAATAATGCACCTTTCACTTGCAGAATACAAGCTTCTAGAGGACACACAAGTCTGAAGTAGTGAATTTAGATAAAGGGGTGCAGAGCCAGTGGTGGTTTTGAAGGCAGACATCAATGCTTTGAATTTTATGCAAGCAGCTATTGGTGGCCATTGCAAACTGATGAACATAGGTGTGACGTGCATTCTTTTTGACTTGTTAAAGACTAATCCTGCAGCTGCATTCTGGATTAATTGTAGAGGTTTGACAGAACTGGGTGGAAGACCTGCCAAGAGAGCATTGCAATAGGCCAGTCTGGACAGAACAAGAGCTTGAACAAGGAGTTGTGTAGCATGTTCCGAAAGAAAGGGCCTGATATCTTCCTGATGTTGTATAAAGCAAATCTGCAGGACTGGGCAGTTTTAGCAATGTGGTCTGAGAAATTCAGCTAATCATCAAATGTATGACTACAAAGGTATGAAGCAAAGAACCAATAGAAGCCTATAAGAAAAGAGGGAAGCTTATTAGAAAGTAAGGAAAACAAAACTTTTATTTTTATTTTTAAGCTTTTATTAAGCTAGATCAAGAAGAATAATTTTCAGATAAAATAAAGAGGTTGACATTAAAGAAAGTAGTTTCCAAGAACACAGACATAGGCTTACTTACTGTAAGGCCATTCTTGGGCTGCGTTCCAGTCCATTTTTTTATGCCCTTCACTCGCAAACTTCCCTCCGTCTCATTTACTCGGATGTACGTCATCGATTATGTTGCATGAGTGCCCATTAATGGCGGTACCCTTGCAATGGGCTGAATTGGAACATCCTAAGCCCTTGATCACTTAGAATCCGCTATGGAGTTGGTTTATTGTTTAAATTTTTCCCCTTATGAATTTGTTTGGTGCAGCATTCTATATGTATATAGGTATGCCTGGGCTGTTATAAATGTAAAAAAAAAATAACATTTATATATTATAGAGTTGTTTGGGATGGGGATAAATTAATAAACACGATCTGCGTTGATGTCACAACCGTGTTGCATTGTGGTCTATGGAGTGGCCTTAAGTGTGCATATGAAGCAGACTCGCTTCCTCGGTCAAAATCGAGGGGTCGAGTGTCTGTCCATATAAACTTCCCTCGTTCACTTCACGAAGTGGAATGCACTTCAAAATGGAAGCGGGGATTACCCCAAGGGAAAGTGCTTAGGGAAGTTCACGAGTGCATGTCTAAAAGTGGAGTGGAACGCAACCTTGGATGAGGAAGGTATCCTGAGGGTGGGAAAGCTCCTACCCTACAAACATGTACTTGCGGGGCCCATGCTGGCTTTTTGCGGCCATAGTGGGCTAGGGCCAGCCCACACCAAACCTCAACAGGCCCAGTGCAGGCTTGCCCAGGCAAGGCCCACAGCTTTGGGCTCACCACAGACTCTCTGTGAGCAGCCCACACTATAGGACTGCCCACATTAATTCAATGATGGCCCAGTGTGGGCCAGATATGAGCCTGTTAATAAGAATTTTGTGGGCAGTTTTCTTCCTTACCACTAGGGGTGCCAGGGTGTTTTAGGTTTCCTTAAGTAAAGCCATGTGGTAGAGAGAGTTAATAACATGTACTTGCGGGGCCCATGCTGGCTTTTTGTGGGCACAGTGGGCTAGGGCCAGCCCACACCAAACCTCAACAGGCCCAGTGCAGGCTTGCCCAGGCAAGGCCCACAGCTTTGGGCTCACCACAGACTCTCTGTGAGCAGCCCACACTATAGGACTGCCCACATTAATTCAATGATGGCCCAGTGTGGGCCAGATATGAGCCTGTTAATAAGAATTTTGTGGGCAGTTTTCTTCCTTACCACTAGGGGTGCCAGGGTGTTTTAGGTTTCCTTAAGTAAAGCCATGTGGTAGAGAGAGTTAGCAATAACAAGCAACAGTAGCCAGCATGGATCACCTGCTGAACACATTGTGCTGTGTCCTGGTTGGGAAATGTGTCATTTCAAGCCCAGTCTACACAAGTTGTTTTTTTAAAAGTGTACATTGCTGATGTTTTTTTGCAGAGATGTTACATGTGTTTATGGCCTATGTTTGGATTGATGCTAAGAAATTAAGGGTGCTTTCACACCTGGCTCATTGTTTCGGAACCTGGCGCGTTTCCCCCCTTAGCTCGGTTTGTTTGGGCATATGTGAACACGGCAATTTCGCCCGGATCCGCGCCAAAACAATCGGTCCGAGATCACATGAACAAGGTGGTCTCGGCTCGATTGAAAACGAACTCTGGAGCGGTTCGGTTGTAGTGAGAAAGCAATCCGATCTAACGGACCAACGAAGCAGGCTATATCACAATGTATAATGGGTAATTACGTAAGTTCCATGAAAAGCATTAGCTTTGTTGTTTTGCTAATACTTCAAAATGAACCTGTGAATGTCTGTGGGTGAGCACGTCTTTGCCATTCAAAATAAAAAAGTGCACTTTCTCATTTTATAATATAGTCTTATTGCTCTTCCTAGTAGGAGCATTTTAAAAATGTTTTCCCAATGAATCCTGGACTCCTGCTCAAAATGATAAATTAATATAAGGACAGCTAAAAAAAAAAAAAAAAACATGTTGTGCAAAGCTGTTGTCCTTCCATCCTGATGGATGACAGCCTTGACAGCTAAGTGGAATCCCAGAAAATAAACTGTGGAACTTTGACCAATGAGAGAACAGTTTACTCGCGCGTGACATGTATTAACACATTTGGTGAGTTTAGAAACATTGCCATATGAAAGCGAACCGCACCAAGAATAAAAATCAACACCCGGTGAATCCTGGATTCCTTCTCAAAATGACAAATTAATATAAGGACAGCAAAAAAAAAAAAAAAAGCTGTTGTTGTTCCATCCTGACGGATGACAGCCGTGACAGCTAAGTGGAATCCCGGAAAATAAACTGGAACTTTGACCAATGAGACAACAGTTTACTCGCGCTTGACTTGTATTAACAAATTTGGTCCATTTAGAAACTTTGCCATGTGAAAGTGAACCTCAACAAGAATAAAAAGCAACATTGTAATAATTTTAATCCCTGTTTCAGAAAAACAAAGCAATCGATCTACAGGTGTGAAAGCACCCTAAAACAGTGCACTTATTTTGCATTTTAGAAGGACTCTTTATTGGTGAGGCTATTACATCATGGTCCAGTTTGAATATGGATTTAAAGTTCTTTTTGACGTGAGACCATAGTTTGGACTATTTTTGATTGTTCCTGGTTAGGATGGTGTTTGAGAGCTGTGGCGTGTTTTCACTACAAGAGGTTGGATTATTAATTTGCTATCAGCCGATTTAAGCCATGGACAGTGTTTGGACATTGATGTACTACAGATAAGACTTTCGCACACATCAACTTTCACATGACGAAATCCTACAGTCTTACATTGCTTTGTTTGCTTTTTTTTTGTACTTTTGAGTATTTACATTTTTGGCTACATGTAGCTGTATTAACTTGAATTAAATTTTTTCTATTTTGTATTTAATAAATCCGTTGATTTGAAATCCCATTGACTACTGTACATTTTTGACAATATAGACATTAGTTATCTGGTGTCTGCATCCATTTCAGATGTATAATAACTTTTTTTCCCAAAAGACAAGTTATAGTAGCTGAAAAGTATTTAAAGTGAAACAGATGTATTGTTATAGATCAGGGGTGCATCCTGTTCCTGGAGATCTACCTTTCTACAGAGTTCAGTTCCAACCCTGATTAAACAAACCTGTCTGTAATTATCAAGTGCTCCTTCAGATCCTAATTAGTTGGTTCAGGTGTGTTTGATCAGGACCAGGTTGGGCACCTCTTTATAGTGTGGGGGATTAATAGTGTGGGCTGCCCGTGCAGGGCCAGCACTAAGGGGTCAACGTTTTGCCAATGAGCAAAATCTCAGAGGCCCTGCGCTGGCAGCCTGCTGGGGGCCCTTAGGCTAGCCCTAAGTGGGCCCATAAAGGGCCAGTGCAGGCGTGTTTGCAGGGTAAGTCAAGTCACAGTACACTTACACATGAAGTAAGCGGTAATACTCCCAAAGAACAACCAAATAATCAGCTTTACTTATCAAGCACTTTCAACTAAGATTTGACCAACAATTTTGTTGGTGCAAGGAGAGAATTTACAATACTCATGAAAGGAATGGATCAATAGAAGGTGAAGGCTGTAGTATGCAAGTTTCTTATGAACTCTACAGTGGCAAGTCACATGGAGAGTGTCATGGTGGAGTCGGAGGGTTGGAAGTTCTCGGCTTTGGCCATGACTCAGCAGGCCACTGTGGTTCTGGTAGAGTCAGAAGCAGGAAGGGCTAGGGAACTGGACAGAACCAGTAATTCATAGATGTCAGATGGAACCAGCAAAGAAGGAAGGATCTGGGGACTGGATGGAATCAGAGAGTCAATTCTGCTATATTGTCAACGCTAAGTAAGCTGCTAGGGTTGGGGAAAGTTACTTTTAAAAGTAATGCATTACAATATTGCGTTACTCCCTAAAAAAGTAACTGCATTATGTTACTTTTTATGGAAAGTAATGTGTTACATTACTTTTGAGTTACTTTTTAAATCTGGGCAGGGCTTGCTTGTTTGTTTTTCATGTAAAAAAGTGCATTACAATATTGCGTTACTCCCTAAAAAAGTAACTGCATTATGTTACTTTTTATGGAAAGTAATGTGTTACTGAGTAATGAGTAACCCATACTCACCTGCATGCTTCATCCGTAGCTGAGCTACTGACCTGTGAAATCTCAACCTGACTCACCAGACTCTTTCACCTACCTGCTATCTCCCATCTTTCACAACAAAAGTGAAATGAATACGCCTCAGGCTGAAGGAAATGTAAATTCATGTCTGTTCAGTAGTGTCACAAGTTCACCAGCTTCTGTCACCATGCCTGTCACAAACTGGTGCACAAGACTCGGCTCACTACATTTCCCAGAATCCTCCCTGGTTCACACCTGCTCACAGTCCACAATCACCGCACCTGTCTGCCATTAGCTTCATCAGTGGGGCTTTATAAGCCAGCACCAAGCACTCACATATTGTCTGGTCATGTTGATTCCCATGGACAAACTTGCCTGCCTTCTCACCTGGAATACTCACCTGATTATTATCCTGCATCCATTCCTGAACATCACTATCTAGCTCTACAAACCCATACTCACCTGCATGCTTCATCCGTAGCTGAGCTACTGACCTGTGAAATCTCAACCTGACTCACCAGACTCTTTCACCTACCTGCTATCTCCCACGATCATCTTCATCGTTGTCTTCATCTTCCCTGTGGGGAGAAAAGGAAAGGAACTGTTACTATCAGCTAAGTCTCCATCAACCTGATGGAGTCACTTACCTGTTACTTCCTCTGTCTTTGCTCTGATCTGAAAATAAACCAGCATTTACTTACCAGTGCTTCCTCTCATGGTCTTTCCTCTCTGGCGTGACAAGTAGAAGGTGCAGCTCAAACAAATTGCATGAAGAATATGATGCAGGAGAAGAAAGTTCAGAATCAGAATGAGCTTTATTGCCAGGAATGTTTACACATACGAGGAATTTGTTTTCGTGACAGAAGCTTCCACAGTGTAAAAGAATGACAGTGACGGAACAAAAAACAATAAAATATTATAAAATTAAAAAAATAAAATATTGAAGCATGAAGGGACTTCGCACAGCTCCAGTGATCCGTTGAAGATCTGTGTGAAGATGGGGGCCAGCTGATAGTTTGACGCTATTCAGCATAAACAAAAATGAAACCAGTGTCATTTTTACTTCTGCTTGAATTGGATCATCGGAGGTCAGTAGCAAAGGCACTGGTTAATAAAATGGGATTAAATTCATGAATGACATTTGTCTTTTACTTAACTATTACAGGTTTTTATATTCTGAGTTTGCACTTGATTTTTTTTTTATTCTTTTTGAGGAGTGCTGAATCTGTATTTGTGCAGGTGAGATGACTAAATGCATGTTCATATTTAGTCTAGAACTACAGTAACATCATATTCACACAGCGCACACAACATCACTACACTAACTCCTGATTTCCCTCAACATGGCAACACGAGACTTGTCAGTCAAGATATGGGAAACAAAGTAGCCTAACTGGTGTTACTTCTTAGAAGTAATGCAGATATTTCCTTCTAAATTAAAAAGTAATGCGTTACTTTACAAGCTACTTAAAAAAAAGTAATCTGATTACGTAACTTGCGTTTCTTATGCATTACCCCCAACACTGTAGGCTGCACGGAACCAGCAGAGGAAGAGGAGTAACAGCTTCCGTGTCCAGGAAGATGAGTGTAGGGGTCTACCTCTAGCAGGGGCTTAGGGGGGGGCAGATGGGTGTGTTTGGCCAACTTGGTCATGATGAGGGGCAGGAGTGACTCCGAGATGAGCTCTAGGGTACAGCAATATGCTCTTGTAACCACTGGTACACTGTTACACCTCAAACCATCATACATGCTGCAAAGCTAAACAGAAGCCCAACTTATTTATCAAGACAATGTTCCTTAGCGAGTGCCTTACGGTTTTACTACTTAACTGCTACAAGAGTGATAAGTCTTCTATACTGCACCATTAACAGCTAATATTTATATTTTCCCCAGCCCTAACACACACACACATAAAGAGTGTTGGGGATTAACTAAATTATGTGATTTAATTACAAAATAAATGTAATTGTAATCAGTTACTGAGAAAAATTGTGTAATTTAAATTAGTTATGAAAATGTTAACAATTACAAAGGGGGTTATAGCTGGGTTTTTTTAACACACACCCACATACAGATTTAATTGCTTTCTTTCATAAATTGCATTGACTGCTCTAAAATATAAGACACCAATGTTGCAGGAGTTTAGGACCCAGAATAAGACACATTTATTCGATAACTGTTCCCTTTCCTATTTGGGTTTATGTGTATGCTTTATTAAGATTAACTGTTTTTTTCAAGCCACTGTTAGATGCCAGTGTTTCCTGTCATAAATATGCAAGATTTGATTTCAAAAATAGTATCATAGCTATTATACTGTTTCTTGTTTTGGTTTTAAATCTGTATTTAACCTCAGAACGATCTCAAAGTAAAAAGACGTGCTAAAGTCTGATTTTGTGGTGGCTGTGCTTTAAAATTTAATTATAATCTTAATTCAAGTGATGAAGGATTTTGACAGTAATCAGTGTAAGGTCCGCGCACCTGGCCCAAGGAAGGTATCCAGTGGCGGATGAAGGTCTCTTGCGTGTTCGGTCTTTTCAGCGCGCCGAGTTATTCAATTTAGGTTTAACTCAATCTGACTCCATTTTAGTATCATCAGTGTTGAGTCCTACTGTAAGGTTAACCCTGCCTGCTTATGCTTGAACATGATTAATAGTTGAAAACATTAGAAATTTAGAGAAATAATCAAATGTGATCAGTTACATTAATAAATTAATTCAAATTTGCAAAGTAACCTTCCAAACACTGCACACAAACATACATATTCCGTTCTTTCTGGATAATTCAAGTGTATGTGTCCTCTACTGTCACAAAACAAAATGGAAATAAAATGCTATTCCATTAGCTCACAAACATCCTCAGTGGAATACTCTCATAAAATTCTCTGTGGAAAAGATGCACATGTCATGCATTTGGCAAGTGCATTTGCTGTTGTGTATATGTTTATATGTGTATATTTGTGTTCATGACTCCTGTTCTCTCCAGGGTCAAAGGGCCAGTATATCTCATTCATTATTCACACATGCACTCTGACCTTTAGGGCTCTGGGCACAGGCTGTTCTGCCTTTTAGCTGCATTCTGTCTTTCAGGCCTTGTGCAGCCAGATAAACCACCAGTCTGCTCACTGTGGTCATCTTCTTTGCCTTAGGCACTATGTATATATTGGCCATACATACAGAATATGCTAAAACACCACATAGACTTGATCAGTTGACTGTGATTCTGGACCCCAGAAAAAACATAAAATGGCTGCTTATGCCAGGCATGTGTTCTATAATAGCATACTTTGACTGAATTGTCATTGTTTGGGTCCTTGAGTACTGAAATGTGAAGGATAATTCAAAACCGTGTGTGTGCTCTGTAACAGAGCGTTTAAAGGTGATATTTTCTGTGTGAGTATATGAATTGGTTCACGTGGTGTTGTCCTGTGTTAAACTGTTATGAGATGTGTAGGTACGGGTGAGGGGGATGCGCACTGGAGTATTGATCTCTTCTGGGATCTTTCTGGCTGTCTCTCTCTCTGTTGCCATGACGAATCTCCCAGCCAGCAAATTCATAACAGCAGGGTGGAGAGAGGCTGTCCTCGCAAATGATTAGGCCTGCAGATGGAGAAAGAGTCCGAGAGACTTACAGTATATACAAATGCATGCGGTTTTGTTAGTGTGTTTGTTAGTGGTGTTTGCTAAGATAAGCATCACTACTGTTGTCCGTACTATAATGTATTGTAATGGAATAAACAAGTGTGGCATGTAGCTTGAGAGATATATTATTACTTTCTAAGCAATCAGAATTTTTGCTTGGTGAGCAAAAATAAAATGGGTGTAAAAAATCCATCAGACCAAGAAGAATTGAACCAAACCATATCTAGAGACCAGTAATCTTGGACCTTGGACTCTTTTGAGATTTGGAAGAGCCAACTCCCAAATCTCAAAAGAGTCCAAGGCCCAAGACTTGGGCCTATAAGCATCCACCCACAACAGCATTGCTGGAACTGACATTATGGCATATGTCTGTGTGTTCTTCGTACACTTTCCTCAGAAAATATACAACTCTTTGTCTGCTATATACAAAAACTACCTTGATTAGTTCAGATCAGTGTGATATATATACATTGATAATATGCTGAATACTGCTTACAATTGTTACTAGGGTTGCAAAGGGGTGGAACATTTCCGGTACATTTCCAGAAACTTTCCAAAATTCCCTGGAATATTCCAAAAAATCCTGGAAAGTTTCCACCTTTTTGCAACCCTAGCTGTTACTGATTAGAGATTACATGATGAAAACTGTAGTTAGTAACAAAATCTAGGTTACTAATTTTTAGATTACTTTTTTTTAAATCAAACTTAATTACACCAAATTAAACCAGGGTTTCCCAAAACTGGGATTAAAGAACTGGGTTTGTGGGTTGATAAAACGCAAATAATTAATTAAATAAATAATAAAATGTCAAATAAAATTCATTTAAATATTTGAACACTAAAACTATATTTTATTTGTTTACCTGCCTGTCCATGTGTCCGTTAATCGATATCAGTGAACTGTGCGAGCACTTGAAATTATTCAAAATATTAACTTCAGATGCATGTCGAGCAAATCTTTTATTTTAAGGGGTTTGGCTGACAAAAATGTATGGGAATCCCTGCATTATATGATAACACATTAATAAACATGAAAACAACAAGGACATTTAAAAATTTAAGAGAAAAAAAATTAAGAATTATGGAGAAACAATAAATTATGAGTGTGAAAAATATGTAATCCATTAAAAGTACCTGTAATCTGATTGTGAGCATTTTAAAATGTAATATACTCTAATTACAAGTACTTCATTTTTTTCAATCTGATTACGTAATCCAGTTTACATGTAATCAGTTACTACTCAGCACTGGGAACAACTCTTTTTCTTTTCTTTTTTTTTGGTAAATGCCATGGTAATCTCTTGAAATGTGCTAAAATTAATACAATGCAAATAATGCAATACAAATAAATATAACAACTTCAACTAAGGACAATTTTGGCATTGCAGACTTGTAACTCAATCTTTTCATACTCTAATTTATTTTAGTTATGCTATTTTTGTTATCTATTATGTCTAGCAGAGGACATGCATCATAGGATAGTTTTGCATTTTTGGTTTAGTTTTTCATGAATTATAAAATTTATAAAAAAATAAAAATTACTATAAAAACCTTTCACCACTGATGAATGTCTATTGTTTTACTCACAAATGATTTGCTTAAGCAATATATAGATTTAACCGTGTAATAATGTTCAGATGACAAAAAGTTCATTATTTATTATTTAACATGACTGAATAAAGTATTGTAAACTATATTTTGAAATGATTGTTTAAAAAAAATTGATTTCAAAACTCATATTCAGCGCTATCAATTGCCTAAACAGTTGCTATTACACTTACACATCAGATCAATAAAAACACATCTGCAAAGTGTTCTCACATCCTGCTGAGGAAATTCTTTGAAGTAGAAGATGTTTGCTTTGTTGGTAGATGGGGGAGAAAATATCTGCAACATCATGATTCATTGGCAAACATGCAGCTACATGCTGAATAAGTGTTTAGCCAACGTTAATGGATATATTTCCTCATTTAGAGGATGGATGGTTGCGGGGAAAGGCTGAATATTTTTGTTAGCTGTAATAAATGTGTTATTGATAATATCGACCAGGAGCGTGATCTGCTTGGCCTGTCTTGCTTTTCCATATTTATTGAAACTCTATTGTGTATTTGGCAAAGGAACAGATCTGGAACCATTTGGGAGGTTGCAGTGGTTGACAGGTGGTTGTAGGAATGTTACTGTAATAACTCAATGCGATTGTTCATATCCTTGCAGGGGATTTTTGATTGATCCATGTGATGTTTTCACAATGTTTCCTTATCCATGTTGTTGAAGAAAAGGTCTTAGCAATTAAAGTTTGACTTGTTTTTCTGTTTTTGTCTGATCTCAGAAGGATGTTGTTTTTTGTGTTTCTGTTACTGGTGCAGTTTCTTTTAAATAACTTTCTAAAATCCAAAACAAGAGTTCAAGAGTAAGGTCATGTTCTGTTAAAAAATAAAAAATAAATAAAACTTGTTAATAACACTGGCTTTTAAGTTTAACTTGAGCAAAAAGGTGTGATTTATTTATTTATTTTACAGAGTACAGTATGTAAGGTTTTACTTGCAGAGTTGCATTTTATGTACATAAGCAACTGTGTTCAATACTAGGTGTAGGCAACTTTTTTGACATTTACATTTTTATTAAACACCATATCTAAGTAGCCTACACCACTGCAAAAATTACATGTACAATTCCCATGTCTATACATTGCTATGTATAATCAAGATTCGTCTGTTTCAAACACATTTAGATTTTACAGACGTTAGTCCACTGTCACTAAATTGCTTGTATTCACAACAGTCTTTTTGTAGATTCTTGTGTTAAATTTACTTTGATTGTCATTTTATAATATTTTCAGTTTTTGTTTTTATTTCCTTTTCCCAAGATATAATACAATCAATCAATCAATCAATCAATCAATAATAAATTAATAAATAAATAAATATTTCCATGTGCCTGTGTGTGTGTGTGTGTAGATGGACAGAAATATAGGAGGAGTGAGAAGAACAGAGACACTGAGCAAGGGGTGAGGTTTATATTTAGCAGCAAATATTTTATGTGTCTTTTCTGTCCACTGATCCTTCACAGCGAGTTGCCGGTTCGGTCGAGCATGACAGTATTTCAGCACTGGCCTTCCGCCAGCCACCCGACAGGAAGTGTGTGTGTGTGTGTGTGTGTGTAACAGAAAGTAGGTTTGTGTGAGTGTGTATGTGAAGGATGCACCCCTGAGGAGACTGACGGTGCAGGTGAGAGTCGTTTAAAGCCACACACTACAGAAACAGTACAATGACAAATAGTGTAGCAGGATGGGTGAAGAGGAGGGGGCGGAAGCAGACATGGAGAAAGAGAGAGAGAGGGCGAGAGGAAGAGAGAGAAGAAAGAGAAGAGAGGGGTTCTTTAATTTCTTGAGTGAGAAGAACAGAGACACTGAGCAAGGGGTGAGGTTTATATTTAGCAGCAAATATTTTATGTGTCTTTTCTGTCCACTGATCCTTCACAGCGAGTTGCCGGTTCGGTCGAGCATGACAGTATTTCAGCACTGGCCTTCCGCCAGCCACCCGACAGGAAGTGTGTGTGTGTGTGTGTGTGTGTAACAGAAAGTAGGTTTGTGTGAGTGTGTATGTGAAGGATGCACCCCTGAGGAGACTGACGGTGCAGGTGAGAGTCGTTTAAAGCCACACACTACAGAAACAGTACAATGACAAATAGTGTAGCAGGATGGGTGAAGAGGAGGGGGCGGAAGCAGACATGGAGAAAGAGAGAGAGAGGGCGAGAGGAAGAGAGAGAAGAAAGAGAAGAGAGGGGTTCTTTAATTTCTTTAGTAGAACTTTTTTGCTCTGTTGTCCGATTTTATTCATTTTATGAAATGTAATTATTCATTAAACTAGTTCAAAAATAAATTATTTTTATTGTATTTTTTAGACCAGTAATAGATAATACTACAATATTTTGGATTTGATTTTTATGGTAGGTGTCAAACTGACTTTGATTTACCAAAAGTCACACTAAGATAGATAGATAGATAGATAGATAGATAGATAGATAGATAGATAGATAGATAGATAGATAGATAAAACAGCAAACCTTTAATATAAATTCTTCTCACACAATACATAAATAGACAGGGGAACGAACATATATGATTTTAAATGTGTATTTAACAACTGTGTGTGTGTGTGTGTGTGTGTGTGCGTGCGCGTGCGTGCGTGCGTGTGTTTAATAAACTGTAAATATTATAAATATGTTTAACATTTTTGTTTATATTTTCTGTCATTCCCTGAATTTCAACAATAACTCTGGGAAGATCATATGTTCAATTCCCAGCAAGCTAAACATGCATGAAGAAAAAAAAAAGCTTTATTTCTTTGGATAAAAGTGTCTGCTAAATGCATAAATGTCAGTGTGGCTTTACTAGTTTTGAAACCAAAATATTTCTTTATCTGACTCAAATAAGATGGCATAACCATCATAGCCAGTATTTAGTAAATGTATTAATAAATTAGGGGGTGGGTTAAAAAAAAATACAGCCTTCAAATTAATCATCAAAATAAATTATAAATAAATTATAACCTATAAAAGGCAGGCTTTGATCAAAATCTGGGCAGTAACTGTGTTCCCTCTTATATGAGTCAAACAGCCCTGGCCAATTTGATTGACTTCCTGGCCTGGTATCACAATTCTGAGCACATATTTCATATTTCTCAGTGGAGCTAATCTCAAATCACTGGAGCTCAAACCACATCAAGGCATTACAGGCTTTCTAAAGCACCTCACCTCTACAGGGCGGCTCCTCAGGGACCCCGGGGGCCCTCCTCCTCCCTTTCTCTCTCTCTCTGCTCTCCAGATATGCTCAGTGCTAAAGTGAGTCTTAACTAGATTGTTTTAAAGCGTTTCTATAAATGGGCAGTCAGCAGAGGGTGGCTGTTCCTCAGGGATGGACTTTATTGTCTTTCAGATTTAGTGTGTTTTAAACAAACCGTGACTTTGGCGTTCTGGTGTCTTAAAGGAATAGTTCACCCAGAAATGAAAATTCAGCTTTCATTTACTGATACATGTCATTCCAAATCTATATGACTTTCATTCAAAAGGAGATATTTTGATGAATCTTTACAAAACACTTTTCCAAAAAAATCCATATGTAATTCAGGATTCAATAAGGGCAAAAACACCTTGAAAGGAGTATATATAATATTATATATTTTATATATAAAAACATTATTAATAAAAAAATATATTAATAAAATACATATTCAAATTTATTTTAGATATATTTCAAAATATACAAAAAAAAAACACCCAAAAATATATTTGTAAAAATATGTTTCCTAGCAACATATTTTGGCCATGTTTAGTATATTTTTGAAAAAATATGTTAAAATATTAATATATTTATAAATTACAAAATATTTTTTGCTCTACATTTCAATAGAAATAAATACATTAATGTAAGTCACATTTGAAGAAAAAAAAAACTTTTGTCTATAGCATGCATGGACATAGAAAAAAATATATTATAAAATAAGCGTTTAAAATAATAAAATATAATACAAATGAAATATTTTTAGTCAGAATATTTTTAGTCATTTTGCTGTATGGGGTACAATGGTTGCAGATGGCATTAGGTGTAAGGGATGTTCTATTTCTTGCCATAGGTCAATTTCTTAGAGGTTAGCGTGAGAGATGCATTTGTCTGCCGGGTGTTGTGAAAATCTCCTGCCCTCTGGCTCAGTCAGACAGAGGCCAGAGAATCAAAGCAGCGGCTGGGGTCCTGGATCGCTTCAAAGCCTAGAAACTGAGCTCTGCAGTGAGTGTGAAAGCTCAGAGAGTTTTCAGACCTGTGCTGGGACTCTTAGGGTTTGCTGACCTCTCATAGCAGATCCTCAGCCTGCTGTTTATTGCCTCCTGTATCCAATTCAGCACCATGCAACTTTAATGAGTAGTTTTAACCTGACATATAAGCCCAGAATAGAGAGGGCTTCTCTGTCCATCATTCTCTGATATAGTGTGGATATAGCTGGGAGGATATTTTTTCTGTCATTCCCGGTTATGGCACAAGCGAGCAAACACAAAATCACTAGTAGCGTACAGCTACACCACATGTGGAACATATTGATCGGGATATAATAACAATATGGCTGGGCAATATAGCTAAAAAAATTTTTTTTTGATGTTTGTCCGCCTTGACAATACTATATATCAGTGGTTCCCAACCCTGGTCCTGGAGGCACCCCAATACTGCACGTTTTGCATGTCTCCTTAATCAAACACACCTGATTCAGGTCATCAGCTCATTAGTAGAGACTCCAAAACCTGAAATTGGTGTGTGAGAGAAAGGAGACAGTGTGCAGTGTTGGGGTGCCTCCAGGACCAGGGTTGGGAACCACTGCTATATCTAACTACTGCATGTCACCCAAGCCATTGAACTCACATTTTATGCAATTTTTTTGTGGTTTAAAAACACAAATAAATAAATTAATAAACAAATATAATAGCTAAATACAAAGGAATAGCTCACCCAAAATGAAAATTTGCTAAACGATTTACACCCACAGACTTACACCCTCATATTTTGTTTCTTCATCAGAACACATTTGGAAATATTTAGCATTATATAACTTGATCACCAGTGGATCCTCTGCAGTGAATGGCTGAAAATCTGATAAGATGAACAAACAAACTCATTTACATCTGATGGCCTGAGGGTGAGCAAATTTTCATTTTTGGTTAAGGCATTGCTGAGTTATGTGATATTCACGATGTTGCTTAATTTTATAAAACTAGTTAAATCACCAAGGGTATATATAATTGGTTATATCAGTAAGCCACTTTTTTTTTTTTTTTTTTTGGAAAAAAGGAATCTTTCTCTGGGAGCTGAAATCGTTTCCTTTTGGTTTTGTGTCTCTGATGATACACAACCACACCAACTAGCTAATCAAATCCACTTGGCAAAACGCCTGTCATGTACATTAGTAGTACATAAAGTCCAGTTTGTGTGTTTTCCAAGGCCTTTCCAAGAGAAATTGCTCGATTTTCAGCAGAATCCCTTGGGTTTCTGTCTGAGCAGCTAGTGGGTTGAGATGGATATGTGCAATTGGCTCATCTGCCCAAATCTAAAGCCCATTGCAATTGTTGGCAAATGAGTGTGGCAGCATCTGCCTCGGTCCTGCCATCATGATGATGAGATGTAACAAGTATGTAAATGTACGTGCCACTGTGACACCTGAGTACCAGCCCATCATATATTCACAGCTTCTCTCTTTTTCTCTCAGTTCTTATGATCTGCATGCAAAGCTTTGCTGCCTGTTTTCTTACATTTAAAGGAACAGGAATATATCATTTATTTACCCTCATGTTGGTCCATTCCAATCTGTTTTGTACGGAAGTTCTAAGCGGCCATGCATTATTATATATTTTTTCTGTCTTGATTTCACTTGATCACGACTTAATTTTCCCATGATCTCGACATAACAAATTGTTTTCTCGTGATCACGACTTAATTTTCTCGTGAGCTCGACATAACGAATTGTTTCATGTGGAGATAATATTCATAGTTTTTTTTTATTTAAAAGCAATAAATTGTTTAATGTGTAACACTAATCATTTTTAAATTTAGTTTTATATTTAAACATGTTTATTTTTTAACAGAAAAGTATGTTGACACAGTCAAACAAGATGCTTACACTGGGCCATGTGGCTCGGGGGCAATGTTACAATTGCCCACGATGTTATAGCCATGATAAAATTTTGTATGCTAGCTAGCCACACCTATATTAGCATAGATTGTTAATTTTTTTTATCAATAACCTAGAGATAAAATGTATGTGAGTTTAAATTCACAGTCATATAAACTTTAGACAATAGAAAAAAAATCTGTACATCCAAAAATAACTTTCATACCTCAAAATCAGTATTTTGTTGAAAACTTCTGTTGAGGTAAAATGATCCTGCTCCAATTCCACAGGCAGAGCGAGAATCCTACCGAACATGTGTAGATTAAGTGTCATCACTCTAGCTTGTTTCTGATTGGAGGATCTGAGTGAGTTACAATTGCCCCTAGTGTCCCCTACTTAAGCACATGCAAAGTACTTGAAATGTAGTGTGTTATTGGTGATATATTTAAAGTTAACATATTTTAAATGTATTAAATTGCACTCATCATTACTGTACAAATGTGCAATTACAAATATCTGAGCTTATAAATAAGTAATTGTTCAAAGTATGCTAAAGTGTACTTTTTTCACAATAATCTCATGGACTATTTTACGACACTTTTTACTGTGATAGTGTGTGATATCTTTGCTTTATCCGTTTTATGTCCCCTGACTTTGGCAGTGTAAATACTACAAGCTATTGTCCCCCACTGCACACACACACACACACACACACACCTCCTGCCTTCTGTGCCAAATTTGTGGCTCGGTTACCATGGCAACATTGTAGTTCTCCTAGAATTGCTCATATTGATCCATGGACAAGCGTGAACGACCCAGCAAGTGTGAGGAAAAAAAGGTGAAAAAATGGCGGTGCATGCCCATGTATGTGCCATGTTTTGCCTGTGTGTGTTCTACAATAAGTAACTTTGCAACATCATATCAAACATCCTCATCAGTGGACCTTGTGTTGTCAGAATTGCGTTCTTTGCGTAACATGCGCACATTAACAAAATTTCACCAAGTCATGAATTTGTCATGTGACTTCCCACACGGCTGGTCACACACAGTCTTCAGAGCAGCAGAAGTGTGTTAGCTGCTTGTCATGTCGTATCTGTGGAGCTTGTTCTGACATCGCTGTCATCCGTTAGACACCCCCTGCTCCTTTTACACACTCACCACCAGCTTCCACGGCATGAATAATTGAACACACACACAGATGTGCCCATTAGGGCTTCTGGGTCTTTCAGTCCAGCAGAAGGTCCATGTCAAAACAGACTGTCTGATATTCAGGGTGACTTTAGTCTCACCAGACGTCAATAAGAGAACACGCAGGCAACAGATCTCACGATCTTGAGATCTCACGTTACACAATTATCTTGTTTTTATTTATCTGGGAGCTCACATGACAGGAACATATAATCATCAGCCCCAATTCTACCTGGTATTAATATTAAGCTCACACAATCTGATCAAGTGGACAGTGTTAAAAATGGGTGTCAACAGGATCCATAACTTTTTCTGTGATCTGATTTCTCAACCCTTCTGAAAAAGTACACTTTAGCCTAGCTTGAAAAGGGGTACTTATTAAGAAAATAATATGCTTTAATAGAATATATTCTTAAGTAAAAACTGAAGACAATGCTTTCCGACGTTTAAATGTATTATAGTTTAAATTTATATTAAATTTAATTAATTTAACTTTAGAATGCTTTTTGACATGTAAATGGGACATAAGTACATCTTTATATGTAACTTCAGAATTACTATTGTTTTGGTTAAAGTGCACTGATTTAATGCAATTTCTATTGAACCATGTTTGTCATGTATTTAAATGTGTTTGCAATTATACATTTGCAATGGGGAAATTGCAGTTTAGTACATTTAGGATGTATGGAAAGTGTACTTCTTTAAGCATGACAAAAAACATTACTTATTCAAACATAGTCATGAAAGTCGACTACAAGTACTTTCAATGCAAGCACACATTTTTTCACAAGGGACATTCAGTTATTCCTACAATGGAGTACATTTTAATGTACTAAAATCAATTAATAAAGATGGAAACTATATAAATACATTTTCTCTTATCACAATATAAAATAACTTTTTTTGTAATGTTCATAACAAAAACATGTTTATTTTTTGTGTGTGTTTTTTTTTTGGAAATGGTGTTTTAATTTACAATCTTTTTTATCTCCTTAATATCCATATTGTTATATATTTGTAAAAGTCCCTTTAACTAAAAAAAAAAAAAAAAAAATGAAACATGTTTCCGAAATTGATATAATTTTGGTGGGAAAATAACAGCACATTTATGAGCAATACATTTTGTGATGTTCAATGGCACTGAACAACAGTTAATTGTAACTCGGTATACCCACCTTATAGGCATTCTATTTAATTTTCTATATTAATAATCAAACTGTAATCAGTTTCCTTAACACTGAAAATGCACAGATCAGATCTTTCGAATGTATAGAGTTGCTTAACTTCATTGACCCAAACACATTTAGACACAGTCAGAGATGCATGGCCACATCACATTTTTTTGCATAAACAGTGTAAAGTACAGTAATGTACAGTATGTTGTAGGGCCATTTTGTAATTCAGTATTGCTGTGTAACCACCTGTGTTAAATATTCATAAACATTCTGTTTGGGTGCGGACAAATTTACCACTGCTTTGCAAAAAGCAATCATGCTTCAGCCAAATTCCAGTAATTTCAACAGGAATCTGTGCGATTGGGAGTTTCGCATGAGGATGAAGAAGTTTCAACAGGAATCTGTGCGATTGGGAGTTTCGCATGAGGATGAAGAAGTTTCCCATGCAGATTTCGCTCATATTTAAGTTGGTCACGCAAGTTCGCCGCACTGATCAACAGAAAGTTGTTTGGTTTGAAAGTGACTTTTCTGTGAGCAGGGCTTCACACTATTGACAATGGAAAATGGACTGGTTTTTGCCAATGATTTTTTGCCTAAATTTCACAAATGTGACTATACCTTCAGACAGACTTCATGTGCCAAACAATCCCCGTGATGTATTGCATTTGAAGGAAAAAGAACAAATATTTGCTTTTGTACTTTACTCAAAGGTGGCACCCACTGAGCCTCAAAGAGATTATTTTATCACTGTTGCTATTTTATTCCTGATAAAGCCCAAAGGAAATCCATCACTATCAGGGGGGAGACTCTCTAAAATACCATCTCAGTCACATACAAAGAACAACACTGATAAAGTGCTGTAAGAAATCACCGCTCTGTTCCATAACCAGCAGTTGCCCACGTAGGACACATTTTAATGCACAAAAAGTGCAGTCCTGTTGGAAAGTCTGCTCCAAAAAGTAGCAACCTTATATGGCCTTTCATGATACTTGAATTTGGTCCAATTGTATAGAGGAGTATGGCATATTTCCTTTGTGGAACAAACAACGCCTTAATGCTTTACTCAGTGAAGAAACAAAAAGTGAGAAGAATGTTGATAGCAAATATAATGAAGAAATTACCAAATGCTTCTATTAAAAATATCTCAAGCTAATAGAAAATGCACTATTTTACTCAACATTTGTGTAAAATGCATTTGAAAGTTTATTAGAGTATCACATAACTAAGATGCCAACTAAGATCATTCCAGTCACTCTTGAGGCTCAGTGAGGCGTATATTGGCCTATGTCTCATACATTTACAGAAGGGAAAATCATTAATCTAAATATTGAAGGAAACATTCCCCCCTATGGTGGTCCATCAATTTTTATATTGGTTATAGTCCTGGTATTTTGTGCCTGAGGTGGTAAAATGTAATTTATTTACCTTTCAGCAGTAACTTTTTCAAACAGATGCCATTTGCGTAGTATAGACCCTATTTTATTGTTGCTTTTCGTATATTATTGGATTGGAAATTGGGCTATGGCCTATTTACCTGACAAAGTGGTAGTAAGATTTCTCTTAGATATTCCACGCTCATTCTTTTTCTTGATGGGACAAACTCCTGTCCGTTGAGGAATCATTCAGCTTTGTTTTTCCTCTGTTGAAGAACATTGGCTGGCATTGGCAGAGTTGATGAGGTCAGCGCCTCCAGCCGTGCTGTTTCCTGCCCTGATCTGGGACCTGTCTCACACAAACACAGCTGATTCACATGCAACCAGCGCTGCTTCATCTTCTGCAAGAAAACCTCAGGAACCCCAAAAGACTTCAAACGCAAATAAAATGCCTTGCACACAAGCAGCACTGCAGCCCTGGCATCCCCGATGAACATGGTGCAGTAATCTTTCCACTTCAGTCAGACAGACAGAAAAGAAGGCCCTGTGGCGTCCACCTTTAACCCCTTCCCATCAGGCTCTGCCAGTGCCAGAGAAAAGGGCGATTACTGCCTAACCAGTGGCTGAAATATATGTACTCAACATTTATTTATTTATCTACCTCCTTTTTGTTTGTGTGTGTTGAAAAGCTTCCCAACTTAGCACAAGACGAGGCCCCACAGTGCTTCAAGTCTATTTTTTCCATCTTCTTTTTTGTCCTTTTTTTTCTCTCTCTCTTTCTATCACCTCAAGGTTGCCGGCTCTCCATTTACGCACAGTGTGTTTCAAGTTGGTCCAGTAGCTTTAAAAAGCAGAGTTCTCTGGCTGAACCAGCGCCCAACCTTGACACAAAATCAATACTAGGCAAAACTCTTTGAAGAATCACAAATGTAATAAGTGCTGGTACTCTGCATGGAGCCATTGCTGCATGCCGCCCAAAGCACAGGTGCATGATGGGATACACCAGTAGGATGCAATGTAATTTATCTAGTAAATTAGATTGCTAGAATTTATCTAGCAACTGATCCACTGAGTCTACTAAGCATAAATCCTCAAATATTGTTGATTTTAAATGTATTAAAGGTTTTTCAGTGCTAATGATATGTAAAGATTTAGCAATCTGTTCATTTGTAACCAATAAAATATTTTTCCGGAACAGACCATATATTTGCTGCTTGTCGCATTCTGGAAATACACTGTAAACCTGTGCCCCCAACAAAAGATATCTGTTGGGTTTGATGCAAGTTATGCAGGAACAGGCACACACTATTTTATCCAGTACTAAAGATTTAAGTAGTTGACTGTCTGTTTCCTGTACCACAAGATAAATAACTGCTTAACTACAGTAATATAGTATGATGCACAGTTGCTAGATGCTACTGTTTCCTGAAAGAGTAGTAACATGGTCGCACCTACAACGTTTGAACCATGTTGTTTCAACAGTATAGGATTGATCTTCTTTTAACTTTTGCTTATAAATTCATTCAAGATCACAAATAATGTCAAATTATTATAGTTCAATTACAGCAGAAAGCAGTTACATTTTTTAAATCACATTTACATGCAGTATGTAACTAGTATACTCCCATAGGCTATACTGTATATGTGGTTTAATCAGTCAGCAGTTTTATCCACAATGTAATTTATCTGAGATGCTGCTGTATGAACATGGCATCTGATCACCACTTCACTGTTGTTGTTGTTGTTGTTTTTTATCCCTGTCACTTTGCTTTGTTCACTGAAAAAAAAATTCATTTAATTTACTTTTTGTTTTAAGGTAAGTGGTTGCAATCCATTTATTTTAGCTACATCTAAATAAACAAATTTAGTTGACTAACTTTCAAAATGTTTTTATTTTTTTAAATGTAGCTAAAATAAATTGTTTGCAACCACTTACCTTAAACAAATTCATATTTTTCAGTGTTTGATGTTTGATTTATCATGGGTTCCTTCTTACATTAGAGGTTCTCTTACGCATTTCTGCACATCCACAGTCTTTAAAATGTGCTGATTGTTGACATGCTACACTCTTAAAAAATAATAGTTCCAAGAGGCAGTTTTCACCAGTGGCGGCTCGTGGGTTTTAAAATAGAGGAGGCACACTAATTGTATTTGTCTGGGATCCCTGCCGATTATTATTATTATTGCTTAACCACTTTAAAATGGCTTTTTGGTTGCTTTTAGCCAGAAAACGTAAAGAAAACGACATACATACAGCAAGATAATATAATTTCACTTACCTGGCCTATCACTTGAAGCAAACATCCATCCCTTCTTAAAAGTCTGTGTTAAAAGAGAGCTGCCTGTTGCGCCATTTAATTAAACCGAGTGCTGTAACGTTAGCCTATATCCAGCTTAGGCTGTTTTCCTTAAATTTGTATATATACTGTTTGAATGACAGCTTGGTAAATCTGGAGGCAATCAAATATTCAATATTGCTACTCATCATAAGTACTTGGTACATTATCAGCGCAGTGGCAGACGTTCAAACTAATATCACGTAATTTACGTCTCTGTGATGATTGGTTGATATCAGAAGGGAGGCTAGCCTCCCTTGCAAGGGTTCTTTTCTCAACACTCCTCAGCGCTGAAAGTGAACACTCGATGGTGATTGGCTAATTGTTTTTACCAACGGAGGCACGAGAGCTCCGCGCTCCCCTGGCCTCCTCCTCCCCTTCTCTATAACCTAGCAGTTGCAATTACATCAGCAGATTCGGTACATTCGCGATAGAAAAGTGGCGGTTTCACGTTATGGTATTACAACTAATACACATTCTGAGACATGAACTGAAATGAATTGTGAATTTTATTAACATTAAATCGTCCTCCTTCCATTTTTACCTTAAAATTATGGGGAGGCTGTGGCTCCCCTGCCTCCCCCGACGAGCCGCCACTGGTTTTCACAGCAGTGCTATAGAAGAACTCTTTTTGGTTCACCTTTTAGTGAACATTTTAATAACATTTTAATAATTTTTTTAATTTTTTCCACTATAAAGTACATTCTGTGGAATGAAAAGGTTCCATGGTTAAATGTTCTCCATGGAACCATTCATCCCAATAAAACGCAGAATGTTTTGCATGAATGTTGGTATAAACTATGGTTTTGGAAAACACTAGTAATTGCAGAACTTGTGACCATAACAATGCTTTTGTGAAATGCACCTCTGAACACTTTTGGACCTGCCTAGCAACAACTTAACAATCACTCAGAAGACTTTTGCAACACCCTAGCAGCCAGAATACCTTAAGAACTGCCTAGTAACAATCTAGCAACCAATCAGTGCTGCGTTTCCCAAAAAAAGCATCGTAAGCCTAAGTTGATCGTAGCTCCATTGGTTTCAGTGGTCTACAATGTATTAAGCTTACGATGCTTTTGGGAAACACAGCCCAGGACAATCTAGCTTGTCCTAGTGACCACCCAGAACACCTTGCATGGGTAATTACAGGGAAAGATTCAATTCTGCAGGGACACAAAAAATTTACAGCCAAGATTTAGCTAATAATAATCAAAGCTACAATTTTTGGTTACACTTTACTTGAAGGGGTGTGCATAAGACTGACATGACACCTTCATAATCATGACATGACACATGTCATGAATATGAAGGAGGTTGTATGCATGTTTATGACAACTGTCATTAAGTGTCATTCGCTCAGTTATGTAATTTTTAATGCAAAGATGACATTGTTTGAGATGTATTTGTTATGGGCTATGGTTAGGGGTAAGGGTACGGGTAGGATTAGGTTAGGGTTAGGTCAAATAATGTCATATTTGCATTAAAAATGACATAACTGAGCGAATGACACTTAATGACAGTTGTCATAAACATGCATACAACCTCCTTCATATTCATGACATGTGTCATGTCATGATTATGAAGGTGTCATGTTAGTCTTATGCACACCCCTTCAAGTAAAGTGTTACCCAATTTTGTATTATTATTATTATTATTATTTTAATCAGTATATATAATGCTTAAAGTTATTGAAATTGTTTAAGAACAGAACACAAGTTCTCAGAAATGAAAGTGAATAAAGTGTGCAGAAAACTAGTGGATCGTTAAAAATATCGCTGAAAGGATTTGTTCTTTTTGATTTCGTGCCTCTTAGAGTGTCCCTTTCTGTCTTTATTTTAGGCTGTCGTAGAGTTTTAGATGTGAGTTAAAAACCATCTAACTTTTCACATAAACACAAGCGTCTGACATGTCCTTGTACCCCGAGAGAGAAAGAGAAAGAGAGCTCTATAGGTTTATGACTGACACCTTCTCTTAGCCTGACATCTGTAAGTGTAAAAATAACACATTTCAGTCAACAAACCATTAGAGACATTTGAACTTGACATTGATTGTTTACTTGACGATGATTCTTATAATTGTAATATCATACAACAGAGGAAATGTGGAGACCGCATTGCAATATGACACTTTCCTGACAACATTCCCCGAAGAATGCTTTCCTTTGATGCCTAGAGAACCACAGCTATCCACCGAAAAAAAAAAATCAACACAGAATGAGTTTCATGTAATCGTTTCAGAGGTCATGTGATCAGAGCTCGCTCCCATTTTTGATCAATAACTGCGTTTTTAAATATCTCACGGCCGGGATGCGATATTCCAGGCACGCCACTGCGTAAATAGATCAATGAGCTTCACATTGAACCCATCCGGCGTTCTGTTTTCAAATACAATTAAACTGTCTTATTCAGCACAGTCAGAGACATTGAACACACAGCCAGGCATTGACTTGTGTTTTATCAAAGGGAAGTCCAACAGAAGGGCTTTAGGGTGGAAGAGGAGGGAGGCCGGGTGTTCCAGTATTAGATACATCGCTCAACTTTGTTGTTTAAACCTCTTGACCTCTGTTGGCATTGGAGTATTGTTGGATTCTAGTTTCCATTATCAACTCAATATGCCTGCTAAACTGTGACCACTGTATTATAATATTCAGGTCCTTTAGCTATACCACATAACACTTAAATTAAGTTTTATTAAATACATGAATTGGGCTGTCAATTTCTTAATCACATAATATGATTATAAATTAATAAAATACATTTCAAATAATCATATGTAGACATGTTAATATTTACTGAGGAAATCAACACACTCACATTTAGCAGCCTAGGCTATGCTCCGTTCACAAAGAATGTATTCATGTATTCCATCTATTTTTTCTTTCTTTCTCCTAATTGTTGATCTTGTAAACACGTGGTAGACTGATGTATTAGGCCACTGCTTCACATCTTATTGTTTTATCAACATCTTTTAACATTTTTAGGAGATTATTGTTGTGAAAAAAGTGCATTTAATTGTATTGAATGTGCACCTGTAGTGTATTTCAAATCAAATCTACATAATCACAGTTAGGTCCATGTATATTTGGACACTGACACAATTTTCATAATTTTGGCTCTGTATGCCACCAGAACAGAATTCAAAATGAAACAATCAAGATGAAATTGAAGTGAACAGACTTTAAGCTCTAATTCAAGGGGTTGAACAAAAATATAACATAAAATGCTTATGGAATTACAACCATTTTTATTCACAGTCCTGACATTTTCAGGGGCTCAAATGTAATTGGACAAATAAATATATTCATAAATGAAATTAAATGAAATCTTTTGTTGAGAATCCTTTGTAGGTAATGACTGCCTTAAGTCTTGAACTCATGGACATCACCAGAGACTGTTTCCTCCTTTGTGATGCTTTGTCAGGCTTTTAACTGCAGCTGACTTCAGTTTGTTTGTGGGTCTTTCTGCTTTTAGTTTTGTCTTCAGCGAGTGAAATGCATGCTCAATTGGGTTGAGATAAGGAGATTGACTTAGCCATTCCAGAATATTCCACTTTTTTACCTTCAAAAACTCCTGGGTTGCTTTTGCTGTATGTTTTGGGTCATCGTCCATTTGAACTATGAAGCGCCGCCCAATCAAATTTACTCCATTTGGCTGAATCTGGGCAGACAGTACATCCCTGTACACTTCAGAATTCATCCAGCTGCTTCTGTCTTCTGTCACGTCATCAATAAACACAGTAACCCAGTGCCTTTGGAAGCCATGCACGCTCATGCCATCACACTGCTCCATCATGTTTCACAGATGATGTTGTATGCTTTGGATCATGAGCTGTTCCAAGCCTTCTCCATTCTTTTTTCTTCCCATCATTCTGATACAGGTTGATCTTAATTTCAGCCATCCAAAGAATGCTTTTCCAGAAGTGGTCTGGCCTTTTTAGATGTTTTTTGGCAAAGTCTAATCTGGCCTTGTTTGCACGTGGTGAACCCTCTGTATTTGTGAAGTCTTCTCTTGGTTGTAGACTTTGACAGTGACACGCCTACCTCCTGGAGAGTGTTCTTCACTTGGCTGGATGTTGTGAAAGGGTTTTTCTTTGCCATGGAGAGGATCATCCGATCATCCACCACTGTTGTCCTCCCTGGACGTCCAGACCTTTTTATGTTGCTGAGCTCACCAGTGCATTCTTTTTTTCTCAGAATGTACCAAACTGTTAATTTGACCACTCCTAATGTTCCTGCTATCTCTCTGATGGATTTGATTTGTTTTTGAAGCCTAACAATTGTCTGTTTCACCTGCATGGAGAGATCCTTTGACCGCATGATGTGGGTTCACAGCAACAGCTTCCAAATGCAAATGGAACACTTAGAATCAACTCCAGCCCTTTTACCTGCTTAATTGATGTATAAAAAATGATGGAATAGCCCACGCCTGTCCATGAAACAGCTTTTGAGTCAATTGCTCAATTACTTATGGTCCCTTGAAAAAAGGGGGAGGTACATATGCTGTAATTACTTAACCATTCCTCCAATTTTTACAAGAATATATATATATATGTATGTATATGTGTGTGTGTGTGTATAATAAGTGCTGTCAAACGATTAATCGTGATAATACAATTATAATAAAATTAATACAAGTTTTTGTTTACATAATATATGAGTGTGTACTGTGTATATTTATTATGTATATACAAACACATGCATGTATATATTTAAGAAAAATATGTTGTTTATATAATATAAAATATAAATATATAAATATATAAATATATAAATGTATATATATGTAAATATTTTCAAAATATATACTGTATGTGTGTGTATTAATATATACAAAATAAATAAACACAGTACACATACATATATTATGTAAACAATAGTGCTGTCAAATGATTAATCGCGATTAATCGCATCCAAAATAAAATAAATAAAATATGTTGTTTACATAATATATGTGTGTACTGTGTATATTTATTATGTATATATAAATACACACACATGCATGTATATATTTCAGAAAAATATGTTTTTATATATTATATTTATTTAAAATATAAATTATATGAATATAATTACAGACGTGTAAATACATGTAAATATTTTCAAAATATATACTGTATGTGTGTGTCCATCCAAAGAATGCTTTTCCAGAAGTGGTCTGGCCTTTTTAGATGTTTTTTGGCAAAGTCTAATCTGGCCTTGTTTGCACGTGGTGAACCCTCTGTATTTGTGAAGTCTTCTCTTGGTTGTAGACTTTGACAGTGACACGCCTACCTCCTGGAGAGTGTTCTTCACTTGGCTGGATGTTGTGAAAGGGTTTTTCTTTGCCATGGAGAGGATCATCCGATCATCCACCACTGTTGTCCTCCCTGGACGTCCAGACCTTTTTATGTTGCTGAGCTCACCAGTGCATTCTTTTTTTCTCAGAATGTACCAAACTGTTAATTTGACCACTCCTAATGTTCCTGCTATCTCTCTGATGGATTTGATTTGTTTTTGAAGCCTAACAATTGTCTGTTTCACCTGCATGGAGAGATCCTTTGACCGCATGATGTGGGTTCACAGCAACAGCTTCCAAATGCAAATGGAACACTTAGAATCAACTCCAGCCCTTTTACCTGCTTAATTGATGTATAAAAAATGATGGAATAGCCCACGCCTGTCCATGAAACAGCTTTTGAGTCAATTGCTCAATTACTTATGGTCCCTTGAAAAAAGGGGGAGGTACATATGCTGTAATTACTTAACCATTCCTCCAATTTTTACAAGAATATATATATATATGTATGTATATGTGTGTGTGTGTGTATAATAAGTGCTGTCAAACGATTAATCGTGATAATACAATTATAATAAAATTAATACAAGTTTTTGTTTACATAATATATGAGTGTGTACTGTGTATATTTATTATGTATATACAAACACATGCATGTATATATTTAAGAAAAATATGTTGTTTATATAATATAAAATATAAATATATAAATATATAAATATATAAATGTATATATATGTAAATATTTTCAAAATATATACTGTATGTGTGTGTATTAATATATACAAAATAAATAAACACAGTACACATACATATATTATGTAAACAATAGTGCTGTCAAATGATTAATCGCGATTAATCGCATCCAAAATAAAATAAATAAAATATGTTGTTTACATAATATATGTGTGTACTGTGTATATTTATTATGTATATATAAATACACACACATGCATGTATATATTTCAGAAAAATATGTTTTTATATATTATATTTATTTAAAATATAAATTATATGAATATAATTACAGACGTGTAAATACATGTAAATATTTTCAAAATATATACTGTATGTGTGTGTATTTATATATACTTAATAAATATACACAGAACACACACATACATTATTCAAACAAAAACTTTTATTTGGGATGCGATTAATCATGATTAATCATTTGATAGCACTAGTAAACAAAAACTTTTATTTTGGATGCGATTAAACTCGATTAATCATTTGACAGCAGTAATATATATATATGTATGAGATATATATATATGCATATATATATTAAAACTGACTCACAATTCCAAGAAAAGAAAAGAAAGTAAAATGAATTAAGAAAAAAATCTAACTGTAATAACTTTTCACTAACCATTACTTTTATTATTTATTTATTTATTTAATATCTTGTTTCACACTGAACCTGTCAGAACATGGATGCAAAATGAGCTGCAAACTTCAAAATGACTTTAAAATTGCCTGATGACCAGCAGACTGCACAGAGAGGAAACCGTTTCAGTGAACACAATCTGCATTGTCTTCTGATGCTATGAAATAATCCCTGTCTCTCTCCTCTTTTCTCTCCGGCTCTCTGCATTTATCTGTATTGTATTTGATGGCCTTTTCTTCTTCTCCTCTGCTGTCTTCTGCTATTGATTTTCACTTATAGGTTTTCATCCCTTTCATTCCAATTTCAGTCAGGCAAATGGCACAGAAACCCTGAACCCCTCTCTCCCTCTTTCTCTTTGTCTCGCTCTCCCTCTCTTTTCAGTGGAAGGCCATAGTCTATTACTTAATGCCTTGCACTGAACTGCAGGTGTTTAGAATCGCCCTTCTGATTTTAACACCCTGGAAGATACAGTAAGATGTTTGTCTCAGGAGTAAGTTGCAGAAAAGAGGTATATGAGTGAATATATAATAATATTACTGTAATAATAATATGAGTGTATGAGTGTTAAGGAGTGTTTTTTTCCTAATGGGGTGAATGTATTATGTTGTTTTTGGTCTCCATGAGGAAACAAGCTTATAAATTGTACAGAGTGACCTTTAAAAAAAGAAAAAAATCTAAAAATGCAAAACAGTTTGTGTGAGGGTATAGGTTTAGCGGTAGCATTAGGGTAAGGGCATAGAAAATACATTTTGTACAGTATAAAAACCATTACACCTATGGAATGTCCCCATAAAACATGGAAACCAGTATGTGCGTCTGTGTTCAGATTGTGTGTATTACCCGCAACGTGATGGCTGTGAGTGATTACTAATGGCTATGTTCACATTGCAGTTGGATAGGGCTCATGTATGTGTTTTAATTGACAGCATGAACAGCAAACACCACATTGAATCTGACACTTTCATTTCTCATCTAGGAATGATGCCATGTGTAATAAAAAATATAAAATATGTTCGCAGGGTGACTGTGAAAGATCAGATTGGAATTCATGATTTTTATTTATTATATTTAACATTGCTGTAAATCATTAATAACTTATGAATTATTACAGTACAGAAGTAAGGTACAAAAATATATGTGTTTAAAATCTATATTGATGTTTAATATTTGGCAAAGACTAAAATATATCTTATTCACAAAGACTTACTATTCACTACTTTAACCAGGTACTAAAATGCACTGAAATTGAGGTGAGTCTTGCCATTCTTTTCTGCAGAAACATCACTTTCCATGTAAATTCAGCTTATGGATTGCACCTTATTTACAAATGTCTGCTCCATTTGCCAATTTAGTGTGAACCCTAATCAAATACACCTGAACAAGTTAATCAAGATAACGATAATATGCTGTATACACAATAATATTAATACACGGATTCTGCTTTAGCAGTAAATATAAATATGTTATTTAATTTAGATGAACATGTTAGGATATGATATATTGTGTATATGTGGGTCAGTACACATTGCCTGTTGGTCACATTTATGAGGTCATGACTGTTACTCACAAAAAGCTATCATATGACTAAGAAAAACAACAAGTTAAGGCTGGAATACACTACACGACTTTTAAAATCTGAACAGATTTTAAAACAACAGCTGTAATATTGTCAACTTTATAAATGAATTACTAAACAAATGAGGACCACACAAGACTTTTTAAGTCATTCAGAAAACAACAAAGTCACACAGAAACACGCACATTATTGTTAGGTGACAACAAATGAAAACAAAATGTGTTTTAAAACCGCCTCAACATATCAAACCTTTGATATCCTCAGACTGGATTGAATCTCTTAAAAAAATCCATGTCTGTGGCCATAACAAACCATGTGATTTTCTGTGAAAACTATCAGCTCAAATCTGCAGACTGGCTGTGACTCTCAGCAAAAAAAATCTGGCCAAAATTATGTAGTGTATAGTAGAACCTTTATGCCGACTAGTATAAAGTCTTTTTTGGAGATTGTGAAATTGTAGTGTGAAGAAAAACATTCTCATGCTTCATGCATACAATGATGTTAGCGTGAGTAAATAAATCCTTTTTGGGTGAACTATTCCTTTAAGTGTGCTGGTGGCTGCAAATGAGTACTTTTGTCTGCTGTCAGTAAACTCTGAGCGCAGGATGTGGACAGACCACTAAACAGGCTCTACTGATGGACAGAGAAACCATTAACACCAGCGCCAAGGTCACACTGGGATGTTTCCTTCTGTTTGTGATGGACAAATTAAGACTCGCTCACACACACGCCAGCGCTCCCATCATGCCTCCGGGACACTCCCCCTGGACTCCTCCTTTGCCCATTAACAGGTTGATTGAAAGCTATCCAAACGACCCAAACAAAAGACTCTCTCCATGGCCACCATCTCGCTCATCCTGAAATATCTTTCAGGGACCCATTTCCTGACATCACGGGGGCTGGATAAGGCTGGGGGGCAGATTGCCCTGTGACACCAGCCCGCTATAGCCTCCTCGTAACCACAGTGTCGTGTCCAGCCAGGCGGACGTGTTATTTTTTTCGCGCACCCCTTTCCCCCTTGTAGTCCTGTATTAGTAGCCATTTTGAGCTCCACACTGCTATTATCCAGCTGATGGCTCTGACATGTTGATCATATATGGGAGAAAGAAAATTGATTTCCTCAACAGCAAACACGGCCCAATCTTCCCAAGCCAGTAATTTTACCACCACAACAAAATAAAAGAGTAATCTTGCCCCAGGAGACAGGAGGAGAACAGCACTCTGAAATAAACGGGCCAAGAAAAAAAGAGCTAAATAAAGGGAGAGTTTGTGGAAGGACAGTGATGATGATGATGATGATGATGATGATGAGGGTTTTGAGGTGGCACTTTGACAGATAGACAGTAAGACAGACGGACTTGGGTAATGTCCCGCAGACAGGCCAGAGAGCCACTGCTATGGGGCGTCAGAATGCACTGTAATTCAGATAGTTTACTGAGCGCAGTACAAAACACAACAGCTCTCACTAAAGGTTTTAAAGGGTTTAACGTCGCTCAAATGCAGCGATCTGAGAGGCTCGGGTATCAAGACAAAAACAGGCTTTCCTTTATTCTCTACCTTTAAAAAAAGTGAAAATACATACAGTATAAAAACGAAATTAGGTGCAGGTAAAATGTGATACATAGTATTTTAGTCTGTAATATTCCTCAAGACAAATAATTACTGTTGTGGTGGTTTATAGTTGAGATTATCTGTTTTCTCAGTTTTTTTATCATATTTTTGATCCATGATTTCTGATGTTTATGATTTCTGACTGTTTGAGAAAGTGAGAAGGATTTATTGATCCTTCTTACGCTTTGTGAAAATTCTGTATAAATTCACTTGTATTATATGTTCATTTGCTTGTTTTTTCAGTTCTTTCTGTCCATCATTCATTCATTCCTATATCTTTCTTTCTTTTTCTTTTTGTTTGTTGGATTGTTTATTAATTCATTTATTTGTTTGTATTAATTTAACAATGACTGCTTAAAATGGTTTGCTTGTTATCAAGAAATATTTTGGTTTGTTCAATCGTTTGTTTGCTTTTACAGTGGCTGTATGGAATGGAGTTTTTGTTTGTTTTTCATTTGTTAATTTAGTTGTTTGTCTTGTTTTGTTTTATTTTTTCAGCTTGTTTGTTAATTTCTTCCTCCCTTCTTTTCCTATTTCATAGATATATTTGTTTTTAATAATAACTGCATGAAATGATGGTGTTTGTTTGTTCATTCTTTCCTTCAGATATTTACAGTAGTTATTATTTTGTTTGTTTGTTTTGCAATAATGGGGTTTGCTTGTTTTCCGCTTATCCATTAATTTCTTTGTTTTTCACAGTGATTGCATAAATTGATGGTGTGAATTAAATGCATTCAGATCTCTCTCTCTGTTTCATCACTGCCCCCTCTCTGTCTCCTGAAGAGCGGAGGTCTTTGCTCTTTGGGAGTGGCGATAGTAGTGACCAAAGTGAGAAGAATCATAGGGCACAGCACTGAATCAAAGGCTGGACCACAGATAGGATGGCGGGGGTGTGGGGGTTGTGTGGAGGTGATGACCTTGAGTATTGATCCAAGCCTTCATAATTTCCATGGCTTACTGGGGCCCTTCTCCCAACCTGCTGGAGTATATTAGACCAGAAATCCATAACATGGCCCATGTTCATCCAAGCACAGGAAGAAACTGAATTAAATGTTTAAAAACAATCTGGGGCTGCAGTTGATGCCGATTCATCATGATTCCCGGATGTCAGGCAGGTAGGATGACCATGGAGGATTCAGCCAATGGCCGAAGAGCTCACACCACAGATAGACTCATTCAGACTCATCTGTCAGCAAACTGGCCAGTGCAGGATTTTTAAACACTGACACAAATGCGGCCATGGTCAGCAAGTTCCAAAATTACTTGGGAGTCATTGTCCGAGATGAGAAAAGATCAAATGTGAAACAATAGCACTTGAGTGAAAATTGGAGCTACTCTACATGGTGGTAAGCAAAGATCCCAATTAAACATGAATCTGAGCTGAACAAAGTTTGAAAATACAGTCAGTTAAAGATTCAACACAATGTTATTTTAAAACTTTAAACCTTTCTCTTTGATATATGCTTCAATTGAATAAACTAACCTTAAAATACTATCACTGCACAAAGGGAAATAATGGTAATTTATGGACAACTTTTTACAAGCTAATTCTTGATTGTGATAGTTTCCTAGGTTGGTAGCACTTAAGGTTAAGGACCAGTTCTCACTATTAACTAGTTGCTGTTTATTAGTACTTATAAAGCACATATTAATGTTTTATTCTGCATGACAATATTTTAGATCCCGTAATCCTTAAAGCAACAAATTAGGAATTTATTGAGGTAAAAGTCGTAGTTAATAGTTAGTTAATTGTGAGAATTGACCCTCAAGTGTGACTGTAAAATTAACAACCTGTACATGGGCAGAAAAGCAGTCAGTCACATTCTGTTCAATATCTTTATCTTATGTTATGAAAACTGTCATAGTGCGTCTTCAAAATGATCATGCCAGGAATGGAGTGGATTTTTTGGATCTGTGAGTGAAATGGTGTGATTTCCACAGGGAAAATGAGGGTGGATCCCTGAGCTTTTATCATGTTCAACAAGGGGCAGAGTGACATTAAAGCTCATTACAGCAACTGATCTGAAATCAATGTGAAGATGTGGCCCTGTCTTCATATTGTTGAGCCTAGACTGCTTCCAAACTACCTGTATTCAACTAGGATTGAGTAATCACACCATTGACAAGGGGCTTATATATGGAAATCATTAAACAAAACTGGGGGTTTACAGGGGGTTGGGCACGTGTCATTCTCATGTAAAAATTTGCCCTTTTCAGCCTTGCAAGACATGTTTAGGGTAATGTTATGTTGTGGGTATAGATACCCAAATGTTGCTATGCAGTTGCTAGGGTGTTTGGGGTAGTTGACAAGTTATCACTTTACTGGCCTAATATTCTGATACCAAGATTTGGCCCAAGTCCCTCTGTCAGTAAAAGTCCAAGGGATTTTTATGTTAATTTATTGTCCAACAATGCAACACTGCTTTTCGTCAGTCAGACTGAAAAATATTAGCAATAAGGAATAAGCAATATGGAATAAATTAGGTGCTAAAGTTCAATGCTTAGTTTAGATTTGATCAAAGGATGTATTTTGTATATAACTTTTAAGGAGTTACTGAGATTTGAGCTGAGAGTACTTTTCATTCATTCACTCTTTAAGAGATGGGAGCTTCCTGACAGTTTCAATGACTCCCCACTGCCAGTCAAGTAAGTTTTGATCGTTTAGCATTTGTGTTAGTTTGAGCTGCCAGACAAAAGAGCCCAGTGCTCCACTCTCTCAATTTAAGGAGGATGCTGTTGAGAATCCATAGAAAGGGTGTAAAGGCCTCCATTGGGGAAAATGATTTTTTCGGCCATATGAGGAGGACACTAGAAATCATCTCCAGCAATTTCGGTAATGGATTTTGAGACAGCTGCTTGCATTGTTGTTTAATGATGACAAATGATAGCTTGAAAAGACTTTGCAGTTGAAGAGACAGAGGATGAAGCAAAAGAAAGAGGAAAAGAAAGACTTGCATAAATTGCCTGTTGAGTATTTTCCAGGGTGATTGTGGGTAATTGGGCTTTATTGGACTTGTTAGCTCTGGATAACTTTCGGCTATTATCCCACTCGTGCTCGTGCTCTTGATCATGAACATTCACCCCCAAAGGAGCTCCGAGATTTTTCCGGTGAATCTAAAGCGGTGAGCACTAAAGGCCTGAACCAGTCTAAAGAGACTTTTTCCAACTCAAGCGTGGAGAGACAGCCTTCGTATGGTTCATTTAAGATCTGCTCAGCTGACGGGAACTCATTTTAAGGGCCTAGTTTTCTGAAAGGATAGATGTGGATCAGAGATATAACTGCAATGGCTGACATTTTCTAAACGATGACATTTCAATACTGCACTTTGGGTTGAGCGCAACGGCTTTCTTCAATATAGCTATATAAGGTTAATTGCTGTAACTTAAACCTGTAGGCAAAGAGAGATGACATTATTTGATGCCTGTAGATTTCGGCCCAGGTTTCCCAAAGTTCAACTGAATCATAAGGTCTTGATTAATTGGAATAAACAGAGCAAAGACCCAAGCCGACAGTAATACATCTTATAAATACACAGCACTCAGAGCACCAAGACTTATCTAATAAGATTGTACTTTGAGGTATTGAGAAGGGTCCATTTCAAATCTGATCTCTCTGGTTTGACCTATAGGTAGGTTTTTTTTTTCTGATTCTATTAAATGTTGAGTGTCTAACTTTGATACTAGCAGCACCAAATGGAACTGCTATATTTTTGTTAGTTTGTTTGAGGAGCTCAAATGTTCTGAGAGAACAACTTTGGCTCAACCGAGTCCCTTTTTCAACAACAGGGTGCTGGAGCCATATTTGCAGGCATTCCATGTATTTTCACAACAGAAAAGGCAGTTCTAGGCTGTGAACAGGTAACGAAACCATTCATGTCAAAGTGGTGGGGTAATGTCTGCACCAACAAATATTAACCCCTAATACTACCCTAAAACCCAATCTTAAAGGGATAGTTCACCCAAAAATTAAAATTCTGTCATTAATTACTCACCCTCATGTCATTCCAAACCCATAAGACCCCTGTTCATCTTCAGGACACAGATTAATATATTTTTGATGAATTCTGAGAGCTCTCTGATCCTCCCATAGAGAGCAATGCAATTACCACGATCAAGGTCCAGAAACGTAGTAAGGACATCATAAAAAAATAATCCATGTGACATCAGGGGTTCAACCGTAAGTTTACGAAGCTACGAGATTACTTTTTGTGTGCAAAGAAAATAAAAACAACGACTTTATTCAAAAGTTTTTTCTCCTCCGCTTCACCCTGGTGCCATTTTAGAGAGTATCCACTGAACGTAAACAACGTATGCTGTTCTGTGTCAGCTGCACCACGCCGATACGTTTTCTACGTTGTTTATGCTTTTGGCGCTTTTCCACTGCATGGTAGGCACGGTTCACTTTTGGGGGGCGGGGGTACTTTTTTCAGTACCACCTCGGTTGAGGTTCAAAGCGAGCCGTACCGTTACCAAAACATGACACGTAAACTCTAATCACTGATTGATCGCAACTGTTTTGAATGAGCGCATCTTTTTTAACAACCACTGGTTGTTTCATGGTCTGTTGAGGAAGTACAGACATTCCTCTCGTTGATAGCCAAGGAGCGGATCCAGTGAGAGCTTGATGGGGTGACACGGAATGAAACGTTTTTCAGGAGTCACGGCAGTAGAGGCGGTGCAACTATTAACGACATGTGAATAATCCCGCCCACTCTAAAGCGGTACTAAACTGCAGTGGAAACGCGAGCCGAGCCGTGCTGTGCCATGCCATACTGAGCCGTGCCGAGCCAAGTCATACCACGCAGTGTAAAAGTGCCATTTGATCTGAACGAAAACAACGTATCCGTGTGGTGCAGCTGACACAGAACAGCATATGTTGTTTATGTATGTGATACTCTCCAAAATGGTGCCAGGGTGACACAGAGGAGACAAACAGTTGAATAAAGTCTGGGTTTTTTTCTTTGCACACAAAAAGTAATCTCGTAGCTTTGTAAAATTACGGTTGAACCCCTGATGTCACATTAATTGTTTTAACGATGTCCTTGCTACGTTTCTGGACCTTGATCATGCTAATTACATTGCTGACTATGGGAGGGTCAGAGAGCTCTCAGAATTCATCACAAATATCTTAATCTGTGTCCTGAAGATGAACAGAGGTCTTACGGCTTTGGAATGACATGAGGGTGAGTAATTAACAGTGTAGGGCAAGTTACTCTGAAAATGTAATCAAATTACTGAGTACTGATTACTCCTTTTAAAAGTAATCCCGTTACTGTTCTGATTAGTTACATAATTAGTTACATTACTAGATACGTTACTTTTTTCTCCGTGAAATTTATGAGATCCCAGCATACACACTCCCGATTAATATTTGTTATTAAAGCATCAACATTCACAGAACACTGTTATTTTTAACTAAAGCAAGCAGCTGCTGCGTGCATGGTTTGGCATGGCAGAATGACAGCAAAGAGCGCTGCATTTATAATCTCTAAAAGACATCTCAGTTCATCGCAATCTCACAAATCTCTGTTATAACACAATAAATCCATGCATAATGAATCTTTCATAATGTCTACAATTTGTATGTTATAATGAGAGGATTCGTGAACATGCAAATTTCAGCACTGCATTGCTCAACGGAGCAAACACGTGTTATAGCCTAAATAGAAACTCTGCATATGCTTGCACCTGTTAATCGTTTATATTTTATATTAGTTCATGTTGCTTTTGTGCAATAGATGAATAACAATTTATTTGTTTTAGATATTTTATGTTTAGATATTTCTATTTTGCGGGAGTCCCGTGAATTATATTATTCTCCCGCATCCCGCACACACAAGAGTGTCTACCCGCCCTCACCAGCACTCATCCATCTTGTCCCGCGCCGCGCTCTGTTGCGTTGGGTCTTGAGGGAGTAGGTCTCTAATCCACTGGCACTTGACTCGACAATGCATGTGCTACATCATTTTTAAAATCTCTAGATTATAAAACACTGCATTCTGTCAGCAATGTAACGTGACAGTAACGTATAGAGACCTCGGCTTGTAACTATACTCTAATTACTATTTTGAAAATGATAACATGTTAAATTACTCCGTAACTAAAAAAGTTATCAAATTACAGTAACGCGTTACTAAGTCATGCGTTACTGCCCAACACTGGTAATTAATGACAGAATTTTCATTTTTGGGTGAACTATCCCTTTAACCTTAGTATAGCATCAATATCATAATAGATAGCATTACTTTTTGAGATTGGATCAATCCATGATTTTTCTGAAGTATGAACTAAAGAGTGACTGTCATTGAGTTGACAATGAAATTGGTTGTGGGCAGTCTTGCACTTTTAAAACGTACTTTTGCAATCCAGTTTGGTGCCACTAGTGACGGTAATTACACACTTCACCTTTAAGGTCAAACAGATGATGCAGTATATTTCAGTGTTTAAAATGAAGAGGATGTCATCTATGAAATGGCAACCTTTTATCACAACAGCAGCAACACACGAGTCATAGAAAAAAATCAATGTACGTAAATGGAGAAAACATGTATCTTTGTTGCACTGCTAAACCCGAACGGTGTTGAGCTAACAGTTGGACTCCCTTAGGTTTTAGGTGTGACTCCTCCTGCGCTGTATTTAGAAGCCAGATGCTTTGTGGTTAATCTTTAATATTTAGCAGAGCTCTGCCCAGCCGAGCTTAGAAACTGGTGACAAGAAGTTGGCCCTTGTGCTCCAGCCTGTCGAACATGTTGTTATAACAGGGTTATGCGAGGCTTTTTCCAATCAATGAGTGATGTTCAAAACTCAGCACTCACCCCATGCTAGCTCGCTCAATCCCAGCCAGGTCTCCAACAAGAGATCTTTGACTCAAGGCCTGTCGTTCACATCACAACAGAAAATCCATATGTTTCAAATGTGATTTTAAACTGATCCATTATTAATGGATCCCCTCTTCTTGGAACTCACGGCTGTTTCTGGTAGCGGAATCCTGTGTTTTGGTAAGTGGTGAAGTTTCCTGTAAATCTGTCTGTGTTTGTGTGTGTGTTTACGTCCCAGTGGATGTGTTTCAATTAGGCTGTAATGGCTGTAGGGGCGTAGGGTCACACCAAACAGACCCATGGGTCTGTTGACAGTGAGGGGAGAAAGTGGGGAGAGGCGTGCATCCTCATTTGAATGCTGGGATGCCGTATGTGGGGTATTTGACCCCTGCAGTAGTGTTAATGGATATCGTCGCATCTCTGTTCCTCCCCCCACATGTGATTTACTGAACAAATACTTACTGGAACTGCTTGATTTGCTTCCTCTGGTGTGACCTGTGAGGCCTGTATTCAGAGAACATATACATTTACACCACACTAACTACCCTGTGCCTAATGGAAACCACTAAATTATACCAATCTAGAGCAAGGTTACCATTGTTAAACATTTATGCAGACAGGTGTACAAATATTTTAATTTATACAAATATAAATGGAAACTAACTGGGAACTATAAATGGGAACCACATTACGCTTGTACAGGTACATGTTGAGATCATGCAGCTGCAATTTAGTCAAGACAATAACATTTCAAATGGACATGTTACAGCGTCACACCCTTATTTTATGTATTTGGTCAAGTATTTTTTCAGACATGCTGTTTTATTTTTTTAATGGTTCAAATGGAGTGGAGTTGGTAGGGGTTGGTATAAAAATAATTTTAAATAATTTAAATATAATTACAGTACATTTGCGAAACAACATATTTAATTGGTATGAATAATGCACAAAATGATTATATACGTATAATAACATCAAAAAAAATTTTTTATTAAAAAAAAGGTTGCAACTACACTCCCTACCTCCCTACTTTTATTGGTGAACATAAGATATCAAGTTTATCATCTCAAGTGATGGAAAATCTCATAAAAGCAGAATGTTCCTCCTTTAAGATGTGTTACATACCGGCTAGACACTCTGAATGAAATGATATCAAGCCCTTCGTAAAGTGCTCCACAGCAAATGGGGGAAATTGATTATATTCCTTTAAAGTGTCTCAAAACCCCTTCAATTTGTGTTGCTGGCTTATTTCATAGCTCAGACTGTGGAAAGGTTAGGATATGGTTGTCCCATGGTTGCAATTTGTTTGTAAATGGCCATAAAATGTCTAGGTAGTGGTGACAAAAAGCTATGTACTCAAGTGATAACTATATTTTAATCTACTTCAAACTGAGATTAATAGCTGTTTTAAATGCAGTCCAATACAGATAAGGATAGAGAAACCGTTCTAAGTAAAAAAAAAAAAGCATTCAAGCTTTGGGGCTCCATCCTTTTCCAGTGGCATTCATATCCCATCTGTCAGACAGAACAGTCAATGCAGGGGAGAAGAAATGAGAGAGAAAGAGAGAGAGAAGGAGGGAGGATAAGAAACCAGAGACTCTGAACTGATAGATTACACTGTCTTAAAATGGAGTGCTTCTCAGCCTTGTAAATATGTGACAAATGACAGTGCGAGAAGTATTGATTCCAGGCCTGTCCTGTGGAAACAGAGTCAGTGGCCAAGGCGACACATGAATTTGGGGACACTGAAGACTGTTCCGGGCTGCACTTGTCAAAAACACACAGAATTTTTAATTATGTCTTCTTTTCAAAGTAAATGTTACATCTAAAAAATATACCAAAATTAACACAGAGGCTCAATGACAAAAATATCCTAGAAAGAAGTTTTTGATTTGAATCAATTAATGAATGTTGATATGTAAACCACATATAGTATGCATGATATATATAAGCAACACAAGGGATTCAAATCAAAGGCCATATTTAACATCTGTCTTGGGTAATCCGATCTGCTGAGACAGATTGCAGTTTACAATGGTATTAATATGTTATTAATAATATATTAATACATCTATTATTGATAATAATTTGGTTTTCGGACTACTTCCAAATGTAGTTTAAGTGATCAAATCACAATGCATCTTGAGTGCATTTACACCTAACACTGTGGTCAAGAACTATCCATTTGTGATCCGATCATCGAAAATGCATGTTAAGGAGTCAGGTGTACTGTAAAGGGGGCTTAAAGGAACCACAATAAAAATGTCTGTTATGATCTGTGTACTTTTACCTCAGTGGACAATTTACCATCATAAATTTGAAAGTTCCCTGAATTACACTTAACATTTTTATAGACTGAACTTACGTTTATGAATGAATGAATGCAAAGTGTACTATAGATCAAAGCTCATCAGAAGTATATTTTCCCCATGCTGAGATTAATACTAATACACAGAAGGTGCACACAAATATAAATAATAACATAAACCCCTTAGCTATGTAACTAATATGTGGGGGGAGAAGAAACATAGTTATTTCTGTGAACACCATAAAATGTGAGGTGTCACACTTTTTCACTTCCAAAAACTGTACATTTGAAAAGTTGTATTAGATTTCTAATGTTACAGTTTTTCACTGGTTATAATAAGGGGACATATCGTTATTCACTTAAAGGGGTCCTATTATGCTTTTTCACTTTTTCAGCTTTAGTTAGTCTGTAATGTTGCTGTTTGAGCATAAAAAAGATCTGCAAAGTTACAAAGCTCAAAGTCCACTTCTAAAGGAGATGTTTTATTTAACAGAAATCACTTTTCAAAAACTACAACAAATGACTTGTTTGGACTACAACGCATATTTTCCGGGATTTGTGATGTCACAAATATCGACGAATGGGACGAGACCTGGTTGAGCTGCACTAGAGAAGGCAATGAGCATTATCACTATGTCAGAGACACGCTAGCTTTCCCAAGGCAGACGAATTTAAGAGCAGTTACAATAATCTGGGTTTAAATCGCGCTCAAAATAGTTTGTTTTTGACGCAATATTTACACCGAAGCTCGCAGGCGGCTATGGTAAGGGGCATGACATTTCCCGACCAGGTGCCGAGTGCTGCCAATCACAACAAACATTGGCCCAGCTAACCAATCACAGCACACACTGGCCCAGCTAACCAATCACAACAAACATTGGCCCAGCTAACCAATCACAACACACACTGGCCCAGCTAACCAATCACAGCATATTTCGTATTTCAGAAGGCAGGTCTTCATTTGATACAGGAACCATTCGAGCCGTTCATGCCAGACTGAGAGAGAGGTGTTGTAATAATGTAAAATATGTGAAAAATAATGTGTTTTTCGAACAACCTAGTATGAGAGCCTGTTCTAGTGCACCCCCAAAACAAAATCAAGACTTTGCTAAAGAGCATAATAGGACCCCTTTAATAGGTTTTTATCATAGCATTTTTACAGTCTTTTACCATAAAAATGTTGATCATTTTGTACAGTGATAAGCCACCAAGACAAAATGCTTTATGTGTGTGTGTGTTTATATAATGTCTTTAAATTAAAGATGTTCAGAACTGTGTAATCGCACTGACAGGCAGGTGGTTTGTGAAGGAAAGTGAAAGCAAAGTGTGACCTGCTTGTTTGGGACCTCTTCTGTTTTCTTAGAAATGGGTATGTAAAACTCAAGCAGATCTGAGATAAGCACAAAAGGGTATTTATTAGCAGGATTGGCCAGATAGGATGCTCTCAAAAATTTGTTTTGTCATGATCATGACTTATTTAGTGTGCTCATAAAATTTGTTTTATGTCACATCTCCACTATAAATTGTACGAATAGGCTGTAAAATCGTAGAAAATAGGAGAAAATCAAAGCTATTGTTTCCTATAAAGTACTGCGGTAAAGCCAGGGATGAGGCTAGAGTGAGCTGTGAGCAAACCGCTGTGACAGCCCGAGCAGGTGCACTCAGGATGAGAGGCAGAATGGATCCCCCATTGAGAGGGACAAAAAGGGCTTCTCTCTCCACATCTGACCACCGCAGGAAAAGAAAGAACGGCCATGCTGATATACTGACCCCTGGCTGTCTATCTTGCTCTCTTTGACTCACTTTACTCTCTCTCTTTCTTTCTTTCTTTCTTTCTTTCTTTCTTTCTTTCTTTCTTTCTTTCTTTCTTTCTTTCTTTCTTTCTTTCTTCCTTCCTTGAACCGCCATCTGTGGTCATGGTACAGCACAGACTGACAGCCAACTCCATCTCCCCAGGTCTAAAGCAGTCATGAAGGATTAGACCTCAGCTCATGACGGTTTCTGGTTGGTTTAGTCTGCTGGTTAGCAGGTCTGGTGCCAAATTAGTGCACCTCACATCTTTGCCTCAAAGCAGAACCAGCTATTCTAGCAACTGATCAACTGGACAAAAATTCACAAGGCAGGAGATCGACATGAGGTGACATATCGAAAGTTTTTATTTCAATAACACACACTAGAAAAATTTACATCATCAAGCTAATCTATTTTTCTTAGATTATCAAAAAATTACAAGTACCTTTTCTGATATTTTTATGGCCATTTCCTCAACCCTAAAATACACAATGCAATACATAATTCAAAACATGAGTAAAACGCATAACAGAAAATTCTGAGCCAGCATGAGTTTAGCTCCAGCCCTAATGAAATTCCCCTGAACCAGATAATCAAAGACTTCCAAGATGTTGTGTTGTAGCTAAACTCTGGAGGAAAGTGGCCTTCCAGGAGGAGAATTTAACTCCCCTGTCTAGGATACTGTGCTATAGTGAATTGCTGCAATCAGTGCCGGCTCCAGGATTTTTTTGTTGGGGGTGCTAAGGAGGGGCTTAACAGTTCAGAGGGGGTGCTAAAAAACTAATTAAATTGAGTGAAAGTAATGAACGTCTATAAGCTTTAGCTATCTAAATAGCATGCAAATTCAGCAACCTTGTGTTTTTATATACAGCAGCTTCAAAAAATGCAAATAAAAAAAAAATTGTCTGTGGTATTAAACTTCTCATATGACACTGTTATTAGTAATATAACGTCTAATGCCAACTGCCAAATATGACACTTACAAATTAATACAATTTATGAACGCACAAAGAAAAGAAAGAAGGTTTTTTTTTCTTTTATTCCTTGTTTTATTTTAATTTTTTTTTACACTATCTATTTAGTAATTTTTTCTGACCATCAAGTGTCAGTCACTCTCAATGCCAACTGGCAGGAAAACATGCTAAATTCTAATCATGTTTTACAAGATAAAGTGCCGACAATTCATACAACTATTTCCACACATAGCGGACGGGCACGCTCTGTGGTGGGGCCCCGCGATAACCTCCCCGTGCTGAGATGCATCGTATCATGTGTAGATGATAGCCAGAGATATTGTCAAAAGCATCAAAAATTACCAATATTAAGAGGATTTAGCATTTCCAATTAATGTAGGCCTGTTACATTCTTATTATTATTAGGCCCAAATTATATGAAGTAGTTTCGTCTCTCGTTGTCTCAGAGAATATGCGCCGTTAATGCAGCGTTAGAAAGCTCCGTCAGTTTTTTTAACTTTCACTTTCTCTATTGTGAATTGACTGGCCTTCACCAGGGCTGCATTCAGCCCCGACAAAATGGTGCAAAACATTTTTTAAACGGAAACGGTGGTACGTTGAACACCCTGTTATGATGATGCAAGAGTTGCAACTATGGCAGCTGAGAAGGCCATTCTTTGTGTTCTTTTTGAAGAATTTTTGGAGTCCGGTTGAAATCGGTTTAAATACGTGTTTAATATACTGCAAAATACGCTCAATGTTATGTAACTGCCCTTGCCATCCAGAATAAAAGAAAACATCTCAATCGAGTGTGGGATTTGTGGAAACTGCGGTTCCTAATTATTGTGATCCAACATTTGCCTCGCATTTCAGGATGAAAAGACAAACATTTCAGATGAAGGATAATCGGTAACACTTTAGAATAATGGTCCGTTGTTAACAAGTAACTTTGCAGGAAGTAATAGGTAGTACTACATTAACACTTAACTTAATACTATTAACTAATAGAGAAGCGAGATTAACTAAGCAGTAAGTAGTAGCAAATTTAGGACAAAAGTAGTTCCTTATTAGATATTTGATAATTATTAAATAAAAATATCCTCATTGAGAACTACTTGTGAACTATGACCAGTTAATAAAGAATAACCAATTAATTACTAATCACAACAGTAACGTCTTAAAAGTGAACAATTGGGTTCTTTGTGGAAACTAATTTATGAATTTGATATCCCCCAAATAAGTCGGCTACATTTTAAAATTGTGAAAATGTAGTACTCAAACTCAATAGGGCTATTGAGGTTGTTCTACTTTTTGATAGGGGTTTGATGCAGATAAATTAACCATTCACATCAGTTAAATTCTATATAAATTTGCCAAATTGCTACAACCTACAGTTAAAATATGCAGTATTACTTGATGGACCAATTGTTCATTCTGACCTCTCATTTGAATAAATTAGGATGTTAAGTGAACATTTTTTACTTTTAACATCTTACTAATGCTTTATGTCACCCTTCATTAAAATCACTCTCTTTTAAAATCTTCAAGGGTTTACTGCTTTATCCAAATTACCGTCTCAAGCAGGACTACATCAGTCAACCAGCTTAGCCAGGAAGAGACTATAGTTGACTGGATTAACAAGCAACACCCTGCTGCTTCGGGAGAACTTAACTATCTACCTCCTGGTGGGTCAACTAACCAGTACCAGACCAGCACAAACCACCAAAAACCAGTCTGGAGCTGGTGTCTCACTGGTATAAGCTTTTTTTTTTTTTTTTTTTTCCAGCAGTGGTTTCTAAAGCATGATTTTTTTTTTATGCACTATGCCCCCACTGCCCAGCTGAGACCTCTAGCGATTATCTGCCTCCACTGGAGCACCCAACAGCAGCTGGATATGCTGAGGTCACCAGGCCCTGGCACACACACTCCTACACACTCATTAACACACACAGACTGTCAACCAGCATTCAGCATTGTGTGTGTGTGTGTGTGTGTGTGTGTGTGTGTGTGTGTGTGTGTGAGTGTGTCTGTGTGTGTGTGTGTGTGTGTGTGTGTATACATTAATGTCTCAACTCCCGATTAACCTATTTACAGCACACCACAAAAGAGGTCACGGCCTTTAGTGAGATGAATAGAAAAGGCAGTTTTAGTCTTAAAGGACAACCAGCATCTATCCTCATCCAAGACACACAGAGAGAGAGGGTGTGTTTGAACACTGATCTGTAATTTGACTGCAGGGTGTTGCTTTTTCTGAGTAGCAACCTTGAAGAAACCGAAGACATTTTCCTGGATTCCTATTAAAATTGTAGCGTTCCTATGAAATAAGATAACCATACACCTTTTATAAATGTGCCTTTCAAAATAGTTTATTCATGCTTATTTCAGTGAAGGTGTCTTATGTTTTTTTCCTAAAAGACTGTTTATTGAGTTCTTAAAAGATTGCTGTATACCTACCTTGTGGATATATATATATATATATATATATATATATATATATATATATATATATAGGTTTTACACAAGATCTACAAAATATTCAAGATCTACAAAACATTTGACCTAAAGTCTTAAAGTATGTGTAGAAGCTGGAATATAGTTTTGTAGACAAATATACATATTATTGTATTACAAATAGTATTATTATTTTGTAATTTTATCTTTACAATATTAACACTTTAATGTAAATAAACTATTAAAGGGGTCATGACATGGGAAATCAAATTTGCCTTGATCTTTTGCCATGTAATAAGTCTTTGTACCATTAAAACATCCTGCAAGTTTTGTAGCTTAAAACGTCATCCTCATTATAAAGAGTACATTTATTTAATCAATCTCCCAAAATGGCTTGTTTTGGATTTGAGGTGCAAGATGATGTCACCCTGGCACAAACATTTGCATAAACACTACCTCCAGAGCGAGATATCAATGAATAGTCTTCTTCTCACTATAGGCCCGCCCACTGGCGTTCAGCCACTTAACAGCTGACACTTGATCACACTGAATGCGAGTGTCGTGTCGTGACAAAAGCTATTTGAAATTACAATCGCTGCCGCTATGTTGTCTACACTGGATACAGTATACAGATGTGCATTCGCTTTCTGACACAGACCACGCACTCAAGTCTGTCGTCAATAGGACAAATGGAGAGAAAGAATGTTCGCTTTGACCTCGCTTTGACCTTTAACCAGCTCATTAGCATCTTTGTTTAGATATCAGAAGTTTCCCAGCTTAAGGACCAAGTGGATAGTTTATTTTTAATGGCTTCCCAGATCATGTCAGAGGATTGTTCGGAGGATTTTGTTTTGTAAACGAGGCACAGTCTCATGGAGATCCAAAGAAATTTTTGTTGAAAGATGAAACGGTTCTAGATCTGACTCCAGCTGCATCACAAACCATAAGTAAATTATTTCATAATGCTTTGTCTGGAAATAACCGTCGTTTTTTTGTTTTGTTTTTTTGATCAAGCTGTCCAAACACTCACATGCAATAGCGAGGGGGCGTTGATACTGTTTCCTATGTAATGACATTAGCAAATTATAACAGTGATTGATCCTTGACAAGCGTTAAAGGAATGCTTAAAACGAAAAAAAAAAAAAAAACGGTATTAACATTATAATAACCTCAGGGAACATATATAAAAAAATTAAATAAAAAATCCATGTCATGACCCCTTTAATAAATAAAAAATAAAATGCATTTATCTATTTAAAAAAAATTATTGATGACCTAGAGCACATAATTGGAGGAAAAGCATCCAAAAATTGCCCAGCATACATGTGAACTCCTTCAGTACAGTATAAATAAATCCTAGGATTCATTAAGTTGATTGAGAGAATGAATGCCCTGTAATCTTGACCAGGTCATTTTGAAGCACCTGAAACATCAGTCAGTACCCAATTCTTATATAGTACATCCATTTGCATTGCATCTTAGTTTAACTATTTCATAGTAAACTTATTTACCGAATGAGCAGGTGTGTCTAAATTTTTGACTGCTAATATTAAATTGACAACAAACACAAAGACCATGAAAGTGTTGCTTATAATAAACTCTGCCTTAACGGGGGGGGGGGGGGGGGGGGGTGGATTTTTTATAAAAGAAGAGGGGGAGCCGCGAGCAAAGGAGAGCGAGACATGAACTCTCGTAGTAAGAGCAGTCGGTCTCAGCAGAGCAGCCTCAGCGTGGGCGTGGCCCAGGCGAGAGGCGCATTCAAATACAAAGCTGTCAGCGATATGGAATCATTGTTGACAGTGTTCTTCTCCAAACCGCCCAGGAGGATTGAGCCACTCAACAATGAGGGGCGCCGATCCCCACATGTAAACACACTGGCAGATCAAAGAGCTGCGTGGAGAGTGATGCATGCGGGGGTTTGCCGGCATTAAATCACTCAAGTCTGATCGTTCATACCCGCGAGTTCGTCATTTCTACCTCCGAGTAACTGGGAGGAGAGAAACACAAGAGCGGGGGAGGCGGGGCTCAGCGACACACATACAAATGTGAAGCTGCCAGCGTTTTGCTTTGAGGATTAAGCGGGGGAATGTAGATCTTATATAAATACTTTGCTTCGATAGACAAACTCATTTTATATCTGGTAGACATAGTTATGAAGTTCTGCAGTGTGTGAGAAAAATTGCTTTTTTCATATGTTTAACTGTAGTGTTTTTTGCAAGCACATGGCTTTTTTATTAACATACATAATTTGAGCGATGTAGTTTATCTGATTTTATTGCGATGCAGACTATGATCCTTTCTAATCCACTTTGATGACAGCCAAGTGTATATTTCGCCCACTAGATTTTGCACAAGCAATCCTGTAATTGCTCCAGGTTCCGTAGTGTCCCCAGGTCGATGTAATGTGTATTGAATTAAGACAGTCGGAGCTGCTGTGTAACTCTGTTATGAGTGTGTGGGCATGTATTTCTCCTTTCACTGGCAGGAATTAGATTATGACACTGAAGCTCGACCCAATCATTCATGTACATATGTCATAGAATGAAGTGTTATGTAACTAAAAGTTTTAGCTTATTAAATAATACAAACCAAGCTTTAGTCAGAATTGACATTTGACACAAATGAGCCTGTGAGTGACAGAAATACAGACTATGTTGTTTTCTAAAATTGTGCATACAAATCACATTTTTGATGAATTTTGCAACACATATTGTTATTGAACTGAAATGAATCAACATTGAACTGACTCAAGTTAAATAATGTCAGTACTGTCTTCACGGTTATTGCTGAATTAAACTTGTTTCAGAATGAATGTACTTTACACAGTTATTTAACTGAACTGACTGGAGCTGAATAATATTTTCTTGCCAAAGTTGCTTTATAGCAGAATATTGATTGCCTTGAAGTTTGCATCATTTATTATGACTTTCCTGTTTAATACTGTGAAGCTTTAAAAATTAAGGTGAGTTGACTTCTAAAATCTAAAGATGGATCAATGCACTGTACACAGACTACATCAAATATAATACACACCTCAATGAAAGCCTTTTAAATTGTTAATGGATGTTCCTGGTCTTACTGTACACGATTCATTGATGGATGGAAAAAAAGTGGAATGTGACACATCCAACTTTGACACCTTCATAAAAGGAACATGGCATATGCTGCATTCAGACTTGTTTAATATTTGTTTTGTCTGTTCAAAAATACTTGTCTGAGAGCCTGAGAGCAGTGAACCTCTTCTTCTATTAATTAAAAGGGTCAAAATTGAAAAAGGACTCTGTTGGTTAAGTGAGTTGCAGGCAAGCTCTATTATTTCTCTCTCTTTTTCTCTCTCCTTTCTCTCTTGTTCTCTCTCTATATATTTTCTGTGTCTCTCCATGCATCATGCCCAGTTTGAGACTCTTAAATGGTGTTGACCTCACACTTGACACAACACCCTCTTGTCCTCCACCTCATGCTGAAGATTCACTTTCTGCCATTTACAGTGGCAGCTCTGAGATCTAAGGCTTTCTGAATACAGATCAGATCCATGACCTTTCAGAGAAAGCAGAAGTATGTAGCGTAATATGAAAGTCCTGCTCTGTGCTCTTGGCCCTGGGGACAACGCTGACACTACAGTGCTAAAAACACTGTGTATTAATTGCAGAGTGGAGACAGGTCCTTTCCCATCCCCCTATCTGATCCTGAAGGTCAGTCCTGATATCTCCTCTTTCTCCTGTTCTGGACTATTGTCATACACCAATGAAATCCTCTGGGAAGACTGTAAAACCTCTCAGAAAAAGCATTCAGACATGGTACTCGGAAGACTTTGTTTTTTTTACTGTGTTTTTTGTGAAAGAATCACAGGTTCTCTACAAAAAAACAAAAAAAACATTGTAAGCTACACTATATAGGCTGCTAACTTCTAAGGCATCATCCTAAACTTAAATAAAACCTCACAAGTGCCAGAATTGGAGCTGTCTACATAGATGGAAACTGTTGCGTCTACATAACCTACTATAAACGTGTGTGTCATACAAATACTTTTGGAGACTCCAATTAAAACGTTTATTTGCTATAAGCATATTGCTAAGCTAATGAACCAATATTCAGTACATAAATTAGGAATGTGCCCTAAGATATATATATATATATATATATATATATATATATATATGCATTATCAATTACTTGTGATGCATGCATGAATTAAATTAGGAAGAACGAGGGATTGCAGATATTTATTTTAATTGTATTTTTTTTCTGTGAGTTGCACATGGGTTCCGCGAGCATTTTTTTACCAATGATTTTCAAAAATCAAATTACATTTAAAATGATTGACAAACTTCCAGTTTAAGTCCTGTCCACATTTGATTTTATCCTTTGCTTCACATGCTATCTTGAATATTTGTTTTCCTCGAAAGATACATTTGATGCTGCTAAAGAATTTGGTCATACATAGATATCTTAGAAGTTTTGAAACCAACACATTTGAAAGTTGAATAAAACAAACTAGTGAGGTTCTTTCTAAAGCATCACACTAAATAAATATTTGAGAGTTCCTATTTTGATTCCAGTGGCATGCACACTACATACAATTGCACTCCTCACATAACGCACATGTGAAAAAAAAATAGGATTTTTACAACATCCTGGGTTTGCAAATGATACATCATGTGATGCTGCCTTGGAATTTGGCCAGAACTACAGTATATGCTGTACCTCAAAGTCAAAATGATGTTGCTACCTACCTTGTGGGACATTGAGCCTTTGTGCAGGGAGCCCGTATTTTAAAATGCTGTTGAGATCAGCAGCTCATTTGGGACAAAGCTCAGCTCTGTCCATCATTTTGAATTCTTAAGTTTACTACAGTACAGCTCTGTACATAGTACATTCAAGAATATTATGTGCCATGTATAAATAAATGAAAATAGGTAGCTCATCCCTCTGAAAAGAGACCACACATTGAAGTTTATTGAACTGTACAAATCTTGCTATCTAGAAAAGCAAAATTATAAAGCACTCGGAGTGCTTTTGAAAGTCTTCTTTCAAGTGTGAAGTCAAAAGCTGTTCTTCCTGAACCAAGGTGAAACAAATAAAAACAGAGCGGTAATTTACTCTCAGATCAGAGGACTCACTGAAGGCCAAGAATACACTACACCATGATGCTGGACAGCTCTCTCACACAAACGCATCCAATAAAAGACATGACCTTGACATGGGACAGATTTAAAACTCTTTTTTTTTTTTTACTTCACACACACACACACACACATCTCGATGTTTCATAGCCAAACGCTAATGTGAAAAATGTATTGTAAGCATTTATTTTTGAGGTCTTGTTGCTGTGTTTGACTGTAAAATAATAATAAATATTTTGGGCAAGTTTGTGGTATAGGATTGATGCATAAATAAATAAACATACATACATACTGTACTTTGGACTAACTAATAACTAAATAAAACCGTAATTTGTTAGAGACAATTTAATAATTGTAACTTTTTTTTTACTTAAAATGGTTATGAAACCACAATTATTGCATTAAATCAAAACTGTCACCACATTTCCAATTACATGACACACTAACAGCTGTCCACTCTACCTAACTCACAAACAACACACATGCCACATACAATAGAGCTCTTCATCATATTCTGTCATCCATCAATCACAATCCCACATGTAATGATAAAGGTGATAGTTCAGACTCATTTAAAGCCATTATAAAATACTGATCAACAAACGTCTGTATATATGTCACAATCTGTGATGGCGAGGAACACTGGCGATGAGGAATAAACTAAACAGTCTTTAATCCAAGAGACACAGGGTACATCCAACACTGGCAACAGCAGGAAACACATGAATATAACAAGTAGAACCAACAGAGACAGACTGCACAGACTAGGATTTAAATACAGGGGATGATTGGGGAAACACAGGTGTATGGGATGACTAATCAAACTAATAAAACGAGGACAGGAACATGATCAAATAAGGGAACAGAAACAGGGGCAAAACATGACACAGACAGTCCATGATCCTGACAATATATATATATATAAAAAAAAGATTAGATTAGATTCAACTTTGTTAATGGTGGAGTTCCCTTTAAAATCTTAAATGATTCACTTTGAGCTAAATTATTATCACTGTTTCCCTTACACTGTGCAGAGTACAAGTACAGAGCCAATGAAATGCAGTTAGCATCTAACCAGAAGTGCAAATAAAAAAGTATATAAATAAATATAGAATATGTGTATATACAGTACATTAAGCTTTATGACTTATAAAGCAAATTACTGTACATACAACATAGGGTGCAAAGGAAGTATAAACAGAAGGTGCATTATACAGTGAGGTACGTAAATAGCATATGCAGTGTGTGTGTGTTTTTTTTAAGCATTAGGTGGTCCATCTAGGATGTAGTGTTCAGCACCTGAGATTGGATTTCAGTAGTCAGACAGCTGAGGGAAAGAAACTGTCCCTGAGTCTGCTGGTGCGACAGCATGTGTATATATATATATATATATATTTATTTTAATCATGACAACTCTCGGAAGATTTTAGCATGGTGATGGATATGACAATGTTAATGTATTTGGTCTTGGTGGAATAGATCTGCTACGCTGCTGCTGAATTGCAGCTGCTGTTGGTTATTGCTGTAGTTGTAGATTATTGCTGCTGCTGCAAGCAAGTACAGGAACTTGCCACTGCCAATGCATACGGCGACATGAGTATTTAAGACATACTGCTGCACAAATAGCATATAAAATAACCCCCCCAACAAAGCTGGAAAAAGAAAACAATTAAATATGTATGCTGCTGCTATACAATAATATACTTAAAATCATCCCTATTGTCAGGTAATACAAGATGGATTCAAATGCGAAGTTAGATGGTAATTTATTAAACGTGAACAAAAAAAGCAAAGTCACAGCAAACAGATGGTCGTGGATGCAATGATGACAGGCCTCCTCGGTATCGCTAGGCTGCAGTGAGCAAGAGGCACAAATCCTCAACCAATGAGACAACGAGTGGAAACCAGTCCAATAATCCCGAACAACGGTCAGTAAATCCACCAGAGAGCAGGAATCAGGAACCGAGCAGCACATGAGACACTGAAACGAAAACACATTGCAGAATTGCTGTCATACGGCTCGTTCACTGACTCGCTGGCCGTCTCAGTGATCAACCGTAAAACAGTGATTCTGTCCTAATTCCCTTGCATATTAATGGTGGAGTTCCCTTTAAAATCTTAAATGATTCACTTTGAGCTAAATTATTATCACTGTTTCCCTTACACTGTGCAGAGTACAAGTACAGAGCCAATGAAATGCAGTTAGCATCTAACCAGAAGTGCAAATAAAAAAGTATATAAATAAATATAGAATATGTGTATATACAGTACATTAAGCTTTATGACTTATAAAGCAAATTACTGTACATACAACATAGGGTGCAAAGGAAGTATAAACAGAAGGTGCATTATACAGTGAGGTACGTAAATAGCATATGCAGTGTGTGTGTGTTTTTTTTAAGCATTAGGTGGTCCATCTAGGATGTAGTGTTCAGCACCTGAGATTGGATTTCAGTAGTCAGACAGCTGAGGGAAAGAAACTGTCCCTGAGTCTGCTGGTGCGACAGAATGTGTATATATATATATATATATATTTATTTTAATCATGACAACTCTCGGAAGATTTTAGCATGGTGATGGATATGACAATGTTAATGTATTTGGTCTTGGTGGAATAGATCTGCTACGCTGCTGCTGAATTGCAGCTGCTGTTGGTTATTGCTGTAGTTGTAGATTATTGCTGCTGCTGCAAGCAAGTACAGGAACTTGCCACTGCCAATGCATACGGCGACATGAGTATTTAAGACATACTGCTGCACAAATAGCATATAAAATAACCCCCCCAACAAAGCTGGAAAAAGAAAACAATTAAATATGTATGCTGCTGCTATACAATAATATACTTAAAATCATCCCTATTGTCAGGTAATACAAGATGGATTCAAATGCGAAGTTAGATGGTAATTTATTAAACGTGAACAAAAAAAGCAAAGTCACAGCAAACAGATGGTCGTGGATGCAATGATGACAGGCCTCCTCGGTATCGCTAGGCTGCAGTGAGCAAGAGGCACAAATCCTCAACCAATGAGACAACGAGTGGAAACCAGTCCAATAATCCCGAACAACGGTCAGTAAATCCACCAGAGAGCAGGAATCAGGAACCGAGCAGCACATGAGACACTGAAACGAAAACAGACATGAGACAACGATCTGACAAAGACAAGACCAAACGCTGAGACTGATATAGGGCAGCTGACGAGCCACAGCTGAACCTAGTGATCAATCAACAGCAACACACCGATTGACCAGAAGGGGCCGACGCATGACAGTGACAGTACCCCTCCTCCTAGAAGCGCCTCTCAGCGCTACCAAGAGAACCTACCCGTTGATTATAATCACCGATGAGGGAGTGATCCAATATGTCCCTGGCAGGAACCCAACTTCTCTCGATTTGCTGCTCAAGAAACATCTTTGATTATTAGTATTATTATTATCGATATTTAAAGCAGTTGAGTAAAAAATTTTCAGGATTCTTTGATGAATAGAAAGATCCAAAAATCAGCATTTATCTGAAATAAAAAGCTTTTGTAACATTATACACTATTCCATTCACTATACCAGCTTTTTTTTGGGGGGGGGGGGGGGGGGGGGGGGGGAGAGAATACAGGGACTGGCGGATTAATAGGAGAACGAAAAACGGGTTTCAATTTAGACACATGAAAGACGGAATGGATCCTCCTGTACGCTGGAGGAACTTTGAGGCGGACTGCCACTGGACTAAGGATCTTAGTGACAGTGAACGGGCCAATGAATTGTAAGGGAAACAGGCATTCACATGATCTGCGTTTTTCCCGCTCTTGCAAAATATGATTTCTTATAAGAATATGATACATTTGACAATGAAGTGATTAGAATAAACGTTTCAAGCATGAAGATTCAAACACGCACATACTAAACATGAATAGCAATTCTTAAACTATTCAATAGTTATTCAAAATACATTCCCAATAAATGATTAAGACCTGATAAGTCACATGTGGGTTACATACACGATATGGAGTGATTATGGAGAGAAATTATTAGTTGCTCAGGTCCTTTTAGGTGCATGGAAAGGCAGTTGCCGTGCCATTCTGTGAATGTATGAAGACCAGAGATTAAGAAAGACTTTTCAGAAAGTCTATTCTTTGTCGTGAGGTGGGGGAAGTCAATTTACGGGGCTCGTGACTGCGTTTACTATCACGTGAGGGTCATGTGGTCATCTCTTTGACCATTTAATCTTGATTACTTGCTCCAAAATGGACAATCTCCTTCCTGAGTTGTTATGATCAGTGTGTTCCTTTTGTTTTAATGTTGAAAACTGTTCTGTGAAAGAGTTTGTTAGCCTTGCTTCAGACTGGCTAGTGCTCGGGTCTGATTTATGACATCCTGTTGCCTTGGGCCTCTTGTGGAATGTTTTGACTCCTCGTGCCTCAACCATGTTTTGACCAAATCTGAGATTGTCTGATTCGGTCTGATATCCTACAGAATTTAGGAGCCAACTTAATATTCCACTCCGTGTCTAGTCTTACTAGAAAGCCACACTTTTTGACCGACGATGTAGACGGGAGGCTTCGACCGGTGGCGATCGGCCTGGGCCTTGGTGCGTGCCCCCACCTGGAGAAGCGTCTGACGAGCAGTTCTCCAAATGAGGTGACACCTCTGGATAAAGGCTCTGAGGATGAAAACCAGAAGAAAGACTAACACTCGCCCCCAGTAGCTGACAAAATTCTCCCCAAAATTTGGAAACGAATTGGGGACCCCTGTCAGAAACCACGTCCGTCGGGAGGCCATGACTGCAAAAGACATGATCAATGACTGCAACCGCCGTCTCCCTGGCAGAGGGTAATTTGGGCAGGGGAATAAAATGGGCCGCCTTCGAAAACCTGTACACCACGGTCAAAACAACCGTGTTACCCTGGGACGGAGGTAGGGCGGAAACGAAATCTAGTGCTATGTGGGACCAGGGTCTCGAAGGGACAGACAGCGGTTGAAGGAGACCCTCCGGGAAACGATTGGAAGTCTTACAACAAGCACAAACTGAGCAGGCCAAAACGAAATCCCGAATGTCACGAGCCATTAATGGCCACCAGAACCTTTGTTTAATCAGTGAATTAGTTTGATGAATCCCCGGGTGACAAGCAACCTTAGAACAGTGGCCCCAGCGGATGACATCTGACCTTAAACACTCCAGCACAAATAACCGACTCGGTGGACATCCGAATGGAGGCATTATCCCTTGTAAGGCCGTTCGGACCTTAGACTGAATCTCCCAAGTGATGGTGGAGACCACAAGTCTCTCGGGGAAAATTAACTCGGGAGTTGTCTGTCGATCGGAACGGTCGAAAATGCGGGACAAAGCATCGGGCTTGATGTTCTTGGAGCCCGGACGGTACGAAAATGGAAAAATCGAAACGACCAAGAGAAAAAAAAAAAAAAAAAAAAAAAAAAAAAAAAGAAAGAAAAGAGCCCACCGAGCCTGCCTGGAGTTGAGACGTTTAGCCGACCTGATGCACTCGAGGTTCTTGTGATCAGTCCAGACGATAAAAGGCACCCCCGAGCCCTCCAACAAATGGCGCCACTCCTCCAAGTCTAGCTTAAAAGCCAACAGCTCTCTATTGCCAATGTCATAGTTCTGTTCGGCGAGGGACAAACGATGAGAAAAAAAATAAATAAATAAAAAATTAAAAAAAAAAGTGCAAGGGTGCATCCTATCGTTCTCAGAAGAACGTTGGGATAGAAAAAATAAATAAAACTCGCACCAGCCCCCACCTCTGAAGCATCGACCTCCACCACAAACTGACGTGAAGGATCAGGGGCAATCAGAATAGGAGCCGAAACAAAGCGGCTCTTGAGGTTGGTAAATGCAACGTGAGCTGCACTAGACCACCTGAACGTAGCTTTGGTGGAGGTCAAGGCAGTCAGAGGGGCAGCTAGTTGGCTGAAGTTGCGAACAAAACGCCGGTAAAAATTGGCGAACCCCAGAAACCTCTGCAGGGCCTTGCGGGAATCAGGGGTTGGCCAATCTACCACAGCCTTAATCTTGTCAGGATCCATATGCACCCCCTTGGATGAAATGAACCCCAAAAACAGAACAGACTGTGCATGAAAAACACATTTCTCCGCCTTGACAAAAAGCCCATTCTCGAGCAACCTCAGAAGCACTCGTCTGACCTGCTGAACATGTTCCTGGAGAGAGGAGGAAAAAAATCAATATGTCATCCAGGTAGACATATGAACTGATCTACCATGTCTCTCAGCATGTCATTGACGAGTGCCTGGAAAACCGCCGGTGAGTTGGAGCCCGAACAGCATAACCCGGTATTCAAAATGCCCCCTGGGGGTCTTGAAGGCGTTCTTCCACTCATCCCCCTCCCTTATACGAACCAAATGGTAGGCGTTGCGCAGGTCCAGTTTGGTGAAGAAAGATGCCTCCTGCAGCCGTTCAAAGGCCGAAGACATCAACGGCAAGGGATAAGTATTCCTTACCGTGATGCTGTTCAACCCCCGATAATCGATACATGGCCGCAGAGATCAGTCCTTTTTCCTTCACAAAAAAAAAAGAACCCGGCACCTGCAGGGGGAAGAGGAAGAACGGATAAGCCCAGTTGCCAAAGAATCAGAAATATATTTCTCCATGGCCTCCCTCTCCGGAGCAGAGAGCGAATAAAGCTTGCCTTTAGGCGGAGACTTACCTGGCACTAAATCTATAGCACAGTCATAGGGACGGTGCGGAGGGAGAGAAGCAGCCCGAGACTTACTGAACACTTCCCTCAGGTCCAGGTACTCCTTGGGCACATTTGACAGATCCACCGACTCCTTCTGGAAAACAGAACTAGACACAGACAAACAAGCAGACTTAAAACAAACAGCATGACAACGTTCACTCCACGACAAAACCGTATTAGAGCGCCAGTCAATGTGAGGATTATGGAGAGTGAGCCACGGGTGACCCAGAACCACAGGAGCGAGTGGAGAGTCAACCAGTAGAAAACTTGATTTATGAATGATTTCCTGATGTGATAAGAGTCAACAGACCAGTAGTGTGAGTGATTGTAGGAAGATCTTGACCATTGAGAGCGTTGACGGAAATGGGCTGATTGAGAGAGGACACAGAAAAGTGAAGTTGGTAAGCGAACTGATAGTCCATGAAGTTACCGTCAGCGCCAGAGTCCACGAGGGCTTGACAAGAGTGAAGAGTGCCTTCCCACTGCAGCCGTACTGGGAGGAGAGTGGTAGAAAAGGATTTCTCCAGTGACATCCCACCCGACAGTAACCTCCCATCTACTGTCGGGCACTGGCTTTTAACGGACAAAGAGAGGCAAAATGTCCCGCCGTTCCACAGTACAGGCATAACCCTCTGGACAGACGACGATCCTTCTCCTCCCGGGATAGCCGAGCCCTACCCACCTGCATGGGCTCTGGATCTTGTGCTAAGCACAGAGATCCGAAGAAACCGGAGCTGCCCGCCTTAACACCCGTTGTTCGCACTGCTGTAAACGAGCGTCCACACGAATGGCAAGAGAAATAAGATCATCCAGTTTAGCAGGTAGTTCCAGCATAAAGATCTCTCTCTGGATGCGATCAGCTAGCCCATGCAGGAACATATCCCACTGCGCCTCCTCGTTCCACTTGCACTCGGCCGCCAGGGTACGAAACTCGATGGAAAAATCGGAGACCGAAAGAGCACCCTGGCGTAGTTCGGCCAACAACCGAGCTGCTTCACATCCCGTCACAGCACGGTCGAACACTCTCCTCATCTCCTCCGCTAGTGTTTGGAACGAGGAACAGCATTGATGTTGGTTCTCCCACACGGCTGTTCCCCACAAAGCTGCCTGCCCAGACAGTAGTGTCAACACCAGAGCCACCTTAGATCGTTCCGTACAGAAAGTCTGGGGTTGGAGAGAAAAAAAAAAACAATGAGCATCTGGTTAAAAAAGCTAGACAAAGGCGAGGCTCACCAGAGTATGAAGCAGGAGGTGGCAAACGTTGCTCGTGTTGAGTAGTGAGCGATGATTGAGGGAGAAACAGCCGTGGAGCTTGCGCAGTGGTTAATGTCACGGGATCGGCCCTCAGATGTTGAAGCTGGGTAGTGAGCTCCAATACCTGCGTTACCAAGGCCTACACCGCACGACCCGTAGCTACCATCTGTTCCTCCTGTCGGTCTAAACGTGTAACACTGTTAGACAGAAATTCGCTGACGTCAGACGCACTCGCTGAATCCATGTTTAAGGTCAGATCGTTCTGTCAGGTAATACAAGATGGATTCAAATGCGAAGTTAGATGGTAATTTATTAAACGTGAACAAAAAAAGCAAAGTCACAGCAAACAGATGGTCGTGGATGCAATGATGACAGGCCTCCTCGGTATCGCTAGGCTGCAGTGAGCAAGAGGCACAAATCCTCAACCAATGAGACAACGAGTGGAAACCAGTCCAATAATCCCGAACAACGGTCAGTAAATCCACCAGAGAGCAGGAATCAGGAACCGAGCAGCACATGAGACACTGAAACGAAAACAGACATGAGACAACGATCTGACAAAGACAAGACCAAACGCTGAGACTGATATAGGGCAGCTGACGAGCCACAGCTGAACCTAGTGATCAATCAACAGCAATACACCGACCGACCAGAAGGGGCCGACGCATCTATGAACCGTGACACCTATAGGCAGAAGAAATATAAAAGGTAAACCCCCCCAGAACAAACAGATCTATTGCCAAGACATATGTACTGCTGCTGTTCCGGAGAGCCGTGAGACCATGTGTTTGCTATCTATGTGAGCCTGGGCCGGCTTTACCGAATGGCTTAACGCTAGTGAACTATTGCTGTGTGTACCTGATCGGTTGACCAGATAGCTTAAACTAGTGACCTGAGTTAAAGGTGTTTCTGGGCTAATGGAGCCCAGATTAATTATAACTAGTGGCTTAACGATGTGAACCTGGGTGCTGTACCCTTAGGTTTATTTAACTAATGACCTAAATAACTACTCACTTTAAATAGTTGGGTTAAAAATGACCCAACAGATAACCCAATGGTGGGTTACTATAGCACCTACCTAATGTTGGGTTATTTCGACAAACATTTTTTTGCTTTAACCATCCTGGTATTATTATTATTATTAGTAGTAGTAGTAGTAGTAGTATTACTATGTAAATAATAATATACAGCATACAAATATTTTGAAAACTCTTTATTTCTATTACATTTAAAAGTTGCAAAAACTTCTATTAAATTAAATAATTGGTTGAAATTGTCTTATTAATCACTTTCTTATCACATTAGGTTACTTGCAATTGTTTCAGTTTACGAGATAAATATAAATTCACAAATAAACAAACAGAACAAAGCTAGGACAGACAGTGTGATTACAGCTGAAACAGGCTTGGGATACTCAATGTTCAAAATGTAAAATAATCTAAACCATGTATCAACTGCTTGTAAAAAGACAGTCTTGCTTCAGTGCCATTTCTCCCACAATAATGAAGGATGGATTTTATCCCAAAACTGCAGGACATGAGGGTATCCCCTTTGTTGCTCCTCCTCCTCCAAATACAGAATGAAATTTGTTCCAACCTTTAAACAGAAATTTAAAACATTAAATATGCATACATAGGATCAAATAATACCCAAAAATGTATTGTCGTAAATGATGCACTTACCCACTTTGTATGGCAATGAAGGAGGACATCAGGGTTTTAATGCAACTTTAATGCATTCTCCAAATACCATCTTAAATAGAAAGAACAATGGATTAATCACCGAACAAGAATGGGGAAAATAAGGGAACAAATACACACTTTTTAAGCCATGGTAGCAGTCTTTGTCTAAGTTTGACTTCTTACTGTTGTAATAATGGATTAATGTCTGTTATACATCAATTTAATTAGCTGAGTGTTACAAAAGTGGTGTTTGTATTGTAGCTAATCAGCTCATGGGAAATATGAATAATTAACCATAACTAGTTATCATTTCTCCTGTGCATTTGTACCCCTTGTTTCTGGAGAAAGCAGAATGAGAGCCGGCTCGCATTCCACAAGGTTGTAAATGTATCGGGTTACCATGAAACCAGGGTCTTGTTCGGCGTCCTGGGGTGTTACAAAGTATTTGTGAAATCTAGCTAACAAAATATATATTGTGTGTTGGAGTGGTCCAGACGCTACAGTATCATTACAGACAGGTGTGGGGCTTTTTGAACTTCTTCTGCATGTTACATTGTTATGATAGTGGGTGGTAATGACAGTGTGTCAGTGACATATAGAATGAAATTTAAGTTTTGTAAAAACTATATATCACACTCGTAATCATGCTGTTAGACTCCATATCAGCAGGCTGTGGTTATCTGTGGTCTCATACCTGATCTAGATTGATCTAGAGTCTAATGCAAAATTCACATTACAAAGATGGCACAGATGCACTTTTGAAAGTGTTTTTACATACTGTTTAATGCTGCATTGCTATACAGAGAATTCTGAGCAGGCACACGCAGTCTTAACTCAGCTATTTAAAGACACCTTCACAGTGCTCTTGTTTGTGTGATTTTTCTTAAAGGGATAGTTCACCCAAAAATGAAACTTTTGTTTACATTTACTCCGTTCTGTGGACCCTCAAGTTGTTCCAAACCGGTATGAGTTTCTGTGTTCTGTTGAACACAAAAGTAGATTTTGAAGAATGTGTATTTCATACAATGAAAGTAAAATATATTTTGTGTAGAACTTTTGTCATCATTTACTCACCCTCAAGTTGTTCCAAACCGGTATGAGTTTCTGTGTTCTGTTGAACACAAAAGTAGATTTTGAAGAATGTGTATTTCATACAATGAAAGTAAAATATATTTTGTGTACAGCAGAAAGAAAAAAAACGAATAAAAAAATGGAATGTGGGATATCACTTTAAGTGATAAAAAAAGTTTCAGTTTTGGGTGAATTAACACTTTACTAACAGCTGGAGCCAGCGCAAATCGTCTTTTGGTGGTAAAATAGTACTGTCAGTTTTTACTAAAGACGCACTTTGAAGAATTAGCACTGAAAAGGCATGGATAGTTATTTGTGCGCCTGACCTTACTGAATATGCATTTGTAGGAGTTTCTACGGTGGCCGTAAAGTGCAAAGCATATCACAATTCTGAAAGCGGTGAGTAATCCCAAACCAATGGCACTGTCTCAAACTATACCTACCTTTTCCGGTTTGTCTGAATTTTCGTTGTGTTTTCTGACTTGTTAATTTGGTTTCGGATTTGTCGTTGTGCTTTCTGACTTGTTATAATGTTTTCTGAATTGTTGTTGTGCTTTCTGAATTGTTATTTTGTTTTGTAGACTTGCATTTGCGTTTGTAATTTGTTATTTTGTTTTCAGAATTGTGATTTGTTCTGCACCTCTCGGCCACCGTAAGTTTCCCTTTCAGACGCAGCATTTATAGGAGGAGGAGAGTATTCAAATGAATCAAGCAATTAGTTTTACTAACATTTGCGTTCATCAAATTACTGGCATTTGCACCATTATTTGACGCCCCAAAAAAGCATGTCAAACTATTTTGCGCTTGAAATGGCTGCAATTATTATTGCTGGAGGAGGCACCGCAGAGAACATAGAGCGTGTGGTAGAAGGGAGATTTTTTCCGCATGTATTAATTTATTTGGAATGCCAGAAGAACGCATTGTCCGAACATATTGTTTGCCAAGCCATGTTATTTTTAATTTGCTTCAGGAAATAAAAGATGACTTGGAACCCTCTACTAGTCTAGCAATACCAGGTCTATCAAAACTTGACCTCCAGTTCTTTTCAACGTAGCTTACTGTGGCTTATTTATTTCTTTATTCTTGATTTGCGACTACGCTAATTTGCGCTGTTCTTGGTATATTGCATTGGTCGATATGTAAATTAGATGTTGCATCTGTGTTCTTTAATTTGCACATTGTTAGTAAATCACCCACATAAATTTCCACACCCATCGGCGCCGTTTTGGAATTGCGCTCTGGTGCTAATTTGCCCTGTTTAGTAAAACTTTCCCTAAGTGTGTGTTGGTGTGCTTGTCAGTACATAATGTAAAATATTACAATTTGGCATAAAAATACAGAGCAGGATTTTCTCACCAGAAGAAATATCAGGAAGATCCTATACTGTCTTCTCTATCTTGCAATATGCGATTATCTGTTGAGTCTATCCATCCCTGACATGTGGGTATAATATACCTTAGTTCAGAGCAATCTAAAATTAACAAAGAAAAGGAACAGGTAAATTCAAACATTAACATAAGACGATGACATTTCCTACTTTCAGTGTTAAAAAATATTATTAAAATCTCACTTGTTATTATTTACCAATTGAAACAAAGTGAACGGAGACATTTTTTATGGTTTTGTGGGTTCCATTTAATTTTAAACCGTTTTTAATACAGGACACCAAAAATCACATTATGAAAAATATTAAACACTAATCATTCCAAATAGCAAACAAATCAAAACAGTAGCCTACTACATTATACCAAGATTATGACTTCACAAACTATAAATAAATATCAACTACTTAAGAAATATTTTAAACCAATTTTTAGTGTACTTAATATTTTCATTTTCACAAACTGTTACGTACAGTGTAAATACAATACGAACCGTTTTAACTTTTCAAATGTGATTATATGTTTGTGCTTTTGGAAATGGATCTTTAATTAGCCTTATTATTTTGCATTTAAGCCTCTTTTTGAGCATAAAATATAATTAGATTCTGAAAATGTAATTGTTGCATGTCCAATTATTTAGTTGTATTATCATTTATCCATATCGATTCGGGGTGTACTTTCTCCCAAGTGGTATAGTTAAGACGTATGGGGTTTTGACAGTGGAACTTTTATTAACTTTAGAAACTGTGTAAAATCCAGCATCCTGTTCAGACCCCATTATATAGTACATACAAACAGTATTAATTTTATTTAACAAGAACGGTTATTATGTGACTATACCTTGAAACCGATAATGGTGTATTTTGATAATTGATGATAATAATGCTCCGTTCTCTTCCATGTACAGCACCTCATGTCTGAAGAAGCAGTGCGTCTAATCAGTGTAGGTCACAAAAATAATCACTACATGATTGCTCTGGTAACCAGCAACTTTCCAGAGATAAAGCGTTTCATTTCTGTGTGTTTCGAAGTGTTTTAATTTTACACTGTAGTTTCCAGACGAAAGGACGTGGTTTTGAATAAAAAGGCAACATACCTTCACTCAGAGTGGACACGACACTGGATGAAGAGGCTCCTGGTCTTCAAGATGAGTGCGGTGGCCAAATATCTGAAATATATGTAAAATTTTCCCCCAAACTGTGGAGACAAACAGAAAAAGTAAGGAAACCATTTTTTATAGGTTTGAAATTGATCGGCTTCAGAGCGCTCGTGTCATTACTCAAGTCAAGAGTGCAGATAACGGATTAAAATATTAGTCGACAGGGGAGATGTAAACATACTTGTAGGAAAAACAGCAATATTACTGTGTCAGGTCTTAGACACTTTGTAACAAAAAAAACACAACATAACGCACTCATTAATTTACTGCTGTATCATCTGTCGCAGTTGAAACGATCGACCGTTGGAATTTACATTTTTAACCCAACTGGTTGCGTTTTTATAGAAATAACCCAATAAACATAGGAATAACCCAACATGTTATAACCCAGATATTGGGTACAGTAAATAACCCAACGTTTATTTGAGTGTATGTGTGTCGGAGCCAATAGCTCAAACTTACCTAGGTAGAAATGCACACTGCGTGTCATTACAAACAGGAATCACACTGTAGGCTGATAGATGAAGTAACCCCCAGCAACCACCCTGGCTCAGGCTCTGGCGGCCTGAGTAAATAGTTTTAAACTTGTCATTCAAGAGTTGTATTTTTGTTTCTCCCCGTTCATCAACTTTACTGCAATGGAATTACTCACCTTTAACTTATTGATAAGCTAACAAAAAATTTGGCGAAAAAATAAATCACTGAACACCTTGTAGTTGTCACACTTCTCGGGAGGCAAGGAGCGAGGAACGGGGAAACACGTAGATAGCTTCAATTCACAGACTTTAATGATCACATGGGGAACGTAGGAGACACTGGAACACAAGGAATGACGTTTGAGGACCGACAAACACTAACTGAAAGGACTGGGGCTTTTAAACACTGGGTGATTGGGAAAACACAGGTGCAAGGAATGACTAATTAAAGGGAACACGGCACACCTGGGGAGGGAAAACACAACACAAAGAGTCCAGGGGCGTAACATTACTCCCCCCTCCCAGAAGGTGCGTCCTCGCACCGTAGAAACAACATGGGGAGGGGAGTGGGTGGGAACTAGGGAGGAGGCTCAGGAGCACGGACGCCCGGGAGGGGGCCGGCAGACAGAGTCCAGGGAGGAGACAGGAGGGACCCAGAGCAGGAAGAGCACAGCCGGACCCAGGCAACAGCCATAACAGTGGCCCACGGTGGAGCCGATAGAGGGAGGAGCCATGGAGGAGGAATGGCCACGGACTCCAGGGGGCCGACCAACGGCGGCGGAGCAGGTGGTGGAGGAGCCCGAGGCAGAGACGGAGAGCCAATGACCCAGGGGGATGCCGAGGATCCGGGGGGCCAGGGTGGAGCCGAGGGCTCTGGCGACCAAGGCGGAGATCCGGAGATCCGTGGCGGAGCGACTGAGGACCAAGGTGGAGCTGGTGGGAGGAAGGAGCCCAACGGAGCCGGTGGGACAGAGCGACGAGGTGCAGCCAGAGGAGTGGAGTCCAGAGGCGATGGCGGGTTGATGCCCGACCAAGGCAGAGCCAGAGGGACGAGGGAGCCCGGTGGAGCTGATGGATCGATGGGTGACGATGGAGGCGAGGGAGCTAGGAGCCGAGGTGGAGCCACTGGGTCTACGGGCCGAGGGGGAGTCCGGGCCTTGGAGGCTGGAGGCGGAGGTGAGGGAGACTCCAACCACGGTGACACTGGAGGATGGCAGTCCCGCGGGGCTTGCACCGCAATGATGGTGGGCTGAGGGCGAGCAGAGGGGCTGCCAGCGGTGGAGGAGGCTGGAGCAGGTGGGAGGGCGGGCATTTTCGAGGAGTGGCCACAGGAGGGTGCTTTCTAGGAGCGGGCACTGGAGGGCGCTCTGAGCTTGATTCGGGGGCTGGATCCCTCCCCTCTTCGTTTTGGCACTTATGTCCCACCATAGTCAGCTCACCCTCAGCCGTGATGCAGGGGGGGGGAGCTCCTCTCCACGCTCACACCATCCACAGCTTGCTCCCTCGTGGTGGGCACTGTCGCCGGCTCTCGCACCTGGTCTGACGGGTTGGGCTCAGAGGCGATCCTCTGCTCAGTCGCTTGGCTTTGCTCTGGCTCGCGGATCGCGGCGAGAAATGGCTCTCCGTCATCGGTGGGCTTAGGCTGATGCTCCGTACCGCGGGGAGATGGTGGGCTGGGCTCTGGGTCCGGAGTGGATCCGGCGAGATCCTCCATGGGGCAGATGGTGAGTGTCGACACGTTTCTCGCCAGAGTCCACTCCACAAAGGCGGCGAATTCCTCCCCAGGACCATCTTCGGACGACAACGCTCTGCACTCAGCGTTCAGGCTTGCGTCATAGAAAGAGCAGAGCACATCGTCCGGATAGCTGGTGATGTTCGCGACCAACAGGAACAGTTTGGTATGGTCCTTGAGAGCTTTGTCTCCCTGCTCCAGCAGGAGGAGGAGGAATTCGGGGCAAGTGAAGGGATCCATGGGGACACAACGGAAAGAAAAACACTGAGAAAAAAATGGAAAACAAACGGAGGGGAAAACACAGAAGTTAGTGTTGGTCGGTCCTTCTGTCACACTTCTCGGGAGGCAAGGACCGAGGAACAAGGAAACGCAGAGATAACTTCAATTCACAGTCTTTAATGATCACACGGGGAACGTAGGAGACACTGGAACACAAGGAATGACATTTGAGGACCGACAAACACTAACTGAAAGGACTGGGGCTTTTAAACACTGGGTGATTGGGAAAACACAGGTGCAAGGAATGACTAATTAAAGGGAACACGGCACAGCTGGGGAGGGAAAACACAACACAAAGAGTCCAGGGGCGTGACAGTAGTTGTGGTGTCATATGCCCAGTATTAATTCTGCCTCAAAATCAGCTGCTCATTTATTTTTGATAATTTAAAATATTGATATTGTATATTAAGAACAATAATGTTTGCATTGTATGAACACATCTTTGCTAAAGGCATGGCTCGTTCCAAGATGATCTTGAGCAGGACACTACAGTGACTATATTTAAAAGCTGTTGTCTGCTTTTATATTAAATGTGTCTGAATTAAAATTTGCAATAGAAATGCTTTGCATGCTGCTGCTGAGAAAAATCTCGATGACTGAATGCCTATGCAAGCTGCTGCTACTGCACAAGAGACTGAACTGCTGAGAGATACATAAATTAGGCATAAGTAGCTAGGCGAATGCTTATTTTACTGTAACACGGTGTCTACGCCAGACGCGAGCGGCACGACATGAGTCGATGAAGTCAATAGACCCGTTACAATAGGTAAAGCTGTCTGCAATGTATGCAGTGCGATACAGCCAACACAACAAAACTTCTGCTACTGCTGCTATGATAACATTCACTAACATTTCAATACTGAGTTGAAGTAGATGCTTTTTCTGTTAATGATATTCACAATGCTGTAATAGGAATTTACTGTGCGATCTGTTGCGGTTGTAATATTTAATCATAATTTACGAAGCATAATCTACTGCTGCTGCACGAAACCTGCTGTAAGCCCTGTTGAATAAGCAAAGTAATAAATCCCTATTGCACATTAAAGAGTTAAATTTACCCTCCATAATTTATCACTAAAATTTCATGCAAATATAGCGCTTTCTGCAGCCGCTGCTATGTTAGCAAAAATAATAACACGACTTGCTATGCATTCTGCTGCTAATATTATTTCTAACCTTGCAACTGAATTTGCTATGCATGCTATAAAATTTGCTAACATTGCGATCTGAATAGCTATGCATACTGGCTGCTACACAAAAGTACTTAGAATTGCTACGGCCCCTTTATAAATAACGAAAAACAACCAAACAACAATTAATGCTTATTTCGCTTTGAAGATAAACCCTGATTGGGTTACCCAACAGATAAACCCTGTTAAATTGAATAGCAAAGTAATAAAATGCCTATTTCACCTAAAAAGTTCACTACCATCCAAGCGTTATCTTATAACTGAAATTTCATGTAACTAAATGTACTTTCTGTTGCTGCTGCTATATAAGCAACAATGATAATTGGATTGCCATGCAGACTCCTGCTAATATTTCTAACATTGCGTCTGAATTTTTGTTATGCGTGCTGCTGCTATTAAAATTCAATAAACTAGCGATCTGAAAAGCTATGCATACTGCTGCTATAGCTGCACAAATGTACTTAGAATTGCTATAAGCGTCTTTATTAACAAGCAAACACAATCAAATAATGCCTATTTCGCTTTGAAGAGTTCACAAAATCTACTGTAAGCCCTGTTAAATAGCAAAGAAATAAAATGCCTATTTCACTTAAAAGAGTTACTTACCCCATGCGTTATCACTTAAATTTCAAGCAACTAAATACTTTCTGCTGCCGCTGCTATATTAGCAACAATTTGACTTCCTGCTGCTAATATTATTTCTAACATTGTATGTGAAATTGCTATGCATGCTGCTATTAAATTTGCTACATGCGATCTGAATAACTATGCATACTGCTGCTACAGCTGCACAAGGGTACTTAGAACTGCTAAGCCCCTTTTAAATAAATGAAACACAAGTGATGCCTATTTGCTTGAGGAGTTCACATACCATCCATTTTTAGTCACTGAAACTCGAGTAATTGTAAGTTGCTTTGGATAAAAGCATCTGCAAAATGAATAAATGTGAATGTAAACTACGGTCTACCTGTTGCTGCAACTAAACGCATGTTTTGATTTGCTATGCATGCTGCTATTAATAATTCGCTAATAGCGCAATCTGATTCTATGGATACTGCTACTACGCTCTATGAAAGTACTAGAATTGCTGTAGCCCATCCATGCATTATCACGGAAATGTCATGCAACTAAAGTACTTTCTGCTGCCCCTGCTATATTAGCAATAATAATTGGTTGCTATGCAGACTGCTGCTAATATTATTTCTAATATTGCATCTGAATTTGCTATGCCATTCTGCTGCTGCTATTAAATTCGCTAAAAATTGCGATCTGAATAGCTATGCATACTGCTGCTACAACTGCACAAAGGTACTTAGCATTACTAAGAGTTTTTATTAAACAATGGCAAACAAATAATGCCTGTTTCGCTTTGAAGAATTCACAAAATATATGTACGCCCTGTTAAATAAAAGCCTATTTCAATTTTAAGAGTTAATTACCCCATGTGTTATCACTGAAATTTCATGCAGCCGGATACTTTCTGCTGCTGCTGTTATAAACAACAGTGATGATTTGACTTGATTTGCTATGCATACTGCTATTAACAATTCGCTAATAACACAATATGAATTAATTGATACTGCTACTACACTCCATGAAAGTACTATAATGGCTGTAAGCCCAATTGAATACACAAATAGTAAATTCCAGTTTAAGAGTGTCCTACTATTAGTTACTGTCAGACTCTGTTCCGTGTCTGTGTGTGTTTTCTTCCCCCCACGTGCTCCAGGTTATGTTTATGTCCTTATTTGGTGTTCCTGTTCCTGTCCTGATTGTGTTTCCAGGTGTTCCCCTTTTATTTCTATTGTTCCCAGGTGTGTCCCATTAGTTCCCTTATTATTTAAGCCATGTGTGTTTCCATTCTTCCTCGTCCAGTATCGTGAATGTCTGTTTATGTCTATCTCATCTGCTACATGTGTTTTCCTGTTTATAATTAAAATCTCCTGTGTTGATGTACTCCTCGTCTCCTCGTTCCTCGCTCCACGCTCCAACACAGCAGCAGAATCGTGACAGAATACCGGACCAAAACAGTGAGCGGTGTCTCTTCTCCCCGTGTTTTTTTTTCTGTTTTAGAAAGTGTTTTTGTTTTCCCATTTATTTCTCCCCGCATCATGGAAATCGCCGCTCGATTTATCGCCATAGCCCGTAAGGATCACCCCTTCGTGATCACCAGCCCGCCGGCCGTTCCTCAGTCAAGCCCACAGGCCGCGGCTCTCTCTAGCCGGCCGGCCGTTGCGAAGTCAAGCCCGCCGACCGCAGCATTCTCAAGCCCGCCAGCCGCCGCTGACCCAAGCCCGCCGGCCACCCTATTCACCTGTAATCAGAAAAGGAGGAACTGGATAAATGGATGGCTCAAGGCCCCCAGAGCTCGCTCCAGTGTGGGCTCCAGCCCCCGAATCCAGCCCAAAGAGAGCTCCTGTTCCCGAGTTTAGCCCACGGAGGGCTCCTGTTCCCGAATTTAGCCCACGGAGGGCTCCTGTTCCCGAGTTTAGCCCAGTGAGGGCTACTGTCCCCTAGTTTAGCCCAGTGAGGGCTTCTGTCCCAGAGTTTAGCCCAGAGAGGTTTCCAGTCCCCGTGTTTAGCCCAGAGAGGGTTCCAGTCCCTGAGTTTAGCCCAGAGAGGGTTCCCATCCCCGAGTCTAGCCCAGTGAGGGTACCTGTCCCCGAGTCTAGCCCAGTGAGGGCACCTGTCCCCGAGTTTAGCCCAGAGTAGGCTCCAGTGCCCGAGTTTAGACCAGAGAGGGCTCAAGTCCTCGAGTTTAGCCCAGAGAAGGCTACAGTCCCCGAGTGTAGCACAGAAAGGGCTCCAGTTCCCATGTCGAGCCCAAGGAGGGCTCCAGTCCCCAAGTCAAGCCCAGGGAGGGACATTATTCCCGAGTTAGGCCTACGGAGGGCCTCTAAAGACGATATTCTCCCCAAGGATTTTTTTTTGGGGGGGTGGGTAGTATGTCCGTAGTGGCCAGGCCGAGTGGCGAGGCCGTCCGTCCATGTCCTTCTGAGCTCCCTGCTCCGCCATGGCTCCCCGAGTTCCCTACTCCGCCGTGGCCTCCTGAACTGTCTGATCCGCCATGGCTCCCCGAGCTCCCTCTTCCTCCATGGCCTCCTGAACTGTATGCTCTGCCATGGCCTCCTGAACTGCCTGCTCCGCTATGGCTTCCTAGTCTGCCTGCTCCGCCATGGCGCCCTGAACTGCCTGCTCAGCCATGGCTCCCCAAGCTCCCTGCTCCTCCATGGTCCCTGAGCTCCCTGTGCCGCCATGGCACCCTGGACTGCCTGATCCATTCCCCGGGTATTCCCTGTGTCCCAGTCCTGCACCAGCCTCCAGGGCGCCCACACCCCCTCCCTCGTGGAATTGTTACGGACGCACCTTCCGGGATGGGGGAGTAATGTCAGACTCTGTTCCGTGTCTGTGTGTGTTTTCTTCCCCCACGTGCTCCAGGTTATGTCTTTATTTGGTCTTCCTCTTCCTGTCCTGATTGTGTTTCCAGGTGTTCCCCTTTTAGTTCCATTGTTTCCAGGTGTGTCCCATTAGCTCCCTTATTATTTAAGCCGTGTGTGTTTCCATTCTTCCTCGTCCGGTATTGTGAATGTCTGTTTATGTCTATCTCATCTGCTACGTCCCCCGGTTCCCTGGTTATGATTAAAATCTCCTGTGTTGATGTACTCCTGGTCTCCTCATTCCTCGCTCTGCGCTCCAACACAGTAGCACCGTGACAGCTACATTGTACATGGGCTACTGATTGGAAATTATTTATTATTAGTAGTATCTTTATATTTTAAACAAATTCATGATTATATTTAAACTATCACTAAACATGACTTTCACTATAAACTCTTCACTATCACTGAACCAAGGTAACGAGTGAAATAGAGACGTGGCCCCTTTAAGAATGAGCGCTCCCTCTTCTGAGTGCATTGCAATGCGGCTCTAGTACACGGATGAGCGGGTATATTATTTTCTGCTGCTCATTAAGTTGTTCTGGTTAAATAAGTAAGGCTGTTGACAGTATGACATTTATGAAAGACAGTTATACAGGTTCACCTTGACTTAAACTGTGAACAACTGTGAAACGCCAACAGCAAACCGACCCCACTGGTGAGGTGTGCATCTGAAAGCAATCCGTTCACAGTTAATGTAGAAATTAATGTTCACAGAAGATTTCAAAAGCATTGGAGATTTTGGCCAAATAAGGTAATCCCCAATTCACTTTACTGTTGTATTCTCACATACATGAACTAGGAAAACTGCTTGCTGCTTAACTGAGGGGGTTACAGAGTATTTGTTAAATATAAACACAAAATATATATTGTGTGTTTGATTGGTCCAGACGCTACACTGCTGCTGCTAATGCTACTGCTGTTATATGAACAAGACATGCTTAGTAATTACTTAGCTTTACAACGTGTATGTTTTCTAGTTTAAAAATGTAAATCTGACGAACGCAATAATCCACTGAATCAGAGTGAAGACCGTTTACTTATCTTAGCTGTTTAGTTTCAGAGAAACTCTGAAAGTGCGCTGCAGGAATCTCTAGTGAATGCTAGCCAGCCATATAAATATAAGGCAGTAAGCTCATTGGCTGAATGTGCAGCATGAACCAATCAGCTTGTGCCAAGTCGTTTAACTCTCCAAATATCATCAGTTACGTTAACAAAACATCATCCTGCGCCATCTAGAGTTTCATGACTAAACTATATATATATATATATATATGCCACCTTTTGTGGAATAAAGCAAATTCTCAAATTTGTTTGCATTGTGCCAAAAACCATTTTACTTGAGGTAACTTATGGATGGCTTATTTCTAGATTTTTTTTACCTATATTCACTTCAAACCAAATCATGAACACATTTTAGATGATTAAGTATGTTAAAAAACAGAATATGTAATAAAGATTTATAACTACCAAAGATCAATATTATATGTTTTATTGAACATGGAAACTATATTACTATATGCTTTTTAAAATCCTTTGATTACCAAGTTAATTCTGACAGCCGTAAGTGTACTTATTTAATCATTAACATTACCACAAAACAAGTCATAAGTAGCACGGGTATATTTGTAGCAATAGCCAAAAATACATTTCAAATCAAAATTAAATTATCAATTTATCTTTTATGCCAAAAATCATTAGGATATTTTTTTTCAACTGCTTACACACAAAATCTTTACTTGTCACACAATTTCTGAAACCTGACACTCATTCTTGGCATTCTTGGATTTGTGTGCAAAGTTTTGAAAAAAGAGATAAAAACACCTGGAAGTAAAGATCATATTCCATGAAGGTATTGTGTAAATTTCCTACTGTAAAAATATCAAAACTTATTTTTTCATTAGTAATATGCATTGCTAAGTACTTCGTTTGGACAACTTGAAAGGTGATTTTCTCCATTTTTTTTTTTGCACCCTCAGATTCCAGATTTTCAAATAAATCTCAGACAAATATTGTCCTATCCTAAAAAAAAAAATAGAAAGCTTATTTATTCCGCTTTCAGATGATGTATAAATCTCAATTAAAAAAAAAAAAAAAACCTTTTTTTTTTTTTAAAGTGACGTGACGTGGCCAAGTATGGTGACCCATACTCGGAATTAGTGCTCTGCATTTACCCATCCAAAGTGCACACACACAGCAGTGAACACACACCCGGAGCAGTGGGCAGCCATTTATGCTGCGGCGCCCGGAGAGCAGTTGGGGGTTCGGTGCCTTGCTCAAGGGCACCTCAGTCGTGGTATTGAAGGTGGGAGAGAGCACTGTACATTCACTCCCCCCACCTACAATCCCTGCCGGTACGAGACTTGGACCCACAACCTTTGGGTTATGAGTCTGACTCTCTAACCATTAGGCCACGACTTCCCTGACTTTCACATATAGGGTTCCAGGGTCACATATAACGTGATTGGAAAGTAGGCTGTTTCACAATTAAAGTGGACCAGCATGAGATGTGAATTCATTTTCAAAGACATTGAAAAGTGATTGTGACATGTGGCCAAGTATGGTAACCCGGAATTAGTGCTCTGCATTTATCCCATCCTAAGTGCACACACACACATCAGTGAACACACACACCGTGAACACACACTCGGAGCAGTGGGCAGCCATTGTGAGCTATTATTCTCATTATTCACCTATTTTCACTTTTTGGCCCACTTAAAGGGTTTGGTTTGACAAATAAACCATTGAGGAGATGTTAAACATTGCCCATTGAACAGATGTTTACCTCAGTAATCTGGCATATCCAGATCTTTCTCAGTCTCTATCTTTTGTGTATCTCTCTTGTTCTCCCAAGTGTGGGGTGACTGGTTTAAGGTTGCAGTGGTATATGGAGTGCTCTCATGTCTTAAGTGAGATTGCAGATGTCCACAGTTTTTAACCTGGATCTCTAGAGGCCAGCAACACTACCCTCATCCTAGAGCCCCGTGTCCCTATCTGACCACGAGGTCTTGCTGTCACCTCCACTGATCGATCCCTCACAATGTTGCCCAGCTCAAACCTGCAGGCCACACACACAAACACACACACACAAATATGTTTATATGTATAGCATAGTTATAGAACTGGAGGCTCATAAAATGTGAACTATATGTATATTTTTATAACACTTATTTCATAACATTTATTATTACTTGTAAAGCAGATATCAATGCCTCATCCTGCATGACCATATTTTAGATTTCTTAATCCTACCTCATACCTAAACCTAACAATTACCTTACTAACTAAGATAGTTAAATCTTGGAACTGTGTCCGTTTTTGTGGTGCCATCAACCTGTCAGCATTATCATGATGTCATCTTCCTGTGGCTCCAAAGTAATTAGTCGCAATGTATTTACAGCTCAGGTTATTACCTCAACGCAATCTAGTAAGAATGCGGAAGGCTGATTGATCAAAACACTGCAAATAATGCATTTCGTGATGATGCAAGTTTGAGTAGTGCAAGGGATTCACATTGGACTGTTATACAACACACAAACAAATTATTCAGTGAACAGAGCACTGTGTTTTCTATTTGTTTAAAACAATCTTGCAGCAGAAATGAGCATCCTTAAGCTACCATACGGAAAGATGGCAGATTGCAAATTGAGTGATCTGACATATTCACCTCCACCACTCAACCAATAGTGTGAATTTTGGGTCAAGACTTTATGCTTGGTCAATCAATAGATGACAGGAAGAGGATTGAGGAAACTGAAAACAATCCTAATTTTTGCAGTTCCATCGGGCGCCGGTAGCGACACAGACACATCAGCTTTAAGCCTCAAACTTGACTTTTCCAAGTCTATCAAGCCCATTAAAACATACTGTATGTTGGGATCCATTAGTGCTCCTGATTCTCATTTTGCCTTCAAGTATTGAGTTCAGTCGTGAGATGATGCCCTTCACCCCAGAACACTTTAATATTACCTATATAGTGTCAATTTACGGAACGGAACATCATAGAGACATTGGGCTCTTTAAACTTGGGACAGTAAGCAACAGTATCTTAGCAACCACCAAGCATCATCCTAGTAACCACCCAGAATACACTAGCAATGCCCTAGCAACCTCAGAGAAACACCATAGTGACCCCCCAGAACATCCTACCAATGCCCTAACAACAACTTTGAGCACCTACAGCAAGCAAGTGATTTTCAGATAATGGGAAAGTCAGTGGGACAACTCCAACATTTTAGCAGCAGTTTGTGCATGGTTAAGTTACACTTTCTTTAGAAAATGTAAAAAAATCTAGTTTTGTTTCAAAGTCTGACTGTGGAAAATATTACTGTATTTACTAATTGGGAATTACTGTATTTTCCCTAGACAGGAGTAAGACCTTCAAAACACAGCCAACACATCTATCAAATCCACAGATCCAGCTGAACCATCATAATGAATGTCATAAGCAGGACAACAGTAGAAGCTCAGAAATACAATATTTATAGCTGAAGCTTTAAAAAAAGCATTCAGAAACCCTATCACGGTCTCCCCATGACGACTGACTCTGGTAATGTTGCGTCCAGAGAGGTTTCTGTTCTCAATGGCTTGTGTGAAAGGGGAGCATGACAGTCCCACTCCTCGTCTTTGCCCAATAACATGCCCCATTGCCCCTGTGTCACTGCAAAATAGCCCTCCAAAACATCTCAGGAAATTGTCTAGCCACTGTCATTGGCTGACAGGCCCATCCATCACACAGGCAGTCAAGGGCACTGGACATGCCCATGGTTCATTTAGCCGTTCTCATGTGACAACGACTTAAAATAGCGATGGAATTACAAATTATAAAATCAGTAAATGCTGAGAACCATGTTTTCTCATCTACCTGGACCGATAATGGTGGCTGTATTCCTGCGAGCCATGTTGGTTATCTATGCATTAGGGTCTTCATGAAAGCTCCTCAGAGAGAACGCCATTAGACAGAGGATTATGGTGATGCATTGTGGGTAACCAGCCTTCTTCAGTTAAACAGGTGCATTTGTGATGGTTAATTGTGGCAGCCATTTCAGGAGAGCCCTTTGGGGGCAGTTCCAACCACATCAGTTGTGATTTGAGATTTATTTCAGTCAATAATATCTGTAATCGTTCCTGGATAAAGATGCTTTTACGGGGTCCTCGTTGTGCCTCCATTTGAACTCAGCTAAAGCTGTTTTTTGACCCCGTCACAAATAAATGCAGCTGCAGCGCTGGAAACCGTCAGAGCATTTTAAAGGTGGTTAGAGAGAGACAGATTGACTTACATCTCGGAGGAGAAATCAGCAGGATGCAGCATGAATAACAGCCTGTACAACCTGCAATGATGGACTGCACATAAAATCACTGTTCAGGACACTGCAGTATCAATGTTTGATTATAGAGTACTGATGTTCAGAGTGTTTTGTATTCTTACAGTGACACCATAAAATATTTAGACAATTCACCCACACTTAAACCTGTGAATCTGAAGAGTGAAAAGCTTGAATAAGAGAAGATCTGAATTATTATTATTGTTGTTGTTGTTGTTGTTTAAGCTCAATTAATGTGAGATTAGATAAAATTGAAGATTTCATTAAATATTTGTGGCCCTGTTTTCACAAATTAATTACATACAATTACAAATAATAACAACAACAACAACCAAACAAAAATCATAATACAGATGTCTGTTAGTTACAGGACTATATATGTTCATATATTCATATATATTCTAACCTAATAACTGCCTCATATAAGTTAAAGTTATTTCTTACATTTTGTTAACATGATTTGATATTATGTCATGCAATGTATTGTCATTTGGTGTCCAAATAATTTATTTAGTGTCATTAGTGTCCAATTTATTTATTTATTTATGTATTTATTTATTTCTATTTTTTCTCTATCTATCTATCTATCTATCTATCTATCTATCTATCTATCTATCTATCTATCTATCTATCTATCTATCTATCTATCTATCTTTTTTTTGTAATAACCTACAACTTAGCTTTCACTTTTTTCAGTAGATAGAAAGCAACTGTAGTAGAGAATGCATTTAAGACAGAAGTGCAGTGTGTGTGTGTGTGTGTGTGTGTGTGTGTGTGTGTAGTTGTGCAGTTCTTAGCAGAGTGCATGCAACTGTCAAGGTGATTCAGTGTCCTAAAACCTGCCATTTCTCTCACCTCACCTTCCCTGTAGGTGGATTTGCAGGTTCAAAGCACAAATCAACAGTGCGGTCACACACACACACACACACACAGATGGAGGGAGAGAGAGAGAGAAAGCACCATCAACACACAAACACACTAGCGCATATGCACAGACACAGTTCATCACCATATGCAGCGTACATCTAACCATCTCTCCCTTCAGCTGCTGGCTCTCAGAGTCACATTTGTGGCTCGACAGATCTGCAGTTGTGTGACAGTGCTCTCTTTCACACACAGATCAATTCAGAACTGCCCCAATCAGCCCCTGAGGACTGGCCATCATCATCCACAGAAGCTTATCTTAGATGAGGCAGCTGTCTTTGTAATTTGCACCATAGTATGCCAGTTTCATTTGGTTTCGTGCTATTTGACTGTTCTAAAGGAAAATAAAATAAAATAAAGAAAATAAGATTGGGTCATTGGCATCAAACAATTATACAGTATATCATACCATTTTTGTCTTTCTTTCAGATATCAATAACCATGTTTTCTTTATGATTTGTATTAAAGAACAAATTATATTTTTCAGTTAAAAAGAAGTTCACCTTTCTCCACCTTTTATCTTTTGCAGGTTTGCTGCAACCTCCATCTGAACCCAAGAACGGTGCTTGCTGGGGGATCACTAAAAATTGATCACAACGCATTCTGATATTTATGTACATTTTTCAATTGTTATGACTGAGATTTGTAATAAAACAATTGCATTAAATTAGATAATAATTTTGGACTGTATGTTTCATCATAAGAGTTGGTTGACAGAGATGATTAATAATTAAAATGTAATGGAATGTAATTAAAACACTATGGAATATTTAATCAAGTTTTATTTAACTAATTTGATTATGGAGTTTCAGTCATCTTGAGGATCATGTATCATTGTGATTAGTATTTGGGAAGTTGATCCAAAACAGCAATCAGTTCACAGGCTACTAATTAGAGTCCTTTAACTACATTGTAGTTGCTGCATTGTAATGTTTGCTATTGAATTCTAAATTAAACAAGCAAATACAAGTTGACAAATTAACAAATGTAAGTGTTCCAATGGCTGATTTCCAAAAAATATCATCCGAATTCTAAATACAGATACAGCTATGTTATTTATTCTTGCTAAAAACAGGATAAAGGGAAAAAAGAAGAGAAAAATGTTGTTTGTCCTATTTGTTCAATAAAATGTTTTGAGAGCATTATAGCAGTGTGTCGTCCTTTTTTTCTTTGTCTTTTTTGTATTGTTAATACTTGTAAACGTAATTGAAATCACTACATTATTCATCCAGTTCTTTTTGCCAAAATCTTTTTTTCCCTGTTAAAAAAAGATAACTGACATGTTTCCCATAACAGTTGAACTACTGATCTTCATAAGGCCAATATAAATGCAAACACAGACTACTGACACTTTACTATTAACTTTAACAAATAAGTTAAATAAAAAAATGTTGCTTACTGAAATATAATTTTCAAAGGAAGATGTCAACCTCATAATGGGAATGAACAGAAAGGGATTTGATTTTGTTTGTTTGTTTGTTGTCTATGTAACCAATTGTAACCTAATGATGATAAATGGCAGCATGCAAATTGGCTTACATTTTGACGAAAAGCAAACATTCAAAATTAAGTTTTTTTTTGATTACACACTAAACAGATATCGTGAATAGGTTCAATGCACTGTTAATTATATTAGTACAAAGTCATGGGAACATACAATTGGCGCTGCTGCTGAGAATGATAATTTATCTTACATTACTTCATTACATGAATAACCATTTGATTACAGTAATGCATTACTCATAAAGGTTATGAGGGATCATGGATTTGATCTTTTTTATGACCAAAAAACACCTTTTGTTCTACTGCTGCAGAAATGGACCACATGTGCAGGTCAGAGGTCGTATGGGTTATGCATTGTTCAGCCTGGCTGGATCCGTGGCTTTATGAGTGGCCCACCCGCCCGATGACCCCCTCTATTAAACCTTTCTCAGCTGGACAACACAATCCCCCTCTCTTTTTCTTTTCCTGCAAACACACATATAGAAATAGGAGAGTGGCAGAGATGAGGTCCGGCTGGAGGTCATGACAGAGGTCAATGCTATTCAAAGGCTGAATCTGGACCCCACAGCCATGAGCCAATCAGCGGATGCTGCGTGCAGGAGATAACAGACCAACAAAAACGTAAAAGCGGACATACAGTAAACTCAAATACATAAACGTATCAATGCATGCTTGGTTATCTTACTGTATGCTGGTAACATACAGTCTTCTTTACAACAGTGCACTCAAATGCACATGCAACTAGAATATAAGCAAACTAGAAATGTCCTGCTAGAAGGACATGACAGTGCTTTTAAGGCAGCAAAATGTTTAGTTCTATATAAATGCAAAACTACATCAGATCAGTGTAGCTGTTGACCTGACCAAAGAGTCTATAAAACCTGGAGAACGTTGTATGGTTAACATTTCCTTTCATCTTAATGGCAGTTGCTCGGTTAGTACATGACCGATGTCATGAAAAAATGCTTGAGCTGTAAATGTGTTTCAGGAAAACAGCATCATGTCAACGGTTACTGGCTAATGGCATCACATAAGGTGAGTCACTAGCACAATCTCATATGCACTAGTGGCTATGTTTTTCTAAATATATTCAAAAAAAGGCAAGACCAATAAAAATAAAGCTGAAATGAAAGTTGAATAATCACAAGTCAGCATTCAAATATTAATGTGATGTCACCATATTTGGAATGTTGGACACTCTGTTAAGTTGATGGGAGACTTTAACTCAAACTTCAATCTTAAATTACAGATAAATGCAAAAAAATAAAATAAATCTGTTTAGTTGTAGACATTTAATATTTATTGTAAGGGGTTTTGAACCAGTGTTTGAGAAACTAGTTTGAAACAGTAGCTTGCCAATCTACAAGTTAATCATAATCTGAAGTAGCTAAAGGGGTCATATGAGATGGTATTTGGTGTAATGAAATGTGTTTATGCGGTTTAAAGTAAAAAAAACACATTATTGTCCACATTCTCATCGGTCTGAAAAGTGAGGTGTGCTTTGATTGGTCAGCTATCCAGTGCCTTGTGATTGGCCGAATACCTCAAGCGTGTGATGGAAATGTTATGCCCCTTACCATACTACGATGCCCTGTCTGGCCAGAGCGATGAATCAAAAACATGAAAACCCATTACAAACGAGGCATTTGTTGCATCCAGTGGGGACATAATTACGGATTATAATGACTTATACTGTCTTTTTATGCGTTGCATTGTGCCGCGTTAACATAAAACCATGTCTGCATTTGTGATCGGAGAAATGACAAACAAGCGCTACTCTACACTGCTCAAAACTCATGTTTGAATCATCAGTGACAAATCCTTTAAATGAAAACTTACGTACAGTCTGTGAGTTAGAACAGCCGGCATTGTAGTCTACTCTTCCAGGATCAGGAAACAGTCCTCCATAAAATGTGCTGCACACAAATGAATATTTGGGTTGAACTGTTCTGGAACTAAACTGTTGTAAATACAACTTAACCTCTGATTTCTAGTCGTGTCCTCTTTTGGAAGACTAAACAAAGTAGTTTCGCTTTCACAACGAAACACACGGCGGGCTAGAGTGAGCGGAGGCCGGCGGCTAGAGTGAGCAGAGGCGGGCAGCTTGAGAACGGCACGGCTGGCAGATTCGATGAAGGAGCGGCCGGTGGGCTTGCGGCAACCACATGTGACGACCCCGGGCTGGACTCCGCTTCGTCCACGGTGAAAGCCGGTCCGGCGATCCACAGCGCGAAGTTGATGTATTCCCTCAGCGACCAGCACAGATCAGTTCTAGGCATGACGAAGCGGATATCATCCTCTTTTAGAAGGCCAAACAAAGTAGTTTCGCTTTCACAACGAAACACACAGTGCCTTCACGACATGGCAGCAGCAACAATACAACAGCGAGAATAAAAGTTACGCCTTCATTCTTTGCGTGAACATTTGGGTGGCGTTATGCAAATCTTCCCACATCGTGACGTAGACATGTGGGGGCGTGTTAGAACGAGTCGTTTTAGGTAGGCGTAGTTGACTCTTAAATTTTATAAAGAATATCTCTTTGGATTTGAGACTTTAGTCTTTGCAACTTTACATATCTTCTTTATGCACCAAGAGCTTGTAACACTTCAAAGAGAAAGGAAAAATTTAAATCGCATCATATGACCCCTTTAAACTGCAGTCAAGCTACTATTTTGAGTAAAGAAGTTAGCTACACTACAAGCATTTTTAAAACAATGTTGGTTATGAATGAATTAATTAATTAATAATTTGAGTGAAAGTATCAAATAGGTAAATTGGATTCACTTTATAATAAGTGTCTTTAATCCGTACATCTGTAAATAATTTCTGTAATTGCATCCATAATTACACTGTTGAACCTACTTCTACCCCTTAACCCACCCTTAAACCAAACCAAACTACAGAACATGTCCCTTACCTTTCCCATATTCCACCTCAATAGCAGCAAAAGTGTTTTACAATACAACATGAGGAAAATATATATGTTTTACCAAACAATTAATTAAACTACATAGTAGTAAACCTAATTAAGCACTTAAGTACATAGTAGTTAACCTAATTAGACACCTAACAAAGCAGGTAAATTTATGCTATCTTCAACAAAACAACCTATGTACTTAAATCGGTGAAAAAAAACGTAATTTACATAAATTCACTGATTGAACAAGTTCAAGACTTTCCATAACAAGATGAATTTTTACAAAGGAGCGCATTCATTTATTTCTTAGGCTAGTGGTCTCACCACACTGCTAGGTCTACTAATTGGAAAAAGTACTAAAAATGTGCTGCGACCTTCGTTTAGTTGCTCTGCAAAACTGTTTAGAATAAACCCTAACCAGAAAACTTTAGGCACATCAATACATTGCTGTCTTAAATGGATACAGACCGATGCATGCATGCACTGCACACACAGACTTGCACACAAGCCACCCACACCCTTATACCATGTGTGCACAAAGCAACGTAAGCAAATAATCAGTCAGGCCAATACATGCATGCACAGCTGATGCAGGTAAACACAAACACAACCCACCCTCATACCCTGAGGCAAGGGTAGCGTGCTGTTCACTTGCATCTTTGTCTTTATTTCATGCTTGCACTTTCTCTCCTTCACTATTAATGGTCAGTTTCTTTCACACACTTTAGGCAGCACACACACAACCTTCCCCTGTACAGGGAGCTATAGGGACCTGCGCTGAACCCATTTCACAGATAACCTTTCCAGCTGCCACATCAGAATGATTTTCAATCAGGCCATATGCCGGACGAAAGTCCCAGGACCCCAGAGCCAGCTTCCCCTCGACATGCTGCTGTTTGCTCAGCAAGCACCTGTATCAGTTCTCATTTTGTAAAAAAAGATAGAGGTAAAATGAGCAAAGGAATATCCCTCTGTGCACATGGGATATGTTATTTGTACTGTTTAGCTCTTTGACAGTGGTTCAACAAACAGACACGTGTGCCGCCCCTCTCATGCGCTTGCACTGTGTCTTATCGTTGGTAATCTACTCCACCTCATTCATCTGCATAAAGGAAATCTTTGTTTGAATACTGAAGCTCTGCCCTGTTTATTTCCAGCCTCTGACAGCAGTGTTGAGCATGAGGTGTGTGTCCTTGTCTGACAGGGAGCATGTGTGTGTGCATGTGTGTGCATGTGTGTGTGTGTGTGTGTGTGTGTGTGTGT